>NC_061111.1:103065159-103397206 GCF_002878395.1 Capsicum annuum | reverse complement strand
GTGGGAACATTCATCCTCGAATGAGACTAAATAAGCTGAAGATACTGAGGAACTGAGACTATAAACTGGCATGCACAACTGAAAGTATGACTAAACTTGTTTGCAAATGCAAGCATTGTCAAGAGAGCAACTATATAGAGCTGAAATTTAGAATAAAAGAGATGAGCCGAGAAAACTGGTTACCTTATGCTAATCTAAATTTGCTGCGAACATATGAGGGTACTTGGTCATCATATCTGCTTCTGCTTCCCAAGTGGCGCTCTCAACGGATTGATTCCACCAAAGAACTTTGACCAGGGAAACTTCTTTGTTCCTTAGTCTACGAATCTGATGATTAAGAATCTCAACTGGAATCTCTTCATAAGAGAGTTTATCATGAATATTTATGCTTTCTAAGGGTACTACAATAGCTGGATCACCAATACATTTCTTCAATAAGGATACATGGAACACAGGGTGAACTGATGACAAATCCACAGGCAACTTAAGCTCATATGCCACTTTTCCAACATGGCTCAATATCCTGTAAGGACCAATATATTGGGGATTAAGCTTCCTATTTTTGCAAATCTCTTTACCCCCTTCATGGATGAAACTTTCAAATAAACTAAGTCATCAACTTCAAACTCTAGATCCCTTCTCCTCACATCTGCATAAGATTTTTGATGACTCTGAGCTATTTTCAACCTTTCTCAAATCAATTGGACTTTTTCCATACCTTCTAACACCACATCTGGCCCTATTAAAGTAGCCTCACCCACTTTGAACCAACCGATAGGTGACCTACATCTCCTGCCAAAAAGAGCCTCAAACAGGGCCATCTAGATGCTAGCATGGTAACTGTTATTGTAAGAGAACTCAATCAATTACAAGTGCTCATCCCAACTACCCTTGAAGTCAAGAACACATGCCCTCAACATATCTTCTAGGGTATTAATGGTCCTCTCTACCTGACCATCTATTCGAGGATGAAAAGATGAACTAAGATGAACTTGGGTACCAAGACCCTTCTGAAAGGCTTTACAAAAGTAAGAGGTAAAATGAGTACTTCTATCTAAAATGATAGACAAAGTAAATCCATGCAATCTGACCAACTCTCTAATATACAACTTACCATAATCTTCAACTGAGTAGGACGTATGAACTAGCAGAAAATGGGCTGATTTGGTCAACCATTCTACAATAACCCAAATCGAATCATGCTGACGACGTGAACGGGCTAACCCTATTACAAAATCTATGTTCACTTCTTCCCACTTCCAGGTGGGAATACTAAAATCCTGTAAAGTGACACCAGGCCTTTAGTGCTCCACATTAACCTGTTGACAAACAGAACACTTAGCCACAAACTCTATAGTATCCTTTTTCGTGCCACTCCACCAATAGACTTTCTACAAATCTCAATATATTTTAGAAGCGCCTGGGTAAATGGATTATCGCACACCATGCGCTTCTGGCATAATCTGCTACCTCACACCATCAACACACGGTACACATAATCTACTCTGGTATCTCAACATACCATCTTCCCCTTAGGAGAAAACTTCTATACATATTCAACTTTGGTATCCGAACACACCATCTCCTTCTTGGGAGAAAACCTCTATCTTCTGATCTCTAATCAACTCTTTTAACTTAACTAGGCTAGGATCCTTATCTTTCTACTCTACCTTGGAAACTAGAGAAGATTATGCCCCACTCTAAACCCAAATATTTCCCTCAGTAGAATCAACTAACTGCATACCTAGTCTAGCTAACTGGTGAACTTCTTGAACTAACTTTTTCTTATCCCTCTCTATATGAGCAACACTACCCATCGACAGTCTACTAAGGGTGTCTGCCAAAATATTGGCCTTTCCCAGATGATGTAAAATACTTATGTCATAATCTTTCAATAGTTCTAACCACCTTCTCTGATAGAGATTCAAATCTCTTTGCATAAACACATACTGCAAACTTTGTGGTCCATAAACACATCAACATGCACCTCATAAAGATAGTGCCTCCAAATTTTCAAAGCAAACACAACAACAACTAATTTAAGATCATGAGTAGGGTAGTTCTTTTTGTGAGGCTTAAGTTGTATGAATCTACCTCTCTGTATCAAAAAACAACCCAAACCAACTCTAGAAGCATCACAATAGATGATAAATCTATCTGTACCATCTGGTAACACTAAGACTGAGGTTGAAGTGAGTCTATACTTCAACTCCTGAAAACTCTTCTCATAAAAATCTGATCACTGAAACTTAACTTTTTTTTACATTAATCTGGTCATGGGGATGCAATGGATGAAAAAGTCTCAATAAAACATCTATAATAACCAGCTAAACCCAAGAAACTCCTGATGTCTGATGGAGAAATGGGTCTAGGCTAGTTTTTTACTACTTTGATCTTTTGGGGATTAACCCTGATGCCATCACTAGAAATAATATGACCGAGGAAAGCTACTGATTATAGCCAAAATTTATGGTTACAGAATTTAGCGAACAACTGGTGATCTCTAGGAGTCGGTAACACAATTCTAAGATGGTTTGCATGGTCATCTTCACTATGGGAATAGAAAAGTATATCATCGATAAGGACTATGACAAACATATCTAGGTACTGCTTGAACACTGGGTTCATCAAATCCATAAAGGCTACTGGAGCATTAGTTAGTCTGAAGGACATGACTAGGAACTCAAAATGACCATAACGGGTTCTGAAAGCTATCTTAGGAATATCATATTCTCTTACTTTGAGCTAGTGATAGATGGATCTAAGGTCTATCTTAGAGAAGTAACTATCACCCTGAAGTTTATCAAATAAGTCATCAATTCTGAGAAGAGGATATCTATTTTTAACAATGACTTTATTCAGTTCATGATAGTTAATGAACATACGTAGAGAACCATCTTTCTTTCGCATGAATAGGATAGGAGTGCCCCACAGAGAAACACTGGGCCTTATGAAACTTTTGTCTAAGAGATTTTGAGTTACTCTTTCAAATCCTTAAGCTCAGCTAGAGCCATAAAATATAGAGGAATAAAGATAGGATGAGCATTAGGAAGAAGATCAATATCAAATTCTATTTATCTATCGGGAGGTACCCCTGGTAAATCTTTTGAAAATCCTTCAGAAAGTCATTAACTACATGAACTGACTGAACTGTTGGAGCCTCAGACTTAGTGTCTTTGACTCAAACTAAGTGATAAATGAACCCTTTTAAAATCAACTTTCTGGCCTTAAGATAAGATATGAAATGACTCTTAGGAGACACTGAACTACCTTCCCACTCAAAGGCTGGCTCATTAGGAAATCAAAACTTTACAATTTAGGTGCAATAATCTATAGATGTATAACAGGAACAGAGCCAATCCATGCCTAGAATAAGGTTAAAGTTTACCATATCTAATTCTATTAGATCTGGTAACATGATCCTATGAAGAATAGTGATAGGACACTTTCTATAAAACTATTTTTTGCAATAATTGACTCACCCACTGCGTTAGAAATTGAGAAGGGCTTAGAAAGTTGTTCAAGACCTACTCCAAAATTCATTGTGACTAACGGGGTCACATAAAAGAGATTTGACCCAGGATGTATCAATACATAAACATTAAGATGAAAGACACGAAGCATACCAGTATTAACATTTGGGGAACTCTCCTACTCCTGATGGAATGATAATGCATGGAACCGATTTTGGTGTTGACCACCATCGATACTGGATGATGCGCCCTGAGGAGGGATTGGGCGATCCAGGGGAGCTGATGTGCTAGTAGCCTAAGTCTGGGGATGAACGTCCCTGTTTCATTTCTTAGCATACGAGAACTCTTTGATTTCATGAACTAATTTACCACATCCAAAAAAACCTTTTTGTCCGAACAAACACTCACCAAAATAATTCTTACCGTATCTAGCACTTTTAGAATAACTGGGCCTTCCACCCACACTATTCTGAGACCTGGATGTAGAAGTTTTATCTCACTATTCCTGCATGGCTCTGGGAGTAGGAGCATTGGATGAAGATGGCACCAATAAAGATTGGCGACCCTAAAACTGCGAATGATTTCCTCCTATAGATCCTGGTTGGCCATACTCAAACTGCCTAATACTAGCCTTTTTGTTTCCTCTATCTCTCCCCTTTAAATTTTCTACCTCAGTCTGTTGATCATGAGTCATCATTATAGCAAGTCTATATCCCCTATAAGCATGACAGTCCTACACTCTTTGACTACCAACTCAGACACTCTAGTAATAAACTTACTCATACTCGATCTAGTGTTAGCTATCAAATCAAGAGCATAGTAAGACGATAAATTAAAATTGAGGTAGTACTCTTTAACTATCACTGTGCCCTACCTTAGGTTCATGAACTCCTTACTCTTTGCTTCTCATAACTCACGCAAAAAGAATCTTTCTAAAAACATATCCTGAAATACCTGCCAACTCATGGGAGTTGTATTCTCACCTTTTTCTTTCCTCCATATAACCACCTAATAATAAGCAACATCCTTCAATATGTAGGATGCTAATTATACACTTTTATTTTCAATAACATGCATAACTTGGGTGATTTTATTCACCTCATCAAGGTACAATGGTGGGTCTTCTCCTACCTTTGACCTAAAGAATTTAGACAGATTCATCCTAATAAAGTCATAAAGTATGAATGCATCTAAATCACCCTCTTGCTAATGTGGTACTGCATCCTGATAGTTGTCTTGAACCATATCTTGGGCCAAGGCCTAAAAGGCGGCCCAAAATTCAGCATGAGACACATTTTTATTCAGAGTGCCAGCAAGCTGGGGTGGCTGGTTATCATTTTTGTGGGCATTATCTCTGTGGGGAGGCATATTTTGTCACGTAAAAGCTTGAGTTAACATCAGATAGAGATAGTTGTAAGCACGATGGATCATGAAAGAAAAGAGATGGTATTCCTAAAATGCCCCATAGCCTCTTACTTATAAGTGTGGTGCGCTTCACACCCATGATTAAGACTCTAAGTAACATGGCTAGTTTGACTCCATACGAATCTTTAAAAGCTTAGGTTTTGATACCAAGTTTGTAATGCCTAGGAAATGGATCCCTAGATGTCACACAGTGCTCAAGACTATGAATAGTCTCAAGCTAACTCTGTAAGCCTTCTACTAAACTTGAATCTCATATTGAAGTGATTCAAGCATAAAATCAATACTGAGATAATAAATTTTGTCTGAACATAATGGATGGGTACTCACAAACTAGAAAGTCTAATCAATAAATACTTAAAATCTGAGTTATGACTAGTATTTCGACAAGCCTCTACTACTAATAACTAGAGAGCCACTGGGATAGACCACTAGTTGACTCAAACTGAATGAAAAAATAACGAAATAAGAAATTGAAATAAACTAAAAATTTGAGTACTGAGTCCCAGTACTATGAAGACTTACCAACTATTAGATGTAGATGGAGATGCTCAAAATCACTCACACTACTGAAATTGAGCACCTGAACCTACATTATTAAACAATGTAGCACATAGATATATATGTGGATCACTACTTATGGAATGTATTGAGCATGTAGGGGTGAATGAATAAGTAAAATAATCATCTCAAGTTCATAAAATTTTATGAAGGAATGCAAGATGAATGTAATGACTTGCATTAGCTTGAATAACCGAAAGCTGAAAATCATAAATCCTAAATAAAGATGCATACTGTATAAATCTTCTGAGCTATCACATTTAGTTCTATAAGTTGTACTTGCATTCTATCTTTAAATCACACAAACTAAGTGTATAAGGGACTCACTCTTATATCAGTAAATTGAAAGCTGAAATCTTATAACTAATGTCTTATGTAAAACAATATCTAAAATAAATTGTAAGGCTTAACACTTAGTTTCTAAAAGCTTTTCTAAAATAATATCTTAAATAAATTGTGAGCCTTTACACTTAGTTTCTAAAAGCTTTTCTATTATTTTTCTCTGTTAGGCTTATTATTTAGGGAGTTTCTTTTAACCGACATAAACCATGTGAGCTATCATGGAGTAAAATGTCTAGTTCCTTTAAGGGGAAAGCCTCATATTGTGGAGAGGTGTCATACTTTTGCTAAGGAGTATAACCTGAGTTGAGTGATCACGTCTGTAACTGTCATCCATATAGAAATAGAAATAATCTAAATCTATACTTACGTTGACTCATAGTTCTAGGGAATTAGGATATGCTAAATCCATATTTCCCTCTCGGTGCTAAATACTACTCCCTTTAATTTATATGATCATTTTATAGGAAATCCACTTTTAAAACTAGCATAAGGGTTTAAAATGAAAACTAGTTATGCATTTATCTGTTTAAACTATAATAAAACTAAATGTGAGGATTCCATGTCTTACTGGAGGATCAAAAAATATAATCTCATTCAAAGATGAATGTTTACATCTCATAGAATGCTTAGAAGAATGATCTCATTGAAGTATCAATAGTCAAACTAGGGTTTAATAACCCATGCTTCAAATTTATGCCAAATTATCACAAAACATGCTCATTAGATTCATTCATAAAGTCCTTGCATAATTCTAGTCATAACAGTGAAAATCGACCTTAAATATGCCAAAAATAGCTTTGTAAGCAAAAATATGCAAAATAGACATGTAATTCATCATCTAAAACACTTGTAATGTCATAATCTTCAAATAAGAACATTTGGGTATGAACCCTAATTTAAAATTCATGTGTATTCATGTAAATTCATGTAAAAGCATAATTAAAAGCAAGTCTTGGGCACAAGGGTGAAAGGATTACCCTTGTTCATAACCCCACATACCTTAATAGATGAAATAAATGAAGAATCTTGACTGTGAGTTCCTATTTGTTCTATTGAAGATTGATTCTTGAAGGTCTCAGATTGGGAACCTTGAATTTTGAACAATTTTGGAAAAAGAATGGTGAAATTTGGGTTTCTTAAAGTTTGAAATTTGAAGCTTTAGGGTTTCTTGGAGAGAAATTTGATGAATAATGAGCATATTTTGCTCAAAGATATGTTTAATCTTCTGTTTACACGATTTAGAGGCTTGGGAAAAGACTAAATTGCCCTTAAAGTTTAAAACTCAAAAACTGAGATGTGGTTTAAGGCCTCACCATGATGCAGTGAGTGGGTCATCACGACACCCACCGCGATATGGTTGAATTATGGTGACTCACTGGTTTAAGACAATTGCTGATCTGGGCTTCACTGTGATGCGGTGATTGGGTCATCATGATGTAGTGCAATCGCGGTGATCCTATGGAAATTGATAAACTTTATCTGGCCTTCATTGTGATGTGGTGTCCTTCTCACCGCGATACTCACCGTGACACATCCTAATCACAATGAGATATTGTTTTGCCAAATCAAACACCATCTGAACCTTGAATGAAAATTCTAAAATTACCCAAGACATGCTATTTACACCCCTGAATATAAATCAACATGCTATTTACACCCCTGAATATAAATCAACTTAAAATTTATCGTTAAGGAGCTCTAAAGGTCAACTTAAAAATTCTCAATACTTAAAAGGAGTCAAAAATAACTAAGTCCCTCGACTATAAGCTATATTTTTAGGTTCTAAGTGATGGAGGTATACACTAAGGGCAGAACTAAGCTATGAATTTATGGGGTATTACAGGTATGGGTGTCAGCCTTGGTAGTGATTGGTATTTAGGCTGATATCGTAGGACTAAATTTCTTACTATTCCATCCTCTTTTATTTTGGTATTATATATATAATTATTATAGAACTCATATGGTTATGGTTTGGATAATAGTTTGGTTTGTTATGGCTATTGCTTGGATGGTTGGACTCACTTGGGTCGGTCGAGGTTGTAGACCTATCCTAGTGTCTGGATTTGAATAGTTATACGTTATCTTGTTATATGTTCAAAATTTATCCGCATCTGGGTATGATTTGTATGGTTAGGTTGGGCATTTGGGGGTGGTACCTAATCCTAGATGGACTTGGGATGCCTATTACAACAAGGCCCCGGTTGGGTCGGGTCAATTTGGGTACTCAAGTAGATCTTAGTAAAACCTTATATCCGTAGATTAATGGCCAGTCAGAGTGGACTATTCATGTTCTCAAAGATATGATCTAAGCATGTATTATGGATTTTGGAGGCCAGTAGGAGCAACACATAGCCTTACTAGAGTTTCCATATAATAATAGTTATCATTCGAGTATTAAGATGGCATGTTTTGAGGATTTACATGGTTGGTGATGTCATTCCCAAATTGAATGGTTTGAGACTTTTAAGGTTAGACCCAATGGTACTAACTTTCTTTAAGGATCATTTAATAGAATCAGGGTGATTCAAGACAGGTTGAGAGCAACTTAGAGTAGGAAGAAGGCTTATACAGACTGTAGACTTCTTTCTTTGAGATTTGAAGTTGGCGATTGGGTATTCCTCTATGTGTCACCCATGAAGGGTGTGATAATGTTTGAGAGGAAGGGCAAGCTCTTCCCTAGATATACCCTTTGATATTCTTCATGCGGTGGGTGAGGTGGCTTATGAGTTAGATCTACCCCCAAAGTTTGTTGATATTAATATTTTTTACCCTCTCACATGCATAATGCTAATTTTTGACTTCAAGTATAGAGATTTTAAAAGGGTATTTTGGGAATGTTTTGTATCTATTTGAAAGGGGTTCAAGGTCTTTTCAGGACCCTGAGGGAGTAAGTTCCGTGATAAGGCCATGTCATGGAGGCTAACCTATATGATATTGGTGTGGCACAGAGGCTAACCTCCATGATAGTAGAGTGCCATACCGCTATTTTAAATTTATTTAGTTTTTTTTCTCACTTTGGGTGAGGTGCTTTTGGTCCTTTTACCCCTTGTATGGCCTTTTAATATAAAATAACCTCATTCCCTTCAGTTTTCAAAGATCAAATCATTCTTTTCCTCTCTTAAACTCAATACCCAAGAACATTCAAGAGTTTTACAATTAATTCATTATCTTGGCTCTAAACTTTGAATTTTTTTCAATTCTATGTATATTTCAAGCGTGTTTATCTTCGCTAAACTTAAATTTTACATTGTGGCATTATTTGAATGGTTTTCATGTGATTTAAATTATGGGTTTTGAAATTGGGTTGAGGAGTTTTGGTTGTTACTGATTGAATTACTTGTCCCATCTTTTAAACTAATTATTTATGCTTTAAACTAATGCTTTTGGGACTAAATGGTTATTGTTTAAATGATTGCAATGGGGGACAAAGGTTTTGCCAAATTGGATGAATTTTCGCTTGGAATTAACATAACCTCAACCCACTTTATAATCTTGGTTTTAAACATGGATAATTGCATGGTTTAACTTATTTTGAACCCATTGAATTACATTAAAGGATAAGTGGATATGAATATGGTTTTGTATGGCTTTGGTTTTAGATTTTAAATGGAACTTAGAAGTCCAATTTGGTTATGTGTATTAGTTTGGCATAATTAATTTAGCTTGTAAGTATAATGGTATGGTGATACCAAAGGGTAAATTCCTTAATGAATGACTCCTGGGTTAGTGGATTCATTAAATCATTAAACTCTTATATTTATGACCTTTGTCCCTATCCCGGTATCCTATATATGTATATGAATGAGGTGCATATGGTTTTATGACTAGATATTTGTAAGTGTATTATTTTATCCTTATTTTGTAAGTTACATGCTAGTGTTTATCCCACTGACCGTCCCTGGATGCTACATAATTTTATGATGTAGGGTTCGAAAGATTTTATGTTGCTCCTGTGCAATGTTCAGTTGTTGTGAAATGGTGAGCCACTGTCCTTCGAAAGTCCTTCTGATTTCATTATTCTTTCTTTATTGTCATAATACTTTTGGATTCTTTTCAGTGATAGTCGGCTCCAACTTAGATCTTATTCTAGTTTTAGAGAACATTATGGAAAAGTGTGGGTTGGATTGTTGGTTTTGACTCTTAGAACTTTTAGTTGACTTATTTATCTTTTATTACTATCTTGATTTACATTCCACTTTATTGTTGTTATTGTTCTATCAATGTTAGGCTAAGGGGGTGGTTTTCAATCTATGGTGGGCTTCAGATACCCAACACGACTAGGCTCTAGTTTGGGTTGTGACATAACATCAATTTGTAAAGGATTTTTTTCCATTGCATCCCCTTTGACCAAGTTGACTCAAAGAAGATTGGTTTCTAATGGTCGGATGAGTGTAAAAAGATCTTACTAAAGCTCAATGAGTCATTGACTTTGGCTTCTATTTTGACTTTGCTCGAGGAAGGTATGGTTTTCACCATATTTTGTAATTCTTTTAGAGTTTGATTGGGTAGCACATTGATGCAAAATGGTAAAGTGATTGCTTATGGTTCTCAACAGTTCAAGTTCCATGAGAAGAACTACCATACTCATGATTTCTAGTTAATGGTAGTTGTGTTTATTTTGAAGTTATGGAAACATTAATTTTATGGTTTTGATTGTAAAATTTTCACCGATGATTGCATCCGTCAATACTTCTTCAATCAGCAGGATCTTAAGATGAGGTAGTGAAATTCTCACCAGTCATTGCATCCTTCAGTACTTCTTCAATCAGCGGGATCTTAAGATGAGGTAGTATAAATGGTTGGAGCTTCTTAAGGATTATGATCTCACTATCTTTTATCATTTTTGCAAGACTAATGGGGTAGGTGATACCTTGAGTCAGAAGGCAACGAGTATGGGGAGTTTAGCTCATATTTTGATTGGAGGGGGGGGGGGGGTGGCATCAAAAATCTAGTCTTTGTCCAATATGTTAATTCAACTTGATATTTTAATTTTGGGGCATGTTTTAGCTTATGTTGAGGCTAGATCCACATTAATAAAGTAGATTTATACTTGACAGTTTGATATGGAAATTGAGAGTAATTCGTGATAAAGTGTTCAGTCGTAACATACGGTATTTCTTGATATCGAGGGTATTTTAAGGATTAGTTGTTATGTTTGTGTTCCAAAGGATGGTGACTTTATTAGCACAATCTTGGAAGAGGCACACAGTTCGAGATATTCTATCCATGTAGGAACAACTAATATGTACCATGTCATGAAGCAACACCATTAGTGGTATGGGATAAAGAAAGACATTGTGGAGTTTGTGGCTAAGTATCTTAATTGTCAGCAGGTTAAGTATGAGCATTAGAGATCGGATGGTGTTACACAAAGATTTTCCATTCTATAATGGAATAAGAGAGAATTACTATAAATTTTTGGGTTGGTCTATCCCTAACTTTGGGGAAGTTTTATTCCATTTAGGTAATTGTGGATAGATTGACCAAATCAACAAAAGTTAATTACAATGCCAAGAAGTTAGTCAAGACCTACATTCAAGAGATTATTTGGTTACGTGGCATTTTTATCACTACCATTTCTAATAGAGGTATTTAGTTTACCTCAAATTTATAGATTTCTATGCAAATTGAGTTGGGGGTCGATCTTGATATAAGTACAACTTTTCACCCTCAGATGGATGGCCAGTTAGAGTGAATTATGCAGCTGTTAGAGGATATTCTTCAAGCATGTGCATGGAATTTGGTGATCATTGGGACCAGCTATTGCCCTTACAAGAGTTTGCCTACAAGAACAGTAACCATTTCTTCATTCAGATGGAGCCGTTTGACGCTTTACATGGGAGGAGGTGTAGATCCTCTATGGAATGGCTTGATTCCTTTGAGGTTTGTCCTTGTAAAAATGGCATAATGAAAGATTCGATGGATCATAAGGTTAATTCAGCATAGGATTATGACTGGACAGAGTAGGTAGAAAAGTTACGCCAATGAACGAGTACGTAATGTAGAGTTCATGCTTGGTGAGTGGCTTTTGTTAAAGGTATCACACATACTTAGTCCGTGATTTGTTGAACTTTTTGAGATTCTTGAGAAGGTTGGAGATGTGTAATATAGGTTGACTCTACCTCTAAACCTTGTCAGTTAGATATTCAGTATTTTATGTTTTGATGATTTCAGATTGAAGGCTTATTTATGTTATTTAGTTACTCTCATGTTTTGTTTTACCTTTTGCACTGTTATTTAAGTATATGTTTAATGTCATGCTAGTATCATGGGTTAGTTTGGAACTGCTTGTGATTCTACGTGTTGTGTCACTTCCAGGGTATAGTGTATAACTCAAATTGTGATAATTAAACACTTTGAAGGACAAAGCTAAAGTCTATATCTTGAGACAACATGGATCAATAAAATTAGTGGCCTAAAAATATTTTTTAATGAGACTTCTCTTTTCTTCTTCTTTTTTTTTAAATGTTTTGTTTATAGTGTAGCATCCTTAAAACATAAAATCTTACATTGTAATATTATTGATAATATTTATATTAGAAAAAAAATTCAAGTTAATAAGATCCTGGTCATTTGTCTGCAGTAAAATCTGTTGCATAATGTTGTATTATGTTATTAATAATGAAGACGTGAATCGTTTAATTTGAAATTTTAAAATATTATAATATAAAGAGTAGGCCTTTTTTATATATATATTTTTAAATCTAAATTTTTATTATTTAAGAAAAAGTAAAATCATAAATCCAATTTTTTGGGGGGCTAACAAAGGCTTCATTAGCCTTTCCATTGAGTCACCCTTTTCTTGAGTGTGTGTGCGTATCTTAATTCCTGTTTCAAGTTTTAGAATATAATCTTAAAATGATTATTCTCATAAGAAAAATATATTTTCTGGTTCAAATCATGTTTGGTATCTTGTAGAGAAGAAGGATCCAAGAAAAATAAACCTTCGTATTTGTGCACGAAAGAAAAACTATTTGATTATAGTTATAACAAAAATGAAAGAGAGAAACATATGTGGTATCCTTTTGAGTAAAAGGAAAATTTCATTTTTCTTTGGTTGTATTTTATTTATTTTTGTTCTTGATTGTTAGATTTTTACCCTCAATTTTGCTGGTGTCCCTCTTTGGATGTGTGGTTAAGCGTAGGAGCTTATTTTTGACGAAACAGAAACTAACAGCTAATTATTAATATGAAATTTCTCATAAACAAGTCATTTTACACAAATTTTTGAATTTCAAGGTTTTCTTTTATAATTTTTATTCATGAAACTTTTGATGAACACATTACTTATTGTATTAAGGACTCGGACAACATCGAGTTATTATGCCTATTATCAAACATTGAGCAAGACTGTGCCTAGCTGCAACAACTAAATTTTTGTAGAAAAGTAAATAACTAGAGCAGCTTTAACAACTTTTGTAGTTTTCATTAGAAATATCTACTCATAGTTTCCTAAGTCCTTACCTAATTTCCGGATATAGAAATTCGGAAGAAGTTATTGAAAAAAGATATCCAACATGCAACTAAGTAGTCAAGAGAAATTTTTAGGACTACTTGTCTTGGTATAAGAATAAAATTTTTATGTCTTGTCAATTATTCTAACTTGTCAAAGATTTGGTAACCTTAGCTTGTGTTTCTTTGATGAATTGCTTCAGTTTTTGTAGCTATCCTGGGAAATACACTTCTTACTGCAACTTTCAAACTGGGAATTGGGATAATAAAAATCATTCTAAATCAATGGCAGTATGAAAACAAGCTTTGAGCCTCCCTGTTATCATTTTTCTTGGCAATTTGCCTTGGCATGAAATGTAAATGAAGAATAGTAATATTGTTGGAAAACACGCACACGTAGGGGAAACAAATAGATAGGATCACTTGTATATAATATAGACACCCAACATAAACACATAATTCACACAAAGGATGCTAAAAAATAATCAGGAATACCTCTTGAAGTGTGAGCAGATATCTTGAACCGCATCTGTCTTTGAACCTGTGGCCTTCTATAGTGATTCCAAATTCACAGGCAAACTCTCTCAATACTTAGGTGGGAAAGTATTGGATAGAATACTTAATACTTTTTTTTCTTCTAGGATAGGAAAATCCCTATTTATAGAGATACTCTCCCAGTCTAAGGAGGAAATAAAAATACACATCTATTTCTACTTAAAAAAGGACAGGTGGTGACTTCTCCTTGTCCCATAGAAAATAAAATTTTTGGTTGTATTATAATATGAGTACTGTAGAGACCACAAAATTAATTACCGAGGTTCTCTATTGTGGAAAGAATTTAAAATATCAATTTGAATTATTCTTACCATAATAAATTACAAATTATTACACTAAAAATTTGTAATTGCACTCCTCTATTTTTATTTTAAAATTTTTTATTAAACACTTATGTAATTTTTTATGTTAAGATTACAGATACAAATCAATAAATTAAATTACTGGTGAATTTAATGTAATGATTAATTTTCTTTAGAGAAATGATTAACTTATTTTATATATCAGATTCATAATCCACTGGTCAGGCTTACACATGAAATTTATAAGCTTCTCATAAAAACGTATCATCAATCTCTATACCGAGTCATGGATTCCATCAACTAACTTATACCAATATATATTATTATCATCCAATCTACTAGGAATAGTGACCCATATCAGAATTTCACCTTTTAATAAATCAAATGATAAATATTATAAAAAATCTTAACAGGTATATCAAGATTGAGAATATAAGTACATTTAACTGTTTAGAAAATATGTTTTTATCAGTCAGTCCAAAACATCTATCTCTACTCTATCCTGTTCAATGCATACAAAATGCACTAGTATGAGAAGTTAGCTTAGAAAGCTTTTCAGGATTTATCCCAAAATTTACCGCAACTAACGGAGTCACATAAGAGAAATTTGACCTTAGGTCTAACAACACATAAACATCAAAATGAAAGAAACAAAGCATACCCATAACAACATCTAGGGATATCTCCTTCTCCGTAAGGGATGGTAAAGCATAGAACCGATTCTGGTGCTGACTACCACCGGTACTAGATGATATGCCCTGAGGAGGGACTGGGCGACCTAGAGGAGCTGGGGCACTAGTAGCCATAGTTTGGGGACGAACATCCCTGCTTCCTTGTTTAGTATACGGGCATTTCTTAATACCATGGCCCAACTGACCACATCCAAAACAACCTTTCCGTCCCAACAAGCACTCACCAGGATAATTCTTACCACATCTAGCACATGCAAGATAGCTAGGACTTCCACCCATACTATTATGAGATTTGGACATCGAAGTCCTACCCCACTATTTCTATTTAGTTCTGGGTGCATGGGTACTAGATGAAGATGGTGCTTAAATAGGTGGATGACTTTGAAACTATGAACGATTTCCTCCTGCAACTTGATTGGTCATACTCAAACTATCCAGTCCTAGCCTTCTTATTACCTCTATATATTTCCTTTAACCTCTCTACCTATATTCGTGGGGCATGATTTATCAATCTAGCAAGATCCATATCCCCAATAAGCATGGCAGTCCTACATTCTTTGACGACCGATCCAAATACTCCAGTAACAAACTTACTCATACTAGACTTAGTGTTAGCTATCAACTTAGGAGCATACTTGGAAAACTAGTTAAACTTAAGGAAGTACTCCTTCACTGTTATTGAGCCCTGCCTCAGATTCATAAACTCCTCAATCTTTGCTTCCCGAAACTCGTATGAAAAGAATTTTTCTATAAAAGTATCTTGAAACACCTGCCAACTCATGGGTTCTTCATTCTCACCCCTACCTTTCTTCTACATAACAACCCAATCATAAGCAACATCCTTCAGCCTATAAGAAGCCAATTCCACACTCTTCTCTTCAGTAACATACATAACTTAGGTAATCTTTTTCACATCATCAAGATACAACTATAGGTCCTCACCTACCTTTAACCCAAAGAATTCAGGCAAATTCATTCTCATGAAGTAACATAGTCTAGCTGTAGCGAAATCACCCTTTTTATAACATAAAACTGCAGCCTGTTTGTTGGCCTGAACATTAGCAGTCACAGCTTGGGCCAGTGACTGAAAGACAGCCTGAAATATTGGCATGAGACATATTCTCATTCAAAGGATCAATAGGCTGGGGTGGTTGGTTATTATTTAAAAGGGAATTAGCTCTGTGAGGAGGCATATTCTATCATGAAAGAGCATAAGTTAAAAGCAGATAGAAATAGCTATTAGAATGATGGATTATTGAAGAATAAAGGATTTCCTAAAATGTCCCTTAGCCTCTTACTCATAAATGTGGCGTACGTCACACCCATGATCAAGACTCTATGTAATGTGGCTTGTCGACTCCCTAGGACTCTCTAAACCTTAGACTTTAATATCAAGTTTGTAATACCTCAAAACTTGGTCCTGAGATGTCACATGGTGCTCAAGACTACGAGTAGTCCCAAGCTAACCTTGTAAGCCTTCTACTAAGTTTGGAACTCATATTCAAGTAAAATAATCAAAAAATAGTACTGAATTATGTAAAAACTTAACCAAAATAAACAAAATGTACTGTCAGAATAACTAATACTAAAAGTCTGAATAATAGCTAGTAGTTCGACAAGCCTCAACTACTAAGAAACCAGAGAGCCATTGGGAATAACCCCAACTAACTCAGACTAAGCTAAAAGAAATAAATCAAATACTATGAAAGATGGAAATATGGATAAATGGACCCTTGAACCATAAGGAATCACTAGCTGTCGGGATAAAGATAGAGATGCCTGAAATCACTCGCTCTACTGAGACTGAGCACCTAAACCAATACTATTAAAAAATGTAGCACATAGATGTATATGTGAATCAGTACTTTGAGGATGTATTGAATATGTAGGGGTGGGTGCATAAGTAAAAGTAATATCTCAATGTTATCAAAATTCATAGAGTATGCATGCTATATGTAATGACTCATATGGATGGAATAACTGAAAACTGAAAATCATAGATCATGAATAATAAAACATACTGTATAAAAACTGGTGAGCCATCACACTTCAAGTCTAAAAATTGAACTATTATCAGACATTCTTTTCTCTTAGACTATAGGAAACTCTAGTAAAAACTTTTCTATTAGGGAATTCTTTTAAAAGTGGTTCTATTATTTTTACAAGCAGGGATGTTCTTCTTACCAACATAAACTATGTGAGCTATCATGGAGTCCAACGTCTTATTCCTCTAAGGGGAAAACCTCACGTTGGGGAGAGGTTTCATACTTTTTCCATGGAGTATAACATAAGCTAAGTGATCACATCTGTAACTGTCATCCATATGGAAATGGGAATACTGAATCTGTACCTATGTTGGCTCATAGTTCTAAGAAAGTAGGATGCGCTAAACCTACACTTTCCACTTGGTGCTAACTACTACCCCCTTTAATCTGTAAGCTCATTCTGTAGGAAATCCACATTTAAAAATCATAATGTTTCAAACGAAAAACTAACTGTGCATTTTTTCATTCAAAACTCAATTTAAGTTTTAAAGTGGATTCTATATCTTAGCTAAAGATCAAAAGATATAATTTTTATTCAAAGTTGTCTATAAGCATATCATGGGATGCTTAAAAGTATAATCATTATTGAAATAGCAATATTCAACTAGGGTTGGATAACCCATGCATCAATTTCATGTCAAATCATCATAAAGTTCATGTTTGAAAATGAAAATATTCATAATTCAACTCAAAATCTGGAAAATAAGTCAGATGCATGAATTTACGAAAGTAGACATGTAATTAAACATCCATAGCACTTAAAGTCTCAAAATGTTCAATTAACAATAAATGGGTATGAGCCCTAAATTGTAATTCATGTAAAATTATATAAACTTATAATTAAAACTAGGTTTGGGCGCAAGGATGAAAGATTTATCCTTGTTAAAAACCCCACATACCTTAATTGATGAACTAGATGAAAAAGCTTGATTTTGAGATTCTATTTGTGCTCTTGAAGGTTGATTCTTGGAATTCTTGAATCGGGAACCTTGAATTTTTGAACTATTTTGGGAAAAGAATGGTGGAAATTTGGGGATCCTTGATATTGAATGTTGTAGCCTAGGGTTTTAATTGAGAGGAATTTGATGAACAATGAGCATATTTTGCTCAATATTATGATTAATCTTCTATTTACACGATTTGGGGGCTTGATGAAAGACAATATTACCCTTGGGATTTAAAATCCCATAATTAGAATGCCGATTAAGGCCCTACTGCGACGCGGTGAGTGGGTCATTGTGATACCCACCGCGATGCGGTGGAATCGCAATGACTTACTGAATTGTGACAATTATTGATTCGGGTCTCAACGCGACGTGGTTTAATCGCGATGAGCTATTGGAAATTGACAAATATCGATTTGGCCTCCACCACGATGCGGTGGACTCCTCGTCATGATACTCACCACAACACAGCCTAATCGCGGTGAGTTACTATTTTGCCAATTTTAATGCGATCCAATCCTCGTCCAAAAATTCTAAAACTTACCTGAGACATGCTATTTTCACCCCTGAATATAATTTAACTCAAAATTCATTGTTTCGGAGCCTGGAAGGTCAACTTAAAAATCTTCAAAGTGTAAAGGGAGTCAAAATGACTAAGTCCCTTAACTCTTAGCTTCATTTTTTTCAGATTCTAAATGTTATAAGTACGTACTAAGGGCTGGACTGAGCTAGAAATATTTGGGGCATCCCATCAGCAATGGATTTCTGATGGCTTTGGTTTACTTTTAACCTTTCTCGAATAAACTAAACTTTCTCCATTTCCTCATACACTAAATCTGGCCCTATCAGTGCAGCTTCGCCAATCTTAAACCAACCAATAGGAGATCTACACCTCATACCATAGAAAGCCTTAAACAGAGTCATCTGAATACTGGAGTGAAAGTTTTTATCATAGGAAAACTCAATCAACGACAAGTGATTATTCTAATTACCCTTAAAATCGATAACATAAGCCCTCAACATATCTACTAGGGCTTGAATGGTCCTTTATACCTGACCATCCATCTTCGAGGGAAAAGTTGTATTGAGATGAACTTGGGTACCAAGACCCTTCTGAGAATCCTTCCATTAACGAGAGGTAAATTGAGTACCTCTAGCCAAAATGATGGTTAAAGTAACTCCATACAACTTTACCAACTCCCTGAGATAAAGTGTAGCATAATCCACAGTTGAATATGAAGTATGGACCAGCAAGAAAGGAGTTGACTTGGTCATTCTATCCATAATGACCTAAATAGAATAATGCTGACGACATGTATGAGAAAGCCCAGTAACAAAGTTCATATTCACCACTTCCCACTACCAAGTAGAGATGCTAAACTTTTGAATTGTACCACTAGGTATTTGGTTCACAACTTTGACCTGCTGATAGTTCGGACACATAACCATGAATTTTGCAATATCCTTCTTTATACTATTCTACTAATAAACTTCCCACAAATTACAGTCATCTTAGTGGCTCCTGGGTGAATAGAATATCATGAACCATGAGCTTCTTATAACATTCGTTGCCTCAAATCATCCACATTCGAAACACAACACCTGCCCTATCAATGAAGCACACCATTCCCCCCTTAGTAGAAATCTCAAATTTCAGATCACTAACTGTCTCTTGTAACTTAACCAAAATGATATTTGTATTTATTTTCTTTTGCCTCGAAAACCAAAGAAAATTCCAAACCATTTTGAACCCATATACTACCTTTGATCGAATCAACCAACCAAACACCCTACCTAGCAAGCTGATGAACCTCACGAACTAACTCTTTCTTATCATCTTACACATGAGCAATACTCTCCATATATAATTTACTAAGGGCGTCAGCCATAACATTGGCCTTAGCTGAGTGATACAACACACTCATATCATAATTTTTTAACAATTCGAGCCACTTTCTCTAACAAAAATTTAGATCTTTCTGCGTTAACACATACTATAAAATCTTGTGATCAGTGGACACCTCTACATGAACCCCATAAAGGAAATGCCTCCAAATATTTAAGGCAAAAATAATTGTTGCCAACTTAAGATCATGAGTTGGGCAGTTCTTCTCATATGGTTTGATATATCTGGAGGCATAGGCTATGACCTGACCTTACTGTATCAATACATAATCCAGATCAACTCTGAAGTTCCACAATAAACTACAAACCCATCTGAACCCTTTAGCAGTGTCAATACTGGAGTGGAAGTAATTTGAGTTTTCAACTCCTAAAACTCTTCTTAAAAGAATCTGACCACTGAAATGTTACTTTATTCTGAGTTAGTCTAGACATAGGAAAGGAAGTAGGATAAAATCCCTCAACAAACCATCTGTAGTAACTAGCTAAACCCAAGAAAATCCTGATATCTGATGGAGAGATGGGTCTAGTCCAGTTTCTTATGGCTTTGGTCTTTTAAGGATCAACTCGAATGCCATCACCAAAAATATTATGACCAAGGAAAGCAATTGATTTCAGCCAGAATTCACACCAGCTGAACTTAGTGAATAACTAGTGATCCTTAAGGGCCTGCAAAAAAAAATCCTCAAGTGATCTGCATGATCACCTTCACTGCGAGAGTAGACAAGAATATCATCTATGAAGACTATGACAAACATGTGCAAATACTGCTTGAACACTCTATTCATTAAGTCCATAAAAGTTGTATGATCATTCTTTAGTCCAAAATACATAACTATAAATTTGAATTGACCATACCGAGTTTTGAAGTTTGTCTCCGGAATGTCACATTCTTTGACTCTAAGATAATGATAGATGGATCTGAGGTCTATCTTAGAGAAATAATTTACACCCTGAAGTTGGTCGAACAAGTCATCAATCCTGGAGAGAGGATGCTTATTCTTGATTGTGACTTTGTTCAACTGACAATAGTTGATGCACATTCTGAGAGAACTATTTTTCTTGCGCACAAAGAGAATTAGGGTACCCCATGGGGAAACACTAGGCTTGATTAAACCCTTATTAAAAGATATTTCAACTATTCTTTCAATTCCTTATGCTTAACTAGATCCATTTTGTAAGGTAGAATTAAAATAGGTAGGGTATCTGGAAGGAGATCTATTCTAAAATCAATTTCCCTATTGGGGGAACCCAGGAAGGTCTTCAGGAAACACATCTTGAAACTCATTTACTACTGGAACTTCTCAAGACTTAGAGTTTCAAAACTTGAGTTCTTGACTTGGACAAGGTAATAAATACAACCCTTGGAGATCATCTTTCTTTCCTTAAGGTAAAAGACAAATCGACTTATAAGCACTGAGGTACTACCCCTCCAATCTATGACTATCTCATTAGGGAATTGAAATTGGATGATTCTATTTCTATAATAAAATGTGGCATAGCAAGAGTAGAGCTAATCCATGTCAAGAATGGCATCCAAATCAATCATAACTAATTATACAAAATCTATTGAGGAAACTTTTTAGGATACTGTGATTAGGCAATTTCTTTATATCAGCCTGGCTATAATAGAACTACCCACTGGAGTAGACACTGAAAAAGGTTCAGCTAATATGTTGGGGATGACACCAAAATCTATGGCTATATAAGGAGCACAAAGAAAAGTATGGCTCTGAGATATAATAGTTCATAAACATGAAGGTGAAAGACTTATAACATACCAGTTACCACATCAGGAGAACACTTTTGATCCTGTTGAGTCTGAAGGGCATAGAGTCAATTCTAACACTGCCCATTGGTTGTACTAGAAATGGTGACCTGCTAAGTGGGCTGACCTGCTGGAGCTTATGAGAAATTAGACTGACCCACTTGATGAGGATCTTTTCCCTTCTGGCCAACTGTTGGATACTCCCTAATTCTATGGACTGACTTACCACACCAAAAACATGCATCACCATCGGCCATGCACTCACAATAGTGGTTCTTACCACACCACTCGCACACTGGGTTGGTATGTCCACAATTAACAGTACCTTGGGACTTAGTGACTAGTTCCCTATCTTGATTGTCCTGCTTGAACTTAGGCACTGGAGCACTGGCAGAAGATGGGGATGGGGATGAAAATTTCTTACAGAATTAAAAATGATTCCTACCATCTGACTTCTGCTAAGAGAATTTAAAACTATAAGTTTTATCCCTCTTATTCTCCTTTGCTTTTTACTTGTGATTCTTCTTCTTAATTTACTGAGCATGAACCATTATTATAGAAAGGTTCATATCCTTAATAAACATAGTTGTACTATACTCCTTGACAACATCTCCAGAAACTCTAGACTCAAACTTACTAATTCTGGCCCTAGCATCGACCACCATGTCGGAGCATACCTTGCCAACTGAGTAACTTAAATAAATACTCCTTCACACTTATATTACTATATTTTAGATTAATGTACTCCTGAAACTTGGCCTCCCTCAACTCATGAGGGAAGAACGTGTCCAAGAAAGCACTAGCAAACTCATCCTACTCCATAGGACCTACATTTGCATCTCTATCCTCCTTTCACTACTTAACCTAGGGGTAACTCCTCGAATCTAGTACCCAAAATGCTACACGGTGCTCATGATTCTGAAGGAACACAAGCTAACCTATGACTGATATCTGTACCTGTATACTACATAATGTACTGTATAATGTAGAAACATGAACTGAAAGGCGCTAAGGTTCAAAACTGTGACATAGGATCTAATATATCATAACATATGGATGGGGTATTAAATAACCAAAACAACTAAAATAACTAGCTGAATATGATAGTATGAAAAGCCTCTAACTGACTAAATGGTCTTAATAAGGAGTTGATGGGATATGTCCCCAACTAACTCCAACTAATAAATAAATTAATTATATAATAAAGTAATTATCATGTCCTCGAAATATGAGGACTCACTTCTAGATCTGATTGCTGAGACTAGAATCAATTGATGCTCTAGAGCTCGTGTCTCTGAACCTATGGTATAAGACACCATAGCGCAAATGCGTTAGGACTTTAAACGTACTGGTATGCATATGAGGTAGGCTAAATACATGGGGTTCATATGCATAAATAATACTGGCTAACTGACTAATATGAAAATGAGAATACATGTATGCATACATAGTAACTATATCTGAAATCGTGATAACATGAGTTTACTAATAACTAACATGACTAATGACTGAGTTTTGATAATCAATATCATGAGTGACTGTATCTGACAGTCCTGAATCTGATGGAACTAGCTGAGTTCCATACTGTATCTGAGTTAACTGTATCTGATAGTCTATATTCTGTAACATGAAACTGTGGGAAGTAGTTAGCAAACCGACATGCCCCAAATAATGCATTATAGCTAAATTGGGGTCCAATCTGTACCTTGATTGGAAGGGTGTCAGTACCGCACCACTGGTAACGACAATATATGAGTGAACCTCGAATAGCAGGTTACTCTAATGAGAATGATGGGAACCCTTAACAAGCAGGATAAGCCACCTGATCTACCCTCAACTAGCAGGTATGATGTCTCAATCTATGCTGGCTACGTAGTTCTGGATTGCAAGGATTGTTTCTAAGAATCACACCCTCTACTGGCAGGTGAGTTCCTTTTCTTGGGTTCACTCGATGCTAATTTCTACTCCCATTTGAATAGACACCGAACATGACTAACTAATCTGAACATGGACTGAGTTTACTGAATTCTTTTAACTGACAAAATACTACTGCTATCTGACAACAGACTGAAATCGTGAGATTACTAAGGTTACTGAATTACTAAGCTTTGCTGAGGCACATGACTGACTGAGTTCTATGGATCATAGCTTGACTGAGGATATCGTAAAAACATGACACTGGCTCTAGGATATAACTAAATTGTTGGGTACAAGTACCCCTAAGACTCGATGGAAAGAAACTGACAAAGCATGACTTTCTTGAATACATGACCAATATTGCAATCCATAATTCATTTATTTAGGCAATTCGTCAAACATGTGATATGCAGAAGCTTGTACATAAATGGGGATTTCATAAGATCATATTAGTTAGGCATATTTTTCCTTCACATAGGCATTTAATCAAACACATGGTAGGCATAGTATATGTAGACAACATTATATAACAAATAAACATAATGATTCAACTCTAATTTCACTATCTAATGATTTAATCAAAGGTTCACATGAATCTACCTTTATACTAATCAATTCCATATAAAATATATCACCCAACATGGATTAGAATTCAATTGGTCATTATTAACATGAACAAAAGCAACCCAGCATGAAATTCACAAAGAAATCCATACAATTGAACCTTGAAAAAAGATTTCTAGGCTTCATGGATGAAAGGAGTCCATGAATGAACACTATGTATACCTAGGTTGAGTTTCTTGAAGATCTTGAACTTGAAGAATTTGAATCTCTTAGTTCTGGAAGAAGATTTAGATTTTGTTCTTGGGGATTAATCTTAGAGAGAAAACCCTAATTTCATTTTTGTAGATGGATAATGAATTTCTGAGCTTTGGTCGGATATAACAACGTATATAAATGGATGGTAAAATACCAAAAAGACCCTTTTGAATTGGCTTTAAAATAATTGAACGGAACATGCGATGGTGGGTGAGACGGTCCGTCGCTGGGTCGACGGTCCATCAAATTGACCATCACACTGGGACCAGAATTGGAAGTTACTGCCTTAGTGTGACGGTGGGGTGTGACGGTTCATCACTGGTTTGATGGTCCATCGGTCCTGAACATCGCTTCTAGGCAGAATAGGGCCTCACTATTTCCCTTGCGACAGCCTGAGCGACGGTTCGTCACTAGTACAATGGTCCGTCGACCTGAACCATTGATCCGGGGTAAAAGGTAGTCACACTGCCTTGCTGCGAAGGTCATGGGTGATGGTCCATCGCTAGTTCGATGGTCCATCGGCCTCACCGTCTCACCTGGGCGATTTTACTACCTTTTGTATTTCAGCCATAACTTTCTCTTCTGATGTCAGATTTTGATTAAATTGGTATCAATGGAAAGCTTATTAAATTTCCCATGTGAAAAAAAGTGAAAATCTTAAAAATACCACGGGTACAAAAATGGATTCATCTTTTAAAGAAATCTTCTAACATTCTTTGGACAATTTCAAGCTAGGAAAAAGTATGGGGTATTACAATATCTCCCCCTTGAGAACATTCATCCTCGAATGAGACTGAGTGAGGGGGAAAGTGTATAAAATGACGTACATGCTGAAAATGACTGGATAGAACATGATTTCATGATTGACATAACTGATAACTGAATATATCATACTGAACATGCATATCTGATGCATGTGTAACTGATTCATGAAGTCATGATTGGGTGTTCTGATGAACTAAGTTTCTCACAATGAGAATGCATGTATGATGAATAATTATATAACTGAGCTGATACATGAATGCATGACTGAATATACAATGGTACTCGGTATCAAGTTTATGATGAACACCGAACATGAAATTGAGTAACCTTAAGGAGAACTGTTACCTTGAGCTTGATCTGAGTTGGCAGAGAAGAGGTGAAGATACTTGGTACACATTTATGCTTCTGCTTCCCAAGTAGATTCTTCAACGGACTGATTTTGCCAAAGAACTTTAACTAGAGTGACTTCTTTGTTCCTCAATCTACGAGTCTGATAGTCTAGGATTTTAATCGGAATCTCTTTATAAGAGAGGTTTTTTTGAACATCTATGCTATGAATAGGGACTACAACTGCTGGGTCACCTATGCACTTCTTGATCAAGGAGACATGGAAGAATGGATGAATTGAAGCTAGATCTAAAGTCAATTTTAGATCATAAGCTATCTTGCCAAAGCGACTGAGAATCTTAAAGGGACCGACATATCAGAGATTGCGCTTTCCCTTCTTGCCAAACCTCTTCACTCCCTTCATGGGAGAGATCTTTAGATAGACATAATCGCTAATCCTGAACTTAAGATCCTTTATACGAACATCTGCATAAGACTTCTATTGGATCTAAGTAGCCCAGAGTCTTTCTCTGATCAACTGAGCTTTCTCTAAGGCGTCGTATACCAAGTCAAGACCTACAACTGAGGCCTCACTAACTTCGAACCAACCAATTGGAGATCTATATCTCCTACCATTGAGATCTTCGAATGGAGCCATATGAATACTGGAATGATAGTTGTTGTTTTATGAAAATTCAATCAAAGGCAAGCCATCATCCTAACTTCCCTTGACATTAATTGCACACGCACAGAACATATCTTCTAAAGTCTGAGTGTTCCTTTGTGCTTGACCATCTGTCTGGGGATGAAAGGCTGTACTGAAATAAACTTGGGTACCAAGACCCTTTTGGAATGCTTTCCAGAAATGAGAGGTGAACTAGGTACCTCTATCTGATAAAATAGATAATGAAACACTATCCAATTTAACCAACTCTCTGATGTAGAGTTTGACATAATCCTTGGCTAAATAAGAGGTATGAACTGGAAGGAAATGAGCTGATTTGGTTATTCTATCTATAATGACCCAAACTGAATTATGTTGACAACGAGTTTGAGGCAAACCCATCATGAAATCCATGTTCACTTCTTCCCACTTCCAAGTAGAAATACTAAAATCCTACATGGACTTAACCACAAACTCTACAACATCTCTTTTCATCCCACTCCACCAATATATTTCTCACAAATTGCGGTACTCCTTTGTGGCCCCTGGATGAATAGAGTAGCACGCACCATGAGCTTCTGGCAGAATTCACTGCCTTAAGTCATCTACAGCTGGAACACACTAACGACCCTGACAACGCAGAACAGCATCTACCCCTTAGGAGAAAACCTCTACTTTCTAATCCTTGACTGACTCTTTTAACTTGACAAGGCTAGAATACCTATCTTGCTTTTCTTTCACCTTGAAAACTAGAGATGATTCTGAACTACTCTGTACTCATATATCACCCTCCTTTGTATAGACTAAGCGAATGCCCAGTCTGGCAAGCTGATGGACTTCCCGAGCTAACTTCTTCTTACTTTCCTCGACATGAGCAACACTACCCATAGACATTCTACTGAGAGTGTTGGCCATTACGTTGGCCTTGCCCAGATGATAAAGGGCACTCATGTCATAATCTTTCAAGATCTCTAACCACCTTCTCTGATAAATATTAAGATCTTTCTGAGAAAAGACATACTAAAGGCTTTCATAATTCATGAACACATCAACATGAACACTGTCTAGATAATGCCACCAAATCTTCAATGAAAATACTACGGCGGCTAACTCAAGATCATGAGTAGAATAATTCTTCTTATGAGGTTTAAGCTGTCTGGAGGCTTAGGCTATGACCTTACCATGCTGTATGAGGACACAACCCAAACCTACTCTGAGTGCATCATAATACACTACGAACCCATCTAAGACATCTGGAAGAGCTAGAATTGGAGCTGAGGTGAGTCGAGTCTTCAACTCCTGAAAGCTCTTCTCGCAAGGATCTGACCACTAAAACTTTACTTTCTTTTGAGTCAATATGGACATAGGGGATGAAATAGAAGAAAATCCCTCCACAAACCATCTATAATAGCCAGCCAAACCAAAGAAACTCCTGATATCTGATGGAGAGATAGGGAGAGGCCAGCTTCTTACTGCTTTGGTCTTTTGAGGATCTTCGCTAATGCTATCACCGAAAATGATATGGCCAAGGAATGCTACTGGCCTTAGCAAAAACTCACACTTGCTTAATTTGGCGAACAACTAATAATCTCTGAGAGTCTAAAGTATAATTCTGAGATGGTCTGCATGATCCCGCTCACTACGGGAATAGACCAAAATATCATCTAAGAAAACTATGATGAACATGTCCAAGTAATGCTTGAACATATGGTTCATCAAGTCCATGAAAGCTATTGAGGCATTGGTGAGACCAAAGGACATGACTTGGAATTTAAAGTGATTATATTGAGAACAAAAAGCTATTTTTGGAATGTCACATTCTCTGAATCTGAGATGATAAGAGCCGGATCTGAAGTCTATCTTAGAGAAATAGCTAGCACCCTGAAGTTGGTCAAATAAGTCATCAATTATAGGAAGAGGATACTTGTTCTTGAATGTGACCTGATTAAGTTGACGATAGTTTATACACATTTTAAGAGAACCATCTTTCTTA
The DNA here is from genome assembly GCF_002878395.1 of Capsicum annuum. Taxonomy (NCBI): domain Eukaryota; kingdom Viridiplantae; phylum Streptophyta; class Magnoliopsida; order Solanales; family Solanaceae; genus Capsicum; species Capsicum annuum. The sequence goes on along the minus strand of NC_061111.1, from coordinate 103,369,263 downwards.
TACGAATAATATTGGAGCAACCCATGGGGACACACTGGGTCTGATGAATCCCTTATCTAAGCGATCCTTTAATTGCTCTTTCAATTCTCTGAGTTCTGCTGGTGCCATTCTGTATGGCAGAATAGATATAGGCTCAGTATCTAGAAGAAGATCAATGCCGAAGTCTATTTCTCTTTTGGAAGGAATTCCTAGAAGATCTTCAGAAAAGACATCTGAATATTCGTTCACGACTAGGACTGATTCAAAACTGGAAATTTCAGAACTAGTGTCCTTAACATGAACAAGATAATAAACACATCCCTTAGATACCATTTTCTGTGCTCAAAGTAAGGAAACAAGATGACCTCTGAAAGCGGATACACTAACCTTCCACTCTAGGATGGGTTCATTCAGAAACTAGAGCTGGACTAATTTCTGTAGTCGACTATGGCATAGAAGGAATGAAGCCTATCCATTTTGAGAATAACATCAAAATCAGTCATCTCTAATTAGACTAAGTATGCTGAACTGAATTTTTGAGATATCATAACTGAGCAGTTCCTGTATACCTACTGAGCTATGATGGTTTTACCCAATGGGGTAGAAACTAAAAAAGGCTTTGCTAAAATTTTAGGGCTGACTCCGAAATCAACTGCTATATAGGGAGTAAAAAAGAAAAAGAAGCACCTAGATCTAGAAAAGAGTAAACATGAACATGAAAGATCTGTAATGTACCCGTAACCATATTCGGAGAATTTTCCTGATCTTGTCTGGACTGGAGTGCATAGAGTCTGTTTGGGCGTTTTCCACTAGTAGTACTGGAGGTAGAACCATGCTGATTCAGGTGATCAGACTGAGCTAAGGAATGATTTTGTTGACCCTGTGGACCTGACTGCCAACAATATCTAACTCTGTGACCTGGCTTGCCACACCTGAAACAGGTATTACTACCAGCTCTATAAGTACCCTAATGGTTCTTGCCACAAGTCTGACAAAGGGGATAGGTGCGGCCACTGCTAACACTGTCCTAAGACTTAGATTCTGGTGCTATATCTCTAATCTTAGGCATAGGAGCACTAGCTAAAGAAGATCTAGAAATGAGAACTTAGGATGAAACTGAGAATGGTTTCCTTGTTCTAATTTAGGCTGAGCAAAGTTAAAACTACCTATCCTTGCTCTCTTATTCTACTTCTCCCTCATCTTAATCTTCTGCTCCTCTATCTGCTGAGCATGAGTCATAAGCGTAGCTAAAGTCATGTCACTATTCAGCATGGCAGATTTGCACTCATTAACCAGACTATCATTTACCCTTGAAATGAACTTACTCATCTTGGCTCTATTATCTGTAACCACATGAGGGGCATATCTGGATAATTGAGTAAACTTAAGAGAATACTCTTTCACCGTCGTGTTTCCTTTCTTGAGGTTGATGAATTCTAATGCCTTATCTTATCTAAGCTCCAGGGTAAAGAATCTATCAAGGAAAGTAGAAGCAAACTCCTCCTACTCAACTGACCCTGCATCAACTACCCTCACTGACTTCCATTGCTTGAACCAAGTGTGAGCAACATCCTACAACTGATATGCATCTAGCTTACCAATCTCGCTAAAAGTAACCCCCATAATGTCTGTAACTTTCTAAACTTGACCTATGAATTCTTGAGGGTCTTTATCTATCTTAGACCCGAGGAAGGATGGAGGATTCATTGGGTGAAGTCCCAAATCTTAGCTGCAGCTGAAATAGCCACTGGGTTGGCTGGAATAATAGCTGGTTGTTTATTTTAAGCAACAACTAACTGAGCAAGAGTAGTGAATGCAACTCTAAACTCTACATGAGAAACATGTTCATCCAAGGGATCTTCATGGACAGGATGAGTTCTTCTCTTAGGATGAATGTTTTGAAATAAAGAGAAGAAATGGATTAGACTAAGAGATTGACTTAAGATTATGCTCACTGGCACGACATGAATACTGAAAGAAGGGAAACTATTCTTAAAACATCTTATAGCCTCCTGCACATAAATGTGGCGCGCAACACACCCATGCACAAGACTCTACTAGATGCTGCTTTCAAACTTTCTAGGACTATATTGAATTTTGATATGATACCAAGTTTGTAACACTCTATACTGCATAGTATACTGTATAATGCAGAAACATGATTGAAAGGACATAAGGTTCAAAACTGTAACATAGGATCTAATAAATCATAACATATGGATGGGGTATGAAATACTTAAAACAACTGAAATAACTAACTAAACATGATATTCTGGAAAGCCTCTAACTGAATGAACGGTCTGAATAAGGAGTTGATGGGACATGTCCCCAACTAACTCCAACTAATAAATAAATTTATAAGACAATAAAGTAATGATCATGTCCTCAAAAGATGAGGAATAACTTCTATCTCTGACTGCTGAGACTGGAATCTACTGATGCTTTGGATTTCGTGTCTCTGAACCTATGCTATACGATACTATAGCACAAATACGTTAGTACTTTGAATATTTTGGTATGCATGTGAGGTAGGCTGAATGAATGGGGTTCATATGCATGAATAATACTGGCTAACTAACTAATATGAACGTGAGAATACATGCATACATACATAGTAAATATATCTAAAATCATGATAACATGAGTTTACTGATAACTAACATGACTAATGACTGAGTTCTAATAACTGATAACATGAGTGACTGGATCTGATAATCCTGAATCTGATGGAACTAGTTGAGTTCTATACTGTATCTGAGCTGATTATATCTGACAGTCTATATTTTGTAACATGAAACTGTGGGAAGTAGTCATCTAACTGACATGCCCCAAATGACACATTAAAGCTAAATTGGGTTCCAATCTATGCCCTGATTAGAAGGGTGTTAATACCGCACCACTGGTAAGGATAACATATGAGTGATCCTCGACTAGCAGGTTACTCTAATGAGAATGGTGGGAATCTCCAATTAGCAGTTTAAGTCACGTCATCTACCCTCAACTACCAGTTATGATGTCTTAACCTACGCTGGCTATGTAGTTCTGGAATGTAATAATTTCTTTTAAGAATCACACCCTCTACTGGTAGGTGAGTTCCCATCCTTGGGTTGACTCAGTGCTAATTTCTAATCCTATCTGAATAGAAATTGAACATGATTAACTAATCTGAACATGGACTAAGTTTACTGAATTTCGTCAACTGATAGAATACTACTGTTATCTGACAACTGACTGAGTTTGTGAGATTACTGAGGTTACTGAATTACTGAGCTTTCCTGAGTCACATGGCTGACTGAGTCCTATGGATCATAGCTTGACTGAGGATATCATGAAAACATAACAATGGCTCCTAGGCATACAACTAAATTGTCGAGTTCAAGTACCCCTATGACTCGATGGAAAGAAACTACAAAGCATGACTTTCTTAAATACATGACCAATATCGCAATCCATAATTCATTTATTGAGGAAATTCATCAAACATGTGATATGTATAATCTTGTACATAAATGGGGATTTCATAAGATCATACTAGTTGGGCATTTTTTTCCTTCACATTGATATTTAATCAAACACATGGTAGGCATAGTATATGTAGATAACATTATATAACAAATAAACATCATGATTCTACTCTAATTTCATCATCCAAGGGTTTAATCATAGGTCCACATGAATCTATCTTTATACTAATCAATTCCACATAAAATTTATCACCCAACATGGATTAGAATTCAATTGGTCATTATCAACATGAAAAAAAAGCAACCCAATATGAAATTCATAAATAAATCCATACAATTAAACCTTGAAAAGAGATTCTTGGGCTTCATGGACAAAAGGAGTCCATGAATGAACACTATGCATACCTGGGTTGAGTTTCTTGAAGTTCTTGAACTTGAATAATTTGAATCTCTTAGTTTTTGCAGAAGATTTGAATTTTGTTCTTGGGGATTAATCTTAGAGAGAAAATCCTAATTTCGTTGATGTAGATGGATAATGAATTTTTGAGCTTTGGTTGGATATAACTAGCAATATAAAATGGTATTAAAAGACCAAAAATCTCCTTTAAAAATGGTTTTAAAATAACTAAATGGAATATGCAATGGTTCATTGCTGGGTCGACGGTCCATCGGACTGACTGTCGTACTGGGACCAGAACTAGAACTTACTTTCTTGGTGCGATGGTGGTGTGCGACGGTGGGGTGCGACGGTCCGTTGCTGGGTCGATGGTACATCGGTCTTGACTATTTCTTCTAGGCAGAATAAGGCCTCACTATTACTCTTGCGATGGCTTGAGTGATGGTCCATCTCTAGTTCGACGGTCCACCAGCCTTGGCCGTCAATCCAGGTCAGAAGGTAGTCACACTGCCTCACTGTAATGGTCCATCACTAGTCCGACAGTCCGTCGGCCTTACCGTCGCACCTGGGCGGTTTTACTGCCTTCTGTATTTTGGCCATAACTTTCTCTTTCGATGTTGGATTTTGATTAAATTGGTATCGATGGATAGCTTATTAAATTTCCCACGTGACAAAAAGTTAAAATACTAAAATTACCACGTGTAAAAAAGTGGATTCATCTTTCATAGAAAGCTTCTAGCATTTTTGGGATGATTTCAAGCTAGGAAAAGGTATATAGTATTACACCAGGTGTGAGGTACCCCTTACAATTGGTAAGTAGGTAAGTCAGCACTCTCACTCAGGGTAACGCCCATGATATCAGTCAACTTCTAGACATAGTTAAGAACTCTTAGGGATCTTCCTCAGACTTGGATCCAGAGAATGTTGGAGGATTCCTTCGAGTAAAATCCTAGATTCTTGTTGCATCCATATTAATTTGAGGTTAGATGGAGCAACATCCTATTAGTTTTCTGAGCATTCATGGATTGGAAGAGTACTGAGAAGGTAGCCCTAAATTCGACATGGGAGACCTGCTCATTCAGAGGGTCTTTGAGAAAACGTAGTGTGGGTTGGTCCCTGTTTCTCCATCCATTTGCCCTTCTAGGAGGAATTTTTTGTAAACCATAGAAAATAAGTTAGAGGAAGAAGTTTAATATAGCTTACGCTCCATCGCACGACATGAATACTGAAAGAAGGGAAACTTTTCTAAAATATTTTGTAGCCTCTCGCTCATAAGTGTGGCACACTTAACATCAATAAAATATAATCTACTTAGTGCTGCTTTCAGAAACCCTAAGACACTTTAAATATTGTTCTCTAATACCAAGTTAGTCACAACCCGAGTCTATCCTATAGTCGTAACACTGTGCATAAGGCCACCAGTGACCCCAAGTTAACCCATGATCTGGCACAACCTATAAATACTGAAAGAAGATAACAAAATATTATGGAGAAGTCTTTTATAGCCAAATATCTGAATAATCAAAATAATATTAAGTGTACTAGAAATCATCACTGAAAGACCATACAAACTATCCAACTGTCTGAAAGACTCTAAACATGATGAGTTGCTAAGATAAGTCCCCAAATAAATCTGACTACTGAAATAATCATGAAATAATGTATTGGAAAGCTTGATAAATAATATGACTAGTCCTTGACCGATGAGGACTCACCAGTGGTGCTGCTGAGTGATATAGGAACGGACTATGTGCAGTCTAAAAACTGAGCATCTGAACCTATATTTTAAAATCAATATAGTACAAATAAGAGTATGCAGTCAGTATTTTTAATTACCATTATGTGAGATAGGAACCAACTGACAAGCATATAGGTAGTGATCATAAATATGTGAACATGAAAAATGAATGCAAGACTAAGCATAAACATGTACTGAAATAATTTGAATAACTGGTAACCAATATAAATGGATTCTTGGTCCTGCAAACTTAAATTGTTATAATCTGAATATTGAACTAAAACTGTGGGAGCTAACATTTAACTGACATGCCTCAATCTGAGCTAATCAGGGTCTAACTTGTAACCCCACTTAGAAGGGTTTAAATACCTTGTCATGGGTACTAGCACAAGCTGCGTGGATCCTCTAAACTGATGTTCAAAGGACTAGGGTGTCATCCTAAACTGGTCGGTGCCCATAATAGAGTATCAACCCTATACTGGCAAGAAGATATGTCATAACCTATGCTAGCTACATAGTTCTGAAACTTAGGAACTGCTACTAAAAGGTTTACCCTAACTGGCAGGTAAACTTTCATATCTAGTTTTGCTCGGTGCTGAGTTTACTCTCAATTGAACTACCAGTGATACTAATGAAGGTGTAAGATGATTCATACCGATACATGATTCAGATTGATAAATGCTCAACATGATAATAATTTAAGTATAATAACATAAAAATGGTTTGAATGCCTTGTAACCTAAAATCTATAATATACATGACTATCTAGGTGTCAAGTATTCATAATCCACCAGCACTGAACATACAGTAAATATGAAATTACCAAAAATATAACATGGTGGGGAAATTTCATGACTGAACTCCAGAACACTACAATTTTGTCAACATTGAGATATATCATGGTTGGGATACTGAAGCATGTTTACACTTATAGAGGAACACATATTCATAGTAGAATTCAAGAGTTAAATTAAAGAATTAAGAAATCCATACTTTTCATGGAGCCCTAAATCAAAGTGGAATTAAACTTGAGAGTTTTGGGGAAACTTTGGGACTCAATGGATGAAAGAAGCCAATTGATGAATATCCCACATACTTGACTAAGGAAGCTCGAATGAATCTTCTTGGGAATTTGACCTACTTAATAAACTGTAATTACTTCTTGGGAGAAGATAAAAATGCCCCTTTTTGGTTTCTCTAAGTTAAATTATGATAAATAGAATTGGGGATTTTGGGTCTTATATACCCATCTTTGAAAAGCCTAAACCACGTGGGTTGGGATTTAAAAAGAGTGGGAAAAGACTTTAAAGCCCCTAGAAAATCATATAGGAATTCAGGTCCCCATTCGTTACAACTCATCCAATGAATCATCATGACTAATTACGAGTCATAGTCTGAGTCTCTAAGTTTGGGGTTATTATTGTCTTGACTACGACTCATTGCGCTATGAATCATTGGAACTGACTACGATTCGTTAGTTGGAATCATAGTCTGAGGATCTGTTCATGGGTCACTCACTGGTCACGCTAATAATCTACTATACAACTCATAATGTCAGACTACAAGTCACATACTGGACTCGTAACCACTGGAGTGGGTTTTGGGTAGCACACTGTTGTGACTATGAGTCCCTCCATACGACTTATAGCCACTGATTACATGTCATAGGGAGGAGTCATGGTCACTGGCTACAGTTGAGGGTCTTTCACTGGAGTGACTATGACTCATTTGTGATGAATCATCATGAGTAATTACGACTAATTTTCCTAATCCGTAGTCCTGGTAGTGTGACAGGTCCTTAGGAGAAATTTTCTAGAACTTTTTGCCATGGCATCGGATTAAGGAGAGACTTAAAGCATTAGAAATCTAACTTTGTGGACTATATTTTAGGAGGCATATATCTTGAAAAAACTGGAGTATTACATCTGGAGTTGGGATTTGGTTTTCATTATCATTAGTAGATTGATTCCCCTTTTTGCTTAATTCTCATAAAACTAGTTTACTTCTAGGTATGTGGTTTGTTATGAAATTCTTTTCCAAAAACTTGACATTGGTACTTACAATGATTTTCTTTTATGTTGGATTATAGAATAGACCATATTTCATTCCTTTAGGGTAACCAATGAAAACATATACTTCTGATCGAGGTTTCAACTTTTCCATCTTCCCTTTTAGAACATATGCTGGACATCCTCAAATTATAACATATTTTAGACTGGGTTTTTGCACAGTCCATAATTCTATAGGTGTCACAGGTACCGACTTGAAAGAAACTAACTTCAGAATATAGTTTGCAGTTTTTAGTGCATAACCACAAAACGAAGAAGACTAATCAGAGTAACTCATCATAGATCTAACCATTTATAAAAGAGTCTTGTTTCTTCTTTTGTCTACACCATTCTGTTATGGAGTTCTACGCAGACATTTGAGACATAATTCCATATTTTGATAAGTAACTAATGAACTATTGGAGAGGTATTCACCACCACGATTAGATCATAGGGTCTTGATTCATTTCTCACGTCATTTCTTTATTTCTGTCTTAAATTCTTTGAATTCTTCAAAGTATTTAGACTTATGGTGCAACAAATAAACCTATCTATATTTTGTGTAATCATCAATGAAATTCATGAAATACTCATAACCACCTCTTGCTTGAACGTTTATTGGACCACACAAATCAGAATGAGTTAACTTTAATTTATCCTTTGTGCTATTTTTATAAGGGAAAAGGTCTTTTAGTCATTTTTCCTTCTAAACGGGATTCACATGGTAGTTCCTCCACTTGTAATGAACCTAAAGGTCCATCCAAACCAACCTCAAAATTCTATCTAGATCTATGAGACATAGACACAAATGTCATAAATAAGTCTCATTAAATTCTAAAGAACATTTTCTTTTACATGAAAGGTTAACATTATTCAACTCTATGGTTTGTTGTAGTTCAGGAGAGACATTAATAATAAAAAGACCATCAATTAATGTACCGGTAGAGATAAAATGTTTATTATAACTAATAACACAACTGTTATTAGAAAAATTAAAATCATAACCATATCCTAGTGCTTTAGAAACTGAAATCAAATTTCTTCTAACAGCAGTTGATTATAATGCGTCTTTTAAAAGTAAATCTCTATCATTACCAAATGAAATACTAATATTTCCTAATGCTAAACCTAGAGTTGTTGAACTATCATCCTGAAAAACATTAACTTCACCTCTATCTAACTTGCATATTTCTTGAAACTTCTGCAAAGTAGTGCAGATGTGATTAGTGGCTCCTGAATCTACACACCATAATGTGGTAGGAATAGTCGCTAAATAAGTTTCAACGATACATGAAAGTGAATCTAGCTTGTTTTTCTTTTTGTCTAGGAAACTTGGACAATGTAGCTTCAATGGCCTAACATCTTGCAATGAAAACACTTGTTGTTAGTCTTTTTTCACGCCACCCATTAGAGCTGCAACTTTCTTAGCACTGTGAGTCTTTTTCTTCTTTTGTGTACCTTTAGGTTTAGAAGTATAAATTTTCTCAACAAAATTATGACAAAAAAATTATTTTCAGTCAAAATAGTGCTAAAGGAGGTAAAAGGAGACATATTGAATCTGAGATTGAAAACTGTCACAATAGATCAACAATGTAGTCATATAAACAATGAACGATTAAATTCAAACTCGTCATACACATGCATACATACATACATACGCACACACACACACACACATATATTAATTGCACATGTAACGTTTTGAACAACTTCTTCATTTGATTCAGGTTGATGATGAAGGTTGACAACTCGTCAACTCAAGCTGTCAACACACCTTTTGGCATATTTTCTTCAATCTTCTCAAAATTTGACTTTTTTTCACAACAAAGTAAAGTATGATTAAAAAACACTATTTTCTCAAAAACATAGAATTATTCCTAGTTAAAAGCTTCAAATATATTTTCAAAAAGTTGACACATTAGTGTGTACCAAATAAAGTAAGGTATGACCATTGTTTAAAATAAGAAAATAAGTTGATTCCACTTTGTTCGATCATAAGTAAGTGCGTATGCAAGGATTACAAGAATCTAAACACATGGTATCTTAAGAAACACTTTATAATGTTGCTATATACTAGATATTGGAGAGGTTAGTTGGCAAAGGACGGTGTTGTTTCCTCGATAGTTATTCTGGGTACAACCAGATTTCTATTCTCCTCAAAGATCAAGATAAGACTACTTTCACTTGTCTGTATAGGACATTTTCTTTCTAGCATATGTCATTTGGGTTATGCAATGCACCTCCCACTTCTTAGATTTGTATGATCTCCATTTTGTTTAGATGCTGGTGGACATAATGGAAGTCTTCATGGATGAGTTTTTTTATGATAGGTGAGACTTTTGAATATTGTTTAGCCAATCATTGCAAATTTTTGCAGCGGTGTGAAGAGAGTGCTGATGCCTTTCCTTTTGTATAGTATAAGGCTAGGTGACTTTATAAAATATATTGTTGCCAAAAAGAAGTGCCAATTTATGGTGAAGAAAGGCATTGTGCTGAGAAATTTATGTGTTGGAATTTGATGGAATATTTTATGCTTTTAACAAATAATAAACACAAGTTCTTAAGTAACCATTTTTATTTTTTATATTTCATTATATTTAAAAGCAGGAAATCAATCCAAGGCCAAAAAGAGATGAAACAGTGTTTGAGAAGACAATGTGATAGCTCAAAGTGATGAATCATTATATGCATGATAGATCATTAATGAGTGAAAAATTTACCAAACATTGACATCTAAATTCATGCACTACAATGACTAAAATTGCGTATATGAGCCTAATTCTTGATTAGAATGTTCTAATTTGATCTAGCAGGTCCTATGATGAAAATGAATAAAAATCAAGCTAAAACAAAAGGAAAATAGGCAAAACGTAACAAAAATTAGAGAACTGGGGACCCTCAGGTACCACAATCACTATCAATCAACAAATGATCAAAAGACCCTCAGGTACCGCAATCTAGATAAGATGTTTTGCGATTACGGTAATGCGATTGCAATCCAAAGTACGCGATCACGATGGGGTAGCTAAATGTACAAGGGTAGCTTTGTTATTTCACGTGGCTAATCCCAAATTCTAACGAGGGCTTACATAACTGAAGCATCTTCCAACTAATATTTGTTTTTATATATAGAGAAACCCTTCAAATTTCAAAAAGAACGGTTGTGTTAAAGTTCCAAGAAATTTTTAGTTGTAATTTGACTTTGAAGTGTGGATTACTTTTTCTGTGATTTCCAATGGAACAATTGAATATTAATATGGGTATATATTTTTTCTCTGATCTCATAAGTAGCTAAATATTTATCTTAGGGTTATTCTTGAATAGGGTGTAAAGTGTATGGGTGTTGATTGTTAGTCTAAATTATTAGTTACTGATGTTGGGTTTTGCTCTTACTCATTGTTTTAATTTGATAATTGTGAGGCAAAAAAATTAATATGGATCATACATCATCCTTGAAAGAGGGATGTGGGTGATGAGTAGTAGTAAACACTTATTTAATACTTGTTATGTCCTTAGTATTATCTTAGAGATAAGGATGTTTTGTAATGTATCTATATGGATTGACATCAACCTAAAAGTAGGGATGTTTAGTTGAGGTGTGGATTGGTAAAATTGGAATAGTCAAGAGGTATTAGAAATAATCCATGAGCACAACTTGGTGAGTTGTTGAAAGGCTCACACTAAGGGTTAAAAATCTAACCTACCCAAACATTTTACTAAGAATTAGACTAACTCTTAATCACCCATACATGAATCATACCTAGGATAGCATGAGATTGAGGGTTGGGGGGGAGGTAAATTGAAAATTTTCTGTGAGTCGACTATTGGATCCTAACAGTCGACTATCCGGCAGATCAGTACACTTCACAAAATAGATTAGGTTTGAAATAATCAAGAAAATAAATAATTGAATCTAAAGTAAAGACATAGATATTTATCCTATTTTGGAAGAACAATGTGGTGCCTACTTCCAGTCCTCTTGGGTTTCAATGTTTCCTTAGATCATTCAATGTCGGGCTCGAGTACATTGATGGGAAACAAGTTCCAAAGACTTATTTTTTTCTTTAGATCTTGTGACAAAACTTTAGTTTGTGTTACAAAGTTGACTCGATACTACTCTTTACACAACAATTGTAAAATAAGAGCTACAAAGCTTTGTGAGACTAAGATTGAGACATTTTGAGATTTTTTCTTGAAGTTGCGTAACCTTTGTAAATATTAGATCTTCTTTTTGTATAGTCTTTAGCTTCTTACTCTTCATAAGGAAACCTAAAATATTTCTTATCAATCAAGAAATTTAATCTGATTTCTTGACTGAGGAAAGTAACCGTATTGTATGTCCATACATGGTTTTTCACTCACCTCCGTCTGTGATCTTTTCTTTCTTTTGCTTTTGTCATATATTTTCTTTTTTTTCCTTTGTGTGATTGATAGGATTTTTCATTATTTTGAGATTGCGATTTTCCTTCCTTTTGTTCATGTTTTGATAGATTTGTTTGGATGCTGTAGCTAATGATTTGATATCCTCCTATTCGTAGAGCCGACTTTCTTGCTTGTCTTCACTAAATTTTTTGGTTCTTCATATTCTCATGTGATACATCCCATCATCATTAATAGTCATCCAAATATCTTGCCAATAACCACTCATTTGTTTGTTATTATTAAAACATAAACAAAGAAGGCTAACAATCTCTTCCTTTTTGAAAATAACAAACATTAAACATCAGTTAACTTCCCTGTTAAGATGGCTAACTTGCTCCCAACTTGCTCCTTCTTCTTCTTGTCTTCATGGCTATAGTCAACTTTCTTGTTGTGATAGTCAACCATTTCCCCCCATCTTGTTGACTGATGTGATAATTTTCTCCACCTTTTGACATAATCAAAATGAACAATGCAAATAGAGAAAATACCTAATAAAGGAGAAACCAAACCTAAAAGTAAAGTAGGAAATATGGGATCTATAAAGTCACAAAAGAGTGTAGCAACAAAAACACATTAGAACAGGAGTATGTAGTTTTTTTATACAATCCAGAGTACGAGAAGGGACAGAACCCCTTTTGAATGCGATATAAGAGTTCAACATCTTTTGGCTAGGAAATAAGTATGGGTGTTGTGCATATTAGAGCAAAGAGATCATAGGATTTCTCAACATTCTTGTTTAAGTTGGAGTACGGTTTTTGAACAAAGATTGAAAGCTCATTGGAGGAGGAGGAGGACTCAAACTTAATGGAATCAACCTGGGAGAACATTTTGTTAAACAACTTTACCCCTTCTTATTTGAAATCATTGAGGGTGAGTCGCACTTTGCCTATGTTGGTATCAAACTCTTTGCTTAGCTGTAGCCGCTTGGTAGTTGACTTCTTGATGCTGGATATTCTTTCCCAATAGTGGTTATCCTATTTTTGAGTTTTTCAATCACCTTATCTACACAGAATATGGAATTAGGCATAGATTTACTTACCTGGGATGTGTCAGGCCGACTTTTGATAAAATCCTTTTTTACACCCTTCACTTTCAATCAGAACATAGCCTATGCTTGCAAATATCTTTGAGTCATAAGTGGCAGAGAATTATACCATTGGATAGGATTATAGATCAATTACATAGTGAAGGAGAATCTAAGTGATGAGCAACCCATAGGGCAAGATGGCTGAAGCATGAGAGTCGATGACATTTTCTATCCTATATTCATGAATCTAGGTACACTAGTTGATCTTGTATTTCTTTATAAAGTAGTATATAACAAATACATATCTGCATGTCACATTACTAAGAGATCCATTCTGAGGAATCAGAGTGGTTTCAATGATATGGGATAAGATTCTATTTCAAAAGATGAGAGACAGAGGACCAAAAAAAGGGCTATTTGTGTCGAGATCTGAGACGACCTTTTCTTTGTCAAAACTAACTTCCAAATTCTCAGGCCAGGTGTTGTTCATGAAAGGAGCAATACCAAAGGAATTGGTAAAAACTATGGAGATGGACGAGTATAAAAAAGGTAAAGAGAAAGGTGAAAGGATAGAGTTGAAAGAGGAGATATAGTGGTCTTGGGTTAGAGTTAGAGATAAAAGGGCGAAGGAGTGTTGGGAATAGAGAGGGTACTGAGATGGTAATGATAGTGGAAGAGAAAAAGGTGGCGTGTAAAGAGGGGGCTTTGAAAAAAAAAGGATGGGGGTCAGAGAGTAGTCGATGGATTTGGTACCAAATATAAAGGTATTTTTGAAACCATTAGAGATTTGTCAAAATATATTATACCATGTTTTTCTTTTAGGAAAAAAAAATCTTTCCTTAATAGAGGTTTTGTAAAAAAAAGTTAGCAAGATGATTTTCAGAGTCAACAAATAAAATAAAAAATCATCATTTATTGCATGATCAGGGATAAAATGATGCCTGAAGTCAATATGCATATCCCTAGAATGATGCACATTATATTTAGATAGACTAATATCACTGGTGTTATTATACCTCATGTGCTTAAATTTATAAGACATATTAAAATTAGGTAGTTGACGCATGATTCATAGGATTTAAGTACAACAACTCCCACTGGCTATGTATTCGTCTTTAGTTGCTGACAGATCAACTGAGGTTTGCTTGCTGTGTCATGAAATTAGGACATCACCCATAAGACTTATTTCAAATTCACCTTTCATTAGATTAGCAAAATTCTTAAACAAAGAGAGCTTAGAACTATCAAGAATAAAATTATCAACATACATTTGTTCAATAAGAAGATTTGAATCTAGCTTTTGTAAGAACAGAGTTGTATTAATTTTTCTTTCTTGAAAATTGTTATTTAGTAGGAAAGAACTCAATCTCTAGTACCAAGCTTTGGAGCTTGTTTGAGATTGTATGGTGCTTTTGACAGTTTTAAAACATGGTCTTGGATATGACATATTTTCAAACCCTAGGCGTTGAATTATGAAAACTTACTCATGAATAAAACCATTTAAGACGGCACTTTTGACATTCATTTGATATAGCTTAAAATATTTGAAATCAACAAAAACTAATAATATTCAAATTGATTCTAAACTTATCACGGGGACAAAGGTTTCATCATAGTCAATACCTTCTTGTTGGGAATATCCTTGAGCTACAAGTCTGTCTTTATTTCTGATAACCTTACCTTCTTTATCCAATTTGAGATACAAGGGGAACATATGTTTTTTTTCTCATTGATGTTATAGTTTTCACCCTATCATCCTAATTTTTGAAAATGAAATTATTTGCATAGCTACCATCATGTTTTATTCTCTTAGAAAATTTGATTTCAATATTTTTGATGTAGAAGTTGACTCCAGAGGGGGAATAGTTGACTTGTCTTGTGATGGAGTAGAGATTGTGCTAGTATTTTCTCTATACTGTAGATCATTCACTTGTTCTTCATCATTACCTTATTGTGGATCAAGCATTTTCACACAAACGGATAAAATTAGCTAATTTTAGGCTTCTTTTATCTCCAGAGGTCATGAGGCATCCTTTTTAGAATAGGTTTAATAAGGCATTCTTTGATGGTGTAACATTTTTCCCTCACTTCTTTTGCCTAAAAATTATCTGGGATATTGTGTTCTAACAGTGTAGTCCAGGAAGTTTCCTGGAGAGACCAATTCTCTTCGCTCTACTATGCCATTCTATTGAGGAGTTTTGAGAGTATCACCAATGAGAGAGATGTGTTTTTAATCAAGTTTGATAGAGTAACTTTTATTTTTGAAGGAGACTCCAAAACCTATGCCACACGGCTAATTGATACTGAGCAGGTTATGTTTGAGTTTGTCTTTTAAATACACTTAAGTAAACTTGCATGATAAGCTAAGATTTATTGAGCCGACTTTGATATGTTGCCTCTAGCATTGTCATCGAATCTTGCTGATCTCTCATAAAAATCTTTCTTTCTATTCATGTGTTTGGAACATCCACTATCAATGCCTCACATTTCCTTCTTATAGCTTTTGCAGGTATTTTCCTACAAATAAGAAAATTAATTCTATTTAGGTACCCAAGTGGTCTTGGGTCCTTTCAGGTTAGAGGTTCTTCCTTTAGGCTTCAAAACCCATACACTTTTAGGCTTATGTCTACAGTTGTATAATTTGTGCCCTCTCTATCCACAGATAAGATAGATAGGTCCTCGAGAGGAGAAAGAGGTCTTGGCTAATTTAAATGATTCTAATAAGGAACTTGAATTATTTTTAAAAGAGTTTGATATCATGAAACAGTGAATTGGTTATCTCTTAATACTATTTAATTTTATATCTACATCATAAAGCTCTTCATGAAGTAAGTCAATTTCTATTTGACTTGCTTCTATTTCTATTTGATAACTTCTTTTTTCCTTTGTGAATTTTCATTTAAATCGATCTTGGTAACTTTTCTTCTCTTGAGCGAGTTTGTATATTTGTCCATAACCCTTTTAAGATCATTAGTTATCATATCTAAGTTAGATTCAAGAATATTAAAGTTATGAAAATCCTGTAGTCTTACCTCACTAGATTCACTTGTTGCCATGAAGTACATATTAGCGGCTTCTGTTTGTTCTTTGATTTCATCTTCATCACTCCAGGCTCCAAAATTTTTATTCTTCCTGGATGTTCTTCTCCTTAATTCTAGATAGTTTTTTTGAAGTGGCCAAGACTTCCATAGTAATAACAACGATCATTATTTCTAGTAGAGTCTTTATTTTTATCTCCTTGGGATCTTTGCTATCTCTATCTCATGATCTGTCTTACTCCATGATTAATGAGGGACATTTCTTTGCAAAGGGCATCTTCTAATATGTCTTCTTATTCAGTTGGAGCAATGTTGAAAGCTATTGGTTTCTTTTTTCCTCCTAATGGTACCTACTGATATAATTTTGTTATATGCAATAAGGTTACCTCATGGTATGTCATATGCCATGTTGTGAAAATCTTATCTTCTACAATGGTATACTTGGTTTCCCAAATTTTTGGGGGACTTCAGAAAAACTTCTGGACTTACAGGCTATGTGGATAGATCCTCCCCAGTGATTTTAGTTTGTATACGATCTTACTGAATTTGGCAAATATTATATAAATGTTCTCATTCTCTTTCATTTTGAACAGCTCATATTCATTGACAAGGGCAGCAATTTTTGACTTCCTAACTTTGGTGGTTCTTTCATAGATTACCTCAAATTTGTCCCACATTTCTTTTGAAGTCTCGCAAGTTCATATCTTGTTGTATTCTTCTACACAAATTGCATAAGGAAATAAACTTATAGCACGTACATTAGTTTAGATTACCTGTTGTTGTTCTTTGGTGACCTTAACGCTTTCAAGGTCTTCTATTTCTGTACTGCTAGATTTCTTGTCTTTGTCCCTTTGCTTCTATTTGAGTCCTTGAATCAGCTTTGGACCCTTCTTGATGACAACCTAGGCTTGGAAGTCATTTGATTGAACAATAATCTTAAATCTATTCTTCCAGTAAGCGTAGTGATGTCCATTGAAGTATGGTGGTCTTGTGGAGGAGTGACCATCTTGAAGAAGAGCACCGGGAATTTGATAAATTTCCATTTTATCTTTGCTCACTTTATGGTTAAGAAACACTATTGGTGAGACATGCTCTAAGAGAAATTGAAATTTAAGAGGGGGTGAATTGAAAATTTTCTGTGAGTCAGCAATTGGATCTCGACAGTTGACTCTCCTGCAGATTAGTACACTTTACAAATTAAATTAGGTTTGAAATAATCAAGCAAATAAATAATCAAATGTAAAGTAAAGGGATAAAGATTTATCCTAGTTTGAAATACCAATGTGGTGCCTACTTCCAGTCCCTTTGGGATTCAATGTTTCCATAGATAATTCAATGTTTGGCTCGAGTACAATGATGGGAAACAAGTTTCAAAGACTTATTTTGTTCTTTAGATCTTGTGATACAACTTCAGTTTTTGTTACAGAGTTGAATCGATCCTACTCTTTTTGCAACAATTGTAAACTAATAGTTACAAAGCTTTATGAGACTAAGATTGAGAAACGTTGAAATTAGTTTTGATGTTATGTAACCTTTGTCTATCTTTAGTCTTCTTCTTTTATAGTCTTCAGTAGCTTACTCTTCGTAAGGAAAAGATATTTCTTCTCAATCAAGGATTTGAATTTGATTCGTTGATTAAGGAAAGTAACCGTATGGTATGTCCATATCAAATATGTGCATACATGATTTTTCACAAATGTCCTTCCGTGATCTTTTCATTCTCTTACTCTTGTCGTGATCTTTTTTTCCCTTTTCTTCATTATGATTGATCTAATTTTTCGTGATTCTGGGATTGTGATTTTTATTTCTTTTGGTTCTTATTTTGATTGATTCGCTTGGATGTTGTAGCTAATGAATTGACATCCTCCTATTCTTTAAGCCGGCTTTCTTATTTTTCTTCATTAATTTTCTGGTTCTTTATATCCTTGTGTGAGAATCCCATCATAATTATTAGTCATCCAATTATCCTCCTCATTAGTTTGTCATTATTAAAATATAAACATAGGAGGCTAAGAAAGTATAACCCCAAGAATCTTCTCCTACTAGATTTTAATCTGCAATTGTTGCTCTCAAATTAGTGTCACAAGTTAAATTTGTTCAAACAGACCTTTTCCATTATACCCTCCAATTTAATTTATGTTTTTCTTTAAGTCTACATTGTGGGTCGACACTTAGTGAATTTCAACATGCATTGGTCTTAAAAGCTAAATTACAATCCTCGCCGATTCAACCATAACCTAATTTGCGTTATTATATTGACAACAATCAACTTGCACAAAACTAATCGTATAAGTTGAGTGCTATCATAAATTATGTCATGGCTGAGGAGTGAAACATATGTTTCACTCATAAATTGTGTCATTACTGAGGAGTGAAACATATGTTTCACTTGTGTGGTGTTTTTAGTAAGTTTAGGTTTACCCATAGTGTTTTCATTGACATTGTTTATTGTTTGTAAGACCCTACAACATTCTCTCATAGTCTGAGCCTTAGAGCGTATTCAGTGAAGTGTTAATCCAGTCCCAAAAGATTGAGAAGTGTCTTCCCTAGTGAGAAGTATTTTGAACCACGTAGAATTTCCCCAATATCGACTTTTTGTCATGTAGAGAATTGAATAAGCTTTTCGTGAATACAAAATTTTCCAAAATTTGACACTAGGGCAAAGAATTAGAGCTATTTTACAAAGACAGTGTGCCACCTGACACTTTAGCGCATCGCGGAGCCAGCCAAAATGGTAATCGTCAAAATCCAGTGACCCTCCACAATTTTAGCGCGTTACATCAAGTGCACCAATGTGATTCCACCGCGTCTAGGTACCTTTTCAGTTCACAACCAAGATGGCAACACGATTCCACCGCGTCGTGCCATCAAGCAGTTTCCCGATTGTCCAATTTCGAGTGAGCTGGCGCGATTATGGATCATCGTGCTAGTATGTAAAATTAAGAATTTTTAGTTTAATTCCATGGGAGAAAAGGATCTTTTCCCAACCCCTATATATACTCCTTAACACGGGATTTGGACTTATTTCATCCAAATATCATTGTTTTCTCTTAAAGTTGTTCAAGAGCAAGAGGTAGGGTTTCTACAAAAATCAAAAACCTTCCTCCTTCTTCAAGAGAAATCAAGAAATCAAGAATCTCTCCAAGGGCTCTCAAGAAAGAGTTTCTCTAAGGTATGCAGATTTTGATTCTTGGGTCCCTTTCATCCAAAAAGCTCAAGAACCCTTTTATAACTTTTAAAGCTTTTATGTTTATGAGTTTTCATGATTCATGTTAGTTGAAATTGATGTTCATGCTATTATTGAGTTGTGATTCATGTTTGTTTACCAGGTTTTCAAGCTTTGACCCTAGTATGTGGTATTCATGTGATGTTCATGTTAAACCATCTTTAAGTTGCTTGTTAATTGGTGTGTTCATGTAAATTAATTGTAAAAATTTTTGAATAAGAAAATCATGCTCTCCATATGCTTGATAAAATGCTCATGTGAATGAATTAGAGCCATTATAGCACATTGACTAGAAATGCCCAATTGTGTGTAAGCCCATGCATGCCAAGTGTTTGTTGAAAAGCCTTAGTGAATAAATTATGGCATGATAGTATGAAATTTCCCAATTTTGTGCTATTTGATACATCCTAAGACTTTAATACATGATAAGTGTTTGATGAATAAATTATAACATGATAGCATGAAGTTCCCCAATTATGTGTTCTTTGGTACATGCCAAGACTTAAATATGTGCGAAGTGCTTGATGCAAGGCCTTGTTGAATGGAGTATGATCCAATAGCATGTCACCCTATGTTATTACATGCTTAGGATTCCTAAATACTTGAAGTGATGCCTTAGTGATTATGATGGTGAATGATTGTCCATGGGCTTGATTATTCAAGAATGTTATGTTTTACTTTTATGTTATCGAGTCATGGGGGTATTTATACCCAACATTTTAGCTACTGTCTAGAACCTGTGTTATTTTTCACGATAATACCAGTCGAGCCATGATTCTCCAAACTCAGTGAGTTATAGAACTATGTATTCTCTTGCTGATACAAAACATAAGAAGTCTCAGTAATCTCTGTAATCACCATAATCTCAGTATCACTAGAAATCTAGCTTCAGTTCTATACTCAGATCAGATCAAGTAGTATTCAAGTGTTTAGTTCAGTCCTCAGTAGTATTCGAGTATTCTATCCCAAGCTCAGTGTCATTCAGTCAGATAATGAGATTCAGTAGTATTACGTCAGATACAAAACCAAGTAAATTAAGCTTAACTCAGTCAGAGCATTCGACAAACATGATTAGTATCACAATCATCTTAGTTTGAGTTCAGTTAAGAATCATTTCAAAGTCCTTAAGTTGGGAGTAGAAGCTAGCACCGAACGAGGGCAGGGATGGCAGCTCCCCATCCTAGAGGCAGAGTTGTTAGGATCAATCCCTGAACTCCAGAACTGTGTAGCTAGCACAGGATGCAGGAGTCACCCGTCAGGAAACAGATCGGCTTGAATATTATATTTCCTTAGGCTTGACTTTCTACAAGGGTCACTCGTCAGATAGCTTGACGAAAGAGGCCTTTACCCATGGCATGGTATTGACACCTTTCTAGCTAGGGTTACAGGTTGGACCCCACCATTTGAGATTCGGGGCATGTCGATTAAGTGACTAATTCCCGCAGTTTCAATTTCTGTATCAATCTTCAGAAATAAGGACAGTCAGATACAGTTATCAATCTCATTGAGGAACTCAGACAGTTCCATTGATTCATGGACTACCCATCAGATAAACTTGGTCCCATATAAAGTTATTCAGTAACAGATCTAGAGATCACCTGTCAGATAGGCTTGATCTAAGACTTAGATTCAGTTGAGTAATATCATTATCAAATCCCGAGATCACCCATCAGAAAGACTTGATCTCAGTCTCAAATTTAGTTGACTAATCTCATTATCAGATCCTAAGATCACCCATCAGATAGGCTTGATCTCAGTCTCAGATTCAATTGAGTAATCTTATTATCAGATCCCAAGATCACCCATTAGATAGGCTTGATCTCAGTCTTAGATTCAGTTGAGCAACCTTATTATTAGATCCTGAGATCACCCATCAGATAGGCTTGAGCTTAGTCTCAAATTCAGTTGAGTAATCTCATTATCAGATCTAGAGATCACCCATCAGATAGGCTTGATCTCAGTCTCAAATTCAGTTGAGTGTTCTTTTTATCAGATCTAGAGATCACCCGTTAGATAGGCTTGATCACAGTCTCAGATTTAGTAGAGTATTCTTATTATCAGATCTAGAGATCACCTATCAGATAGACTTGATCTTAGTCTCAGATTTAGTTATTCTTGTTGTTAGATTTGGACATGATCTTTTCTTATCATTGATAGTAGAATCCCAAATCATTTGTTAGAAAGGTTTGATCTCCGATGCAGTTAGTCGAGAGTAGAAATCTCAGAATTCAGTCATTGATATGAGTAGATTCAGTTAATCAGATTCAGTATTTCGAGTCATAATGATTTCAGTTATGGTTCGTGCATTCATACTTGTGTTCTCATCCCATACTCTCATGATTATCTAGTTAAGTACTTGTTCGTGTATAAGCCCTTGCATTTAGCCTTACCTCATCTTCATACTCGGTATATTTTTGTGCTGACATATTTGTGCTATGGTATTTTATTTGACATCGTGGTTCAAAGGCATAAGATCCAGAGTATCCTTAGTATCTCAGTTCTAGTCAGCAGCAATAGGCATAGCAGTGAGTCCTCTTTAGTCGAGAATGATCCTTATGTTTATTATTATCATGTCAGATTTGGTTTAGTTTTAGTAGATGGAGTTAGTTGGGAACATTTCCCATCAACTCCATAGTTCAGACAGTTTAGAGGCTTTTCTAACAGATGTATCAATATTCAGTTTTAAATTTTGAGTATTTTGGCCAGTTTTCTTAATTATTATCAATATTATGCAGTGTTAAGGTATAGATATCAATAGAGGGTTGGGTTGTGGTCCTTCGGGATTATAAGCACCGTGTGACATTTTGGTTCTAAAAAATTAGGTCGTTACAAACTTAGTATTAGAGCCTAAGGTTTAATAGTGTCCTAGGGAGTCTGAAAAGCCGCATCTAGTAGAGTCTTGTGCATGAGTGTGTTGCACGCAACATTTATGTACAAGAGAATATAAGATATTTTTTTAGGAGTAGTTTACCCCGTCTTTCAGTATTCATGTTGTGCGAGTGAGCATGAGCTTAAGTTGATCTTCAGTCTAATCTACCTCTTTTTTCCATTTATGGAGTATGCCTCCTCACAGAGATAGTGCCCATAAAATTGATGACCAACCACCTCATCTAGTAGATCCTGAGAATGAGGGTGTGTCATATGTAGCATTTTGGGTAGCTTTTCAGGCACTAGCCTAAGCTGTGACTAATGTTTTGGGTAACCATTAGGCTATGGCCTCACCTTAGAAAGACGGGGGTTCAGCCACAGCCAGAAATAGAGATTTCATGAGAATGAGCCTACCAGAATTCTTTGGGTCAGTAGTTGGTGAGGACCCACAGGTTTATCTAGAGGAGGTGGGGAAAATCTCCTAGGTTATACATGTGTCTGAGGAGGAAAGTATGGAGTTAGCGTCCTATAGGTTGAAGGATATTGCTCAGGATTGGGTTGTGATATGGAAGAAGGATAGAGGGGAGGATGCAGCTCCCGTGACTTGCAAGAGTTTTAGGATGCCTTTTTAGATAAGTTTTCCCAGCTAGAGATGAGGGAAGCTAAGGTAGAAGAGTTCATGAACCTAAGGCAAGGCTCCATGACAGTGAAAGAGTATTGTCTTAAGTTTAACCAGTTAGCTAAGTATGCTCCTGATTGAATAACTAACCCTAGAGTGAGTATGAGTCAGTTTATGATTGGTGTGTCTGGGTTAGTGTTGAAAGAGTGTAGAACTACTATGCTTCATAGATAAATGGACCTTGCTAGACTGATAATGCATGCGTAGCAGATTGAGGCAGATAAAGAGAGAAAGAGAGAGTGACTAAGAGAGCAAGGACAGGTAGTCATGGTTTTTCTCAAGCAGGGTCCCAGGGTGGTAGTTATTTTTAGCATAGTCAGAGATTTTCTATCCCAGCTCCATCCTCAGCTAGTTTACCCGCACCGAAGTTTGGGTGTGTTAGCTATAATAGGGCTCTAGGATCCAAAACCCTGAGTAGTGCTAGTTGTGTTCGTACTAATCAACTTTATGGAGTGTGTGGCAAGAGCCACCTAGGTATATGTAGAGCCGGTAGTGATGTTTTCTTTGGGTATGGTAAGCCAGTCCACAGAATGGGAGAGTGTAGAGTGCTAGCTCAGAGGGGTATAGAGTTTCTTCAGTAGAGTGGACCTTTCTATGCCAATAGTGGTCAGCGTCAGAATAGTCCCCATGCGTTTATGGCTCTCTATGATCAGGAAAGGTTCCCTGATATAGATTCAGGTATGTTATGAGTCCTTCATCTTTATGATATGCATTGTTAGATCCTTTGCACCCATTTTGAGCTTATATGTTAGCATGAGTCATGCATTAGTTTCAAATCTTAGTCGGTCTATCACGACCCAGTTCATAGGTGCCTCGTGCACTGCCCCAGTATTTCAGTAAAGTGTCCTTAGACTAGTTCAGTTGCATGTTTAGACTCTCCTTATGAAGTTAACATCAGTTATTATTACATCACCTTTCATGCTAACGAGATTCAGTACAGTTAGACATTCATACATCAGATATGCATATCCAGTATGAGAGTTCAGAATATTAGTATTTCCAGTTGCATAGTAATGTTTTAGATGCTCTCGTTCCTTGAGTAAGTTCAGTCGATCAGTATTCTTAGCCTATCAAGCAATATTAGAGGATGAATTTTCAAGGGAAAGATAATGTAAGACCCCACAAAATTCTCTTGTAGTCTGAGCCTTAAAACCTGTTCAGTGAAGTGTTAATCCGGCCCTAAAAGGTTGAGAAGTGTCTTCCCTAGTGAGAAGTATTTTGAACCGTGTAGCATTTCCCCAATATTAACTTTTTGTCATATAGAGAATTGAATATGCTTTTTGTCATACCAAATTTGCCCAAATCCGACACTCGAGGAAAGAGTTAAAGCTACTTTAGTGAGACAGTGTGCCATCTGGCACTTTAGCACATCGCGGAGCTAGACAAAATGGAAATCATTAAAATCCAGTGAGCCTCCGCTATTTTGGCACGTCGTGCCAAGGCTTAATTTCAGAATTGTCAATTTCCAGTGCACGAACACCATTCCACAGCGTTGTGGAGCCTTTCCAGTTCACATCAGGAAAGGCTAGTCTCCTGTCAGATAGGCTTGACTATTATATTGCCTTTGGCTTGAATTCCTGCAAGGGTCACCCATTAGATAGGCTTGACTAGAGAGTTCTTTATCCGTGGTAGGGTATTGACACCCTTCCAGCTGGGTTTATAGGTTGGACCCCACCAGTTGAGATTCGGGGTATGTCGGTTAAGTGACTACTTCCCAAAGTTGTAGTTTCAGTATCAATCTTTAGAAATCAGGACTGTTAGATACAGTCATCTATCTCAATGAGGAGCTCAGATAGTTTCATTGATTCATGGACCACTCGTCAGATAGGCTAGGTCCTATATAAAGTTATTCAGTTTTAGATCTAGAGATCACCCGTTAGATAGGCTTGATCTCAATCTCAGATTCAGTTGAGTAATCTCATTATCAGATCTCGAGATCACCTGTCAGATAGGCTTGATATCAGTCTCAAATTTAGTTGACTAATCTCATTATCAGATCCCAAAATTACCCATTAGTTAGGCTTGATCTTAGTCTCGAATTCAGTTGAGTAATCTCATTATCAGATCCTGAGATCACCTATCAGATAGGCTTGATCTCAGTCTTAGATTCAGTTGAGTAACCTCATTATCAAATCCCGAGATCACCTATCAGATAGGCTTGATCTCTATTTGAGATTTAGTTGAGTAATCTCATTATTAGATCTAGAGATCACCCATCAGATAGTCTTAATCTCAATCTCAGATTCAGTTGAGTAATCTCATTACCAGATCCTGAGATCACCCATCAGATAGGCTTAATCTCAGTCTCAGATTTAGTTGAGTAACCTCATTATCAGATTCCAAGATCACCCATCAAATAGGCTTGATCTCAGTCTCAGATTCAGTTGAGTAACCTCATTATCAGATCTAGAGATCACCCATTAGATAGGCTTGATCTCAATCTCAGATTCAGTTAAGTAATCTCATTATCAGATCCCGAGATCACCCGTCAGATAGGCTTGATCTCAGTCTCAGATTTAGTTGAGTATTCTTATTATCATATCTAGAAATCACCCGTCCAATAGGATTGATCTCAGTCTCAGATTCAGTTGAGTATTCTTGTTATCAGACCTAGAAATCACCCATCAGATAGGATTGATCTCAGTATCATATTCAGTTGAGTATTCTTGTTGTCATATTCGGACATGATCTTTTCTTATCATTGATAGTAGATTCTAAAATCATCCGTTAGATAGGTTTGATCTCCGATGTAGTCAGTAGAGAGTAGAAAGCTCAGAATTTAGTCATTGATATGAGTAGATTCAATTAATCAGTATCAATATTTTGAGTCACGATGATTTCAGTTATGGTTCGTGTATTCATGCATGCATTCTCATTCAGTACTCTCATGATTATCCAATTAAGTAATTATTTATGCATAAGACCTTACATTTAGCCTTACCTTATCTTCATACTTGGTATATCTTGTACTAACACATTTGCGTTATGGTGTTTTATTTAATACCATAGGTTCAGAGGCACGAGATCCAGAGTACCCTTAGCAACTCAGTCCCAATCAGCAGTAGTAGACATAGCATGAGTCCTCTTCAGTTGAGGATGATCCTTATATTTATTATTATTATATCAGATTTGGTTTAATTTTAGTAGACAGTTAGTTAGGGACATGTCCCATCAACTCTACAGTTCAGACAGTTTAGAGACTTTTCGGACATATGTATCAGTATTCAGTTTTAAATTTTGATTATTTTTAGATGTTTTCAACCTTATGGCCAATTTTCACATTTATTATATATATTTTGTAGTGTTCAGTTATAGATATCAGTAGAGAGTTGCCTTGTGGTCCTTTGGGATCATGAGCACCGTGTGATATTTTGGTTCCAGAAAATTGGGTCATTACATTATTCTTGCATTGTTAGGTGATATTCATAGTAATCACGATTCCATGAGCCACAACGGGAGCCATTAGGGCTCATTTGATGGGCACCTCGATGGTGAGGATCATATCCATAATACGGGGTGCGCTAGTGCCATCCATATTCCCCCTAATGAAGGAAACAGAGTATTTCATGTGACGAATGTGATTCTACATATGTTACAAATGAAGGGTCTATTTTGGGGGTCAAGAACATGAAGACCTAAATATACATATGAAAATTTTTGTTGAGGTGTGTGTCCCATTTGAAATTTCTCATATTACATAAGAGTTCCTTAGGTTGAGGCTATTCCCATTTTTTTAACGGGTGAAGCGGTGTTGTGGCTGAGGTCTCTATCCAATGGGTCCATCATATCTTAGGTAGAGCTTACGAATGCCTTTTTGGATTGATATTTCTTGCCTTCAAGGATGTTGAAATTGCAAGATGAAATTACAAAATTTTGTCAACTGAATAGGGATCCTCTATATAAAGTATGAGAGAGATTTATGTAAAAGCTTTGGCAATGCTTCAACCACGAAGTACCGGAAAAGATGATTCTCCACTTATTTTATAGGGTGCTGGACCAGCTAAATAAGACTGTGGTAGACAATGCGATCGATGGGTTACTTGTGAGGTTGTCATATGGAGTGGCTTCAACTTTTTCTAAGAAAATCACAAAGAAAAATGAAGGGTGGCATACTAGGGACATCAAAGTAGCTGGGGGTCCCCCTCCTCCATGATTGTGAACAATGAGCAAAGAAAGAAAGATGAAGAGAGGGAAGAAAATATAGCTAAGATAATAACCTAAATGGACCTCCTTACAAAGCATGTGATGGGTGAACCGACCAAAGAGGTCAACGTCAAGGTCTCTAAAAGGTATGATGAATATGAAACAAAGTCCCTTGATGAGGAAATAAGATACTTATCAAACTATTAGGGAGTTTCCCGCTTGACCTATCAAAGGCATAGTGGGAACCAAGGTTTGAATGATCATGATCAAGAAAAAGGAATGGGGTGATAGTGTTATATACCGTGGTTGGAGGGAAAAGAAAAGAAAGTATGATAGATATGTTCCCCTTGACCGAGTGAAGAGAAAGGAGTCAAATCCCATGGTTCCTAAAAAGTTCAAAATGAAAGGTGTGCTTGCTAAATTCTTAATGAGAGTGGAGCGAACTGACAAGATGGTTTGAGAACTAAAAGGGACTTTTTCAAATCAAAAAAATGGTTATATCACACTTTCCCTCTATCAAACAACTCGAGACCCAAATAGGCCAAATCTTAACCGCAGTTAATAATAGGCCTAAAGGTGGCCTTCCGAGTGATACTATGGTGAATCCAAAAAATGATTCCCATGCATTTGCAATCATCACGTGGTTGAAAGTGAGAAATATTCTAATAATAAACAAGCCAATGTGAAGAAGCGTATGAGTGAGTCAAATAATGAGACTCCAAAGTTTCAAGAAGGGGATGATATAGAACCAATGATCGTTGAAGATATGGTTGTTGAGGAGGAAAATCATAATATAGTTCAGGGTGATGAACAAAACATAAATGAAGTGCAACATGGCCCCTTGTCTGAATGAAAATCCCTCCTCCATTCCCTAAATACTCAAGAAAAAAGAGGAGAATATCAAACTCAATAGGTTACTCGCCAAGATTAGCAATCTTTTAATCAATATCCTATTGCTAGAAGACTTTAAGAAATTCCAGGATATGCTAAACTAATAAAGACATTGGTGTCTAAGAAATGCCTTGTAGATAGGGAAACCATTAAAGTGACCCATGGTTGTAGCGCTATCATGACTAGTGCTATGGTGGAAAAAAAAGAAGATCTGGGAGCCTTCACAATTCCTTACACCATTGGGATACACAAATTTAAGAAAACATTGTTTAACCTTGGCGCAAGCATACGTTTAATTCTATATACAATATATTAAATACTTATTTTTGGCTCCCCTACTCCCACAAAAATGATGCTCTTGATGGAGGATTACACTATTAAGAAATCGGTTGGAGTTTTCTTTGATGTCTTGGTGAAGGTCGATCATTTCATTTTGCTGGCAGACTTTGTTGTCCTTCAATGTGAAATCAGCCAAGACATACGTATTATTATTGGGAGACCCATTTTGGCAAATGGAAGAACAATTGTTGATATGGATCAAATAGAGATGAAACTCCAGGTGCAAAATGATAAATTATCCTTTTGGGTATATAAGACTGAGAAACAACCAGTGGAACTACAAGTGGTGTCCGTCATTGATATATTGGACATGGAAGTGGATGATGGATCCCTCAAGGATCCAACTTGAAGATTGAAGAATATCGTGCCATGATATTAAATTATGCACTAGATGTAACCCAGCCCATCATGCCATGAAAGTGGCTAGTATCCTTTAATCATTGATTTTTAGAATATATTTTTTATTAAGATTGATCTATGCAAATTAGGTGCCCAAAGGGTGCATTTTAATGATTTTGAGTTAGGGAAAATACAGTGGAATTAAGTTTGTACTGAATTAGCTGAAAGAGCAACAAAGCATAAACTATTAACAGTTGTCATGATTGCGATCACTCAAGTCTCGCAATCATAATAGCACGGGGTTCACGATCATGATTTGCTGACTGTGATCGCGACACATATAGTGTTAAACATGAACCATCCCATCTCTACATATATTTAAGCACATATTCCCTCTTAAAATACTCAAATTGAAACTATTTTTACTTGTGTTCTGGGCATCTAAAATTGCATTATCATCCGCTCTTCATTTCATTAGCCAGTATGTGCTTAAATTTTTTATTTTATGGTCATATTTAGGACTTAGAACTCATGCCTTAGGAATGACCTAAATATGTTAGTTTGATGCTTGATCTTGAATTGAATTGAGTTATTTGGGTTGCTGTCTGATGTTATTGGTGTGCACATAAGTGGGGAAGTCTAAAGTACCTAATAAACTATTAAAAATTTATATGTATAACTTGTGCACACCAAGTGTTTGGTGAAATGACCTAATAAACTTTCTGATTTGTTTTCACCAATTTTAGGAAAGACTTGAATATTTAGGTGTTGTTCCCCATATTCCTAGAATTTTTAACTTGTATTGAACATAAATTGTTGAGGCATTGGACCTTTGTTGATTGCTTAACTAGTTTTGAACATGCCTCAAGTACCGCAATTGTGGCATCACGATCGTGATCCTATTTCCCGCAATTACGATAAGAAAGAGTATGATTTTGACAAGTCTATCAGGAATTGCAATTGCAATTCAAGTAGGTTACGATCGGAACAACTGAGACCAGTCTAATAGACTGGTCCAATTCCCCAAACTTTTATTTTAAGCTTGTCCATGTACCATTATTTTTTCCTTCAGCTTAATAAAGTTGGACAACATGTTTTCTTCACATTGACTTTGTGGAATAATTCTCTATGTGTGGATTCTACGTACTTAATGGTAGGATATGATACAAATACTTTATTGACTCTTAATTTGAGACCGTATACAATGATGATCTTATGAGGAAGAAGTTGCATCCTGAGAGAGGGATTGAGTTAGAGAATGTGCTGAGTTAGATAATGTGCCCGAAAAGATCCCAGTTTTCCATGGTAAGATAGTAGCCATGGGATGGAAATGTTTTACCTAGAGCTATGACAAGAAAAATACACACTGGATGTGGGATTCTATTGGAATCTAAAAATAGTAAAACTGTCTAACCCAGTTATATGAATCAGGGGTAAAGCAGTTCACTTAGGGTCTGAAAAGATGAATAGAGTTTATAGGTTGCAAAATGTAGACATGAGAGATGATGAGGCTAAGGATTGTACCCCTGGGAGCTGGTTAGTTTAGCATCTATGCCCAGAGAGGGAGGTCCCATTGGTTATCCATTATTTGTAGCCGAGACTCTCCCTCCACCAGCCTAATAAATGTCTTGACTATGCATGCTCAGATGGTTTCCTACCTCTTGGACAATTTACTATGAATGTTGGCCGTTTTGTGGTCATGAAGATTTGATATTAAAAAAACTAAGGTGGTCCCATGCTCATGTTCTCGTCCTTGATTATAGAGGTATATAGGTGAGCTGAGGTTGATGAGTACCTCGAGGATAGTTGGATCTCTCCAAAGATTCCTACTTACTCACTTAAGATTTGAGGAGATAAAGCTTTTATAAAGAGCAAAAAGAGAAAGGTTGAATCAAGGAAGTCAGTGAAGGATGCTATAGACTCTTTTAGACCATCAATAGTTGGGTCTTTTGAGGATATCTCAAGGAAAATACATATCATTAGTGAGCTTGTGTCCAATATATCTTAGGAGATGTGAGAGCTGTCATTCCTATATTCCCAATCGAACTATGAGAGATACCTTGAGGACCAGAAGAAGTAGGGCACACTATTTCAAAACTCAAGTGGGCCTACTCCTTATTGTAAATATCCTATTAGTTGCTATAAGAGTTGCATGATAAGATGCAAAAGAGAAAGAAGAAGATGGATAAATTCTTCACTAAGATATGGAAGAGGGTAAAGGGCCTAAAAAAGTTCCTAAAACCCAAAGGGAGACTTTCTTCTCCTCGGGAAGATTTAGATGATGAGGTT
Organism: Capsicum annuum; assembly: GCF_002878395.1. Taxonomy (NCBI): domain Eukaryota; kingdom Viridiplantae; phylum Streptophyta; class Magnoliopsida; order Solanales; family Solanaceae; genus Capsicum; species Capsicum annuum. The sequence continues at coordinate 103,338,376 of NC_061111.1, read as the reverse complement.
CCAGCCACGTGGTTAGACTCTGATGATGTCAAGGATGAGGCTATGACCAAAAGTGATGACATCTCCTTATGTAGTTATCGGGAGCTCCCTTTACTCTTTTATGCTTCATGATTATTTAGTGAGGTCACTATAAATTCTTAGTTAGGGGTACCCATCTCCATATTTATTTGATGCCTTGGTTTGTATTATTTGTATATTTTTTAGATGATTTTATATTGTTTTTGGATGATTTTATTTCTATTTTGGATTGTAATATTTGGACACCCTGACGGTGCCTACATTACATGGATTAGTTGTTTATTTTCAATTTTAGATTCATTTTTATACATAGATTTCTACTTTCCTTAATAATGATGTCGGGCGAGCCTTTCCCTATGATAGATTAAGTGACAATATTCTTACTGGAAAATTCTAATGTTTTTGGGTTTTTGAGCTATAGATGTAGGGGAAGTCTGAGTACCCATGGCATTATAGATGTGGGATTGCCATTTTTCCTATGGTGAATTCTGAGTAGCCACATGGTTTGCCCTAGTGGGAGTTGAAATGTGAGATAATATCTTGATTCGGTGCTAACAAAAGTCAATCTTGCGTGGTGAAAATGCTAAAAAAACATCCCCTTCCATCCCAAAAATTTTGGCAAAAACCAAGGGCATGGATGTGAATAATCTTGTAACAACACTTTACCTCTTTTTATGACTCCAAAATCTTTAGTTGGTAGTGTATTTATAAATTGGTTTTTTTTTTCTAGTAAGAAATACTATTGAGCCTTCTTTAAAAGTTTACATATTGTGTGCGGTGAGCATAGTTGTTTAACTCTCATGCTTACTTTTATCATCTAGAACTTACCCCGTTAGTATCTCAAAGCTAAGTGTGATTATGATTGGTTGGTGAAAGGATCTTAGGCCTTCCTTGTAAACATGGATACCCACTTTCGCCTAAAGTGCCTGCCCGTACATAAAATAGTATCCCTAGTAACCCATTTTGAGATTTTGAACCTTTCTTTGGAAACCGTATTACAATCCTTGAACCATTTGAATTTAACCCCTCTTTTGAACTTTATTCTCCTAGAACTTAGACATGCAACTTGAGATTAAAAGATTAAGTTAGTGGGTGAGTCTTGGAAGAGGTAACCTTGGGCCATGGTATTGTAATTGAATGCCTAAGAGTTATACAAAGAGAGTAAGTGAAAAAGAAAAAGTAAGAAATCATCAAAAGAAGGAAATGAGTAGATTTCACAAAAGAAACAAATGAGAAGAAAATGCATTCAAAAAGATAATCAAGGTACTTAAAGTAGGCGCATGTGTAAGTTGGAATTAAAGGAAGTGACTCATGGTCTAAAGGAATAGCGTGATGTTGATGTTCAAGGAGGGTGCAGTCACTTTTTTTCCCCAATGATATCATGCCCTTTCCTAAGCCTACATTACAATCTTGAAAAAGTTCTTTGAGATCTCCAATCAAGTATATTTAAGTTACTGACGATTGAAAATAAGGGCAAGCATATGGTATGGTACTTGTTTGTATTGATAAATTCTTTGTGAGAGTGAGAACTTGAACTTTAATCACTTATTAAATGATAAATACTTTGGTGTGTGGTATTTCCTTTTGTAAAGAGTCATGTGGACTAATTGAGGTGGTTGAAATTGCCATCTTTTGAAAATGAGGCAAAGAAGTATAGTTGTGTCACTATTGTTGGATTGTCTCTTCTAGAGAATTAGAGAGTGTTACATAGTTATTCTTTAAAGTCTTTCCCATCCTTGAAAGTGTGATTTAGTTTGAGGGAAGTTGTGTGAAGATTTTCCCATGCTTCAGGGATAATTGTTGGTGCTAATTGAATTTGAAATCATTGTGATCATTTGGTTGTATGAATGGGCTTATAATTGCATAGTCTCATTGATTAAGTAGTAGTGTTGCCAAAGGAAAAGCAAATATCTAATTTAGGGCTATTGATGAGTTGGAAATTTACCACTCATTGACTTGAAAATTCATGCACTACTATGGCTAAAATTATGTATTTGTTACTAATTATCCATTAGAATGTACTAATTTTAAGTTTTTGTGATCTTGAATGTCCTAGGATAAAAATGAATGGAAATCATGCTAAAAGGAAAGGAAAATAGGAAAAAAGGAAAATAATATGGTGAATAAGAGGCCCTTAGGTACCGCAACCACGGTAAGATTTTTTGCTATTGCGATAATGCTATCACAATCCAAAGAACGCCATCGCGATGGGGTGGCTAAATTTCTAGGGGCAGTTTTGTTATTTCATGAAGATAATCCCAAATTCTCAAAAGGGAATAACCTTTACACAATTGAAGCATCTTCCAACTAATTTTTGTTTTTCTATTTAGAGAAACCCTTCCAATTTCGAAAAGAACAATTGTGTTAAAGTTCCAAGATATTTTTAGATACAATTTGATATTGAAGTGTGGATTACCCTTTTTTGATTTTTCAATAGAAGCGTTGAATGTTAATATAGGTATATCCTTTTTCTCCAATCTCATGAGTAGCTAAATATTTATCGTAGGGTTATACTTGAATAGGGTGTAAAGTGTGTGGGTGTTGATTATTAGTCTAACTTATTAGTTATTGATGTTGGATTTTTCTATTACTCGTTGTTTTAAATGATAATTGTGGGTGAAAACCCTAATTAATTTGGACACCACATCATCCTTGAAAGAGGGATTTATGTGATGCGTAGTAGTGCACACTTATTTGATACTAGTTATGTCCTTAGAATTATCTTAGAGATAAGGATGTTTTGTGATATAGCTAAATAGATTGGAATCATTCTAGAAATAGGGATGGTTAGTTGAGGTGAGGATTGGTAAAATTTGCATATACATGAGCTATACGAAGGGATCCATGAGTGCAACTTGTGGTGGTATTGAAAGGCCCACATTAAGAGTTAAAAATGTAACTTACCAAACCTTTGACTAAGAATTGGACTAACTCTCAATCACCCATATATGAATGACCCCTAAGATTAGTATAACCGTAAGACACTTCTCTTAATGGATCTTAATCTACAATTGTTTCTCTCAAATTAGTATCACAAGTTATTTTGTTCAAACATAGTATTTAAATTACACCCTAATTTAATTTATGTTTTGCTTTAAGTCTACATTGTGGCTCAACACTCAGCGACTTTCAACATGGATCAGTCTCGAAAGCTAAAATACACTCCTCTTCGATTCAACCCCAACCTAAGTTGGGTTATTATATTGACAATGATCGCGTTGCACAAAACTAATGGTGTTAGTTGACAGTTATCAATCATTAAGAAAACAACAACACTAATACATAACCAACATTTGAATATATCAATGACAACTCAGATGATAATCTTCCAAATTCGTGGTAAGTCATGATACACAACCATCAAGGCCAGTCAAAACCTATGCTTAGATAAAGTGAAGTGATGGGTAATGCTCTAGCAAGATTAATCAATTTTAAGGAAAATTATGTTTCCTCTTTTCATGTGTTTGAGTCTGAAGGAACAAAGGGTATAGTTGTCAACTTAGGTGGAGAAATATTTAGATGTACATTATAATTCAATTATCGTGCATTACTTGTATTAAAATAATCTATATTGATATTAAATCATTTCATCATAAACCCCTTATTTTACGTAAATTGAAGACTAATAGTCATTTAAATTGTAAATGACTTAGTGTTCAACATATCTCCTATAAAATTTAACCCCAACTTTTGTTATGTTATATATTTGACAATGATCACTTATACTTGACTCTTACTCATAGTTCCTTGTTTTACTTTTGTTTGTTGTTTTCGTAATTGCAGGGTTCTGACTTGTACATGAAAAGTACCTGAAGCTTAGGTGAACGATTGTTACCCTATGATCATAATCATGCAAAGACATTGAGAAGGAATATGGATTCATAATAGCCTAAAGCGATAAGGCTTCAACAACTTGCTGAAAATCAATAGAATTAACATAATCTAAATGTACCCATGACTGAAGGCAATGATGACTTGGGTGAGATTTTGATGAGCAACATATAAAAGTATTACCACATCCAAGAAAAATTAGCGATAAATGGCCAAAGGTTAATAATAACTTGTTATGCTCCCTGACTTAGTTGATAAAAATGAGTCTTATTTAGAAGGGGTTGGTTTCATTGGGGCCATTGTTCTACCACCACTATCCCCTTGATAGATATTTAGCATCACTAGTATAATGATCCAGCTATTGAACCTTCAAGGTGTATTTGTAGGGATGGCTACTCAGGATCTAAATATACACTTTATGAATTTTGTAGAGATCTACAAGTCCTTTGATTTCCCTAGAGTTTGTCCGAATGCCATTTGACTGGGGCTATTTTTATTTGTCTTTGACTGGGAAGAAAACATTATGGTTGACTAAGCTTCCACCTAATTTTATTACAAATTAGGGATAGCTAAAATGAGCTTTCCTAGAAAGGTTATTTTCACACTACAAGATGTTATAGTTGAGAGACAAAATTAACAATTTTATGTTGTATTCAAATGAGAAATTACATGAAATTTGGATAAGTTTAAAAATAAGTTTAATCAATTCCCTAATTATAAGTTAACAAATGAGAACTTGATGGAGACATTGTGTAGATCTTTGAATTGGAACAACAAACCAATGGTTGACAAATTAGAAGAGGAGCTTTTATGATATTGACTTTCACTTATGCAATCGTGATTCTGGATAGGATAACTAAAACAAATAGACCATGGAATATTGGGGATTTAGAGGTAGAAATAAGTACCTATGATAGGGTATATTAGGTAAATAACAGTGAAGGAATGACTAATGTGACTAGGATATGGATCACATAAAGACGTAGACGAACTTTCTTTCAAAGAATTTGTTGGTATGTGGTGTTGAAAAAGTGAAAGTTGTTGTTACAAAGGTTAAATAAGTTGTGTCTAACTCTTAAGAAGAGGTAAAATTACTTGAATAATCAAATGGGTTGGGCGCTTCCAAACTAATGTCCAAGAAAGCCTACATCAGTACTACTATAAGCGAACTATTATGATAAGGCTGGATACAAGATCGTGATTTGCAAAACTAAAAAACCAAGAGTGATAGAGGTGATTGATATGTAACCCTAGGAATTTTTTTAAGCCAGCAATGATTTAAGGAATTCCCCAATGGAAGAAATAATGGCAAAAGTGCTAAAAAATTTAGAATCTACGAATTAAAGAAATGAAAAATGATTTATCATTAATAATCAGCTTGTAGATTCATACTATAATTCTATTAAATAATTTGAGTACCAAATAGCTTAATTGTCTTAAGATTTCAATAAGTACAAGAGTGGCTCTTTACCTAGTGATACCTCAGAATCCTAGGAACGATGGAAGTTGCTTGGATTTTACCACAAGGAGAGACAAGGTTTTACCTTAACCACATTTTATGGTTTAGATCTAGATGGATGATGTAGCCTTTGATTATGAATTGGTGGCTGATGATTTTTATGTTCATGAGAATATGTCTAATTCTAGAAAGGCAAAAACTATTGATGACAAAAAGGTATAGGATAAATTGTCTGCTAGTATGAATGAAGATATTGGTATGAGTAAAGAGAAACATAAAATGGTTGAAAAGACTCTAACTTAAATCCATAGGCCTCCCTTTTTATTCACATGTAGAGTGAAGAAAAAATTAGAGGATAGAAAATTTCATAAGTTTCTCTCCTTGTTAAAGTAGTCATCCGTAAATATTCCATTAGTGGAAGCTCTTGAGCAAATTTTGAGATATGCTAAGTTTAATAAAGACTTAGTCATAAAAAAAATGGTGATCTTTGAGTCGGTGGACAATCCCTATCATTATAGTGCAATTTTTTCATGATTGATGGTTCAAAAGAAGGAAGGTCTGAGTGATTTCACTATTCCTTAGACAATTGGTGTATTCAACTTTTCAATGGCATTATGTGATTTTTGGGCTAGTATTTATTTGATGTTTATATCTATCTACAAAAAGTTTGGCTTGGAAGCCTCCAAATTGATGACTCTATGAATGTTGATGGTAGACCACTCAGTAAAGAGGCCAGTGAGGATATTATATGATGTGCTTGTAAGAGTTAAAAATTTTATACTTTTTTGTTGACTTTGTGATCCTTGATTGTAAAGTGGACTTTGAAGTCCCCATAATCTTGGGAAGATTATTATTATCCACTGAAAGAGTGCTAGTGGAATGAAGAGTAATGAATTATAGATTAAGCTAAACAATAAAGAGGTAAATTTTAATATGTGTCAATCAATTAAGCAATGGAGAGAACATGAGTATTATTTCAACATTGATGTTATTGATATAGTTAATATAGAGGTACTTATTGAAGAAAGATTTTTTATATAACCTTAGCTATTATGATGATGAATTTCAAGGAGGAAGGCATAAACAATTATAATGAGATATTAATGCTTTTGCTAGAATAGAGTTATATTCTTATTCCCCAAATGAGTTGGACCTAGATCTGAAAAATAGGTCAACTCCTCCAGCAACACCATCAATAGATGAATTGCATGTTTTGGAGATTTGAATTTCTTGTCCATCTTAGATATGTATTTTTTAGTGACCATAATACATTGCCCATGATTATAGCTGCTAATTTGATAGAATGGTAGGGGAAAACACTTCTCTCTGTGTTGTAAAGATATAAAAAAAAATATTGGATGGATGACTACTAATATTCCTAGAATTCCATTGGGCATATGTAAACATAAAATTCAATTAAAAGAAAAGTGAACTTCTTCCATTAAACACCAATGAAGACTTAACCTACTAATGCAAGAGGTAGTGGAGAAAGAAATAATCAAATGGATTGATAAGGGTGTTGTGTACCCAATATTAGATAGTAAATAGGTAAGTGCAGTTCCACGTGTCTCACAGAATAGAGGTATGACTGTGGTAGCTAATAAGATAAATGTGTAATTCTACTAATAAAGGTTACTGGTTGGCGGGCTGGCATGGACTATAGGAAGCTCAATTCATGGACTCTTTGGAATTATTTTCCAATGCTATTCAGGGACCAAATACTTGATGGGTTAGCAGGGAGAGGTTAGTACTTCTTATTGGTTGGTTATTCTTTTTATAGACAAATCAATATCATACTCAAAAATTAGGAAATGTCTATTTTACTTTCCATATTAGACACTCTTCTTCTAGTGTATATCTTTTGGGTTGTGCAATGCTTCTATTACATTCTAAAGGTGTATGATGTTTATTTGTTTTACATGTTGGAAGACTCTTTGGAGGTATTTATTGATAACTTTTCAGTCATTGGTGATACTTTTGAAGACTGCTTGGGAAATCTACGTAATGCCTTGTAATGATATGAAGAATTTCTTGTTCTCAATTAGGAAAAATATCACTTTATTGTTATTAAAGGAATCATTTTTGGGGCATAAAATTTTGGCAAAAGGTGTTAAAATAGATATAGAAAAGATAGATATGATCAAACAAATATTTCCATCAATCTTCGCAGGAAGTTTGAATCTTTCTAGGCCACAAAATTTTCAATAGGAGAATCATTAAGGACTTCCCATATATTGCTAATCCATTATGCAAGTTGTTGGAAAAACAAGTGAAGTTCATATTAAAAGGTAAATGGTTGAAGGTAGTTTGGTTCCTTAAAGAGACGTTTGTGGGTGCACCCATTATTATTGCTCATAATTACTCCTAACCATTTAGAGTGATGTGTGATGCAAATAGGGTAGCACTTGGAGTTATTCTTAGGTAGAAGGGAGATAAGCATTTTTACCCCATTTATTGTTCAAGCAAAGTATTAAATTAGGCACAGAAGAACTACATTATTATATACTAGTAAATAGTTATAGTTTTCTATGCCTTTGAGAAATTTTGCGTATAGAGTTATTGTGCACACTAATCATGTAATGCCTCAGGTTTTTCAATCCTTTGAATTTTTGGGATTTTGCACTCACTTGCCTAGTTATGACTAGACCTTATAAGTAGTAGGGTATCCTAACAAGTCGTTGTGATAAGTCATAACCAAATTAGTATATTAGGATGTTTCATGAGTCGTTAGGTGTAATTGTAGGGTATCCAATGTATGTCCTAATTTGGGTTATATGTTTACTATGACTGGACCCTATAAGTCATAGGGTCTTATTATGAGTGCTGCCATTGAGTAGTAAGGATAATAGTATAGGGTGCCTTGGTGGTACTACCTTGGTTATGACTCGTGGTGATGAGTCATAAGGAGTGGCTACGAGTCAAGGATTGACCCATAGTCAAAGAAGGCACTTGTTTAACTTTTAAGTTAAGAGAATCTTAGACATTTAACCTCTTACCTAATTTGAAAACGTAGGTATTATAACCTTGTTAGGCTGTTATTAGCACTTAGAAACAAATCAAGTTACTTCTTAAACACTCCCAAAGGGCTCTCTAAATTCCTTCAAGCATATCAGGCTAGGGTTTGATCAAGTGGGTCATCTAAGGGCTCAAGGGTCTATTATCTCTAAATTTCTTGGTGTTTAAGGCATGTTACTCTTCCCTTATTATTAATTTTGTAAAAATATATGATTTAAAGTATTGTTCATGAGATGTTTATGTTGGTTTTGAAACAAAGGTTGGGAGTTTTTTATTGCTTGTTGTTGAATAATATTTTCCTATGGTTTATATATAATTCATCATGCTTTAAATATAGTTTTGAACTTGTGGGTGCATGGGTATAGTGAATGAACTAGAGAAGTGTGATTTTCCCAAACTTGAGGCTTTTAAAGTGGGTACGACCCCAACCCCATAGTGTGAATTAGTTTTGAGTTATGAGAAAGGTGGTAATTTGTAAAATTAAACCTTTCTAGAACTATTGCATGATATAAACAAGAATTTGAAACATAATGGTTTAATTTAATGAAAAAATGGAGTCGGTGTCCCCTACCTTGTATTAATGTATAAAAGGAGTTATTTTTCCTAAGTTGATTGAAATTACTTTGACACGTTACCTTAAAAATATAGTTGGTACAATGATACCAACAATGTATGCCTTAATGTGAAATATGCTTATCAATGGGAACGTGTGACAAATATTTTAATTGGGCTATAATAAGGGTTGTGTAGCTGAGTCGTGAAAGTGGAGAACTGGGTGATCGCTAATGGAAACCGTCTTTGCTGTTGCATGGGTCAAAGTAACTAGAAAGTTTTGAGTCCCCCTCATTATTATTTCATTATTTAGGAGGTTTCAGTTCCCCATCAATCCTTACATAATAGGGTGCTTAAGAACTTATGTATATATTGGGAGGGTTGGTTTCTTCTTGTGTTCATATATTATATTTTTCTCTAGTTTGTATTACTAAATGCACTGCCGCCTGACTAGGGGTGACAGATGGGGCCCATATAGCTTGTGGGTATATGCTATAATAGTTGAGCTACATAATCCAAGTTAAAGTTTCAAGTGCATATTAAACCTTGTTCCTTATCCCGATATGTGAAATATATATGTATATGCAATTTATTATGTGCATTGGTTTTGAGTGATTTTAAACTTTTGATAATGATATTATGTTATCCTTATCCCTGAGTTTCATGATAGCGCTCCAACCACTAACCATTTTTGAATACTGTATCTCTACGCAATGCAGGAATTAGTCATATTCTACTCTTCTTGCTTAGTGTCTAGGATTTAGGATCATTTCATAAGTTGACATTGAAGTGGTGATCATCCATACATTGGAAGTCTACATTTATATTTTGTTCTTTGATGTGTCAGACTGTTTAGACTAATTTTGGCTATTATCGGGGGCATGTCCCAATATATTATTAGTATTTAATTTTTGTTCATTGTTTAGAAGGATTTGTTTGGACTATGTGGTTATTGGCTGGTGTCGATTGGTCATTTGATAATCATCGGTGGTTGGTTGTGGGTATACATTAAAAATATTTTAAGCTATTGCATGCTATTTTGTTATATGTTCAAAATTTATCTGAACTTGGGATGTGGTGTGTTTGGCTTTGTTAGGTGTAGGGGTGATCTCTTGTCCACGTGGGACTTGAGATACCCGTCATGACCAAGCCCTGGTTCGGGTCGTGACAAAGATGGTATCAGAGCCTAGGTTTTGTGTCATAGGGTGTCCAATAAAGCTGTGTCAAGTAGAGTCTCATTTATGAGTGTGTAGTATGCCAAACTTATAAGGTAGAGGATACAAGGAATTTAGGAATGTATTCGTTTATCGTTGTTCTGTTTTGATCTATATAGTCAAAGATCTTTAATCCCCTCTAATTCCCATGTGTTTGTTGTTCAGATTATGCCTCCAAGAAGATCTAATATCTGTGGCAACACTTTTTTCCCATCTAAGGACAATAAGGATAAAGCTCGTCCAACTTTAGGAATTCAGAATAGGTCTAGGGTCACCGATTCTAATTGCCCTGAGTGAGCTATATTGGTTTCCCCTATCCTTCATTAGGCACCTTGAGATAATATGTCTAACAGTGAGTTTTACAAGTCAATTCTTTTTCTTACCTAGTTGGTGGCCTCCCAAATTGAGTATGTTTCTTGCTCCATGATCTGAGGCCACTAGGGTTGGCTAATTCATGAGGTTGAGTCCTCTTGTTTCACTGGTTCTAAAGTTGAGAAAAAGAGCCTCAAAACTTTATTAATTTGATGAAAAAATATTCTGTGTGGTGCATGCTACTAATGTAGAGCGTGTAGAGTTTTTCGCTTATCAATTAAAGGATGTGCATACCATGGTATGAAGAGTGGGACCAGTTAATGGGCGATGAAGTTGAGTACTCTTTGTGAAAAAATCAAGGCGGGATGTCGATATAGGAGTATGCCTTTAAGTTTCATCAACTATAATGTTCTGCTCCTGAATTTGTGTCTAGCATGATGGCCTAAATGCTGATGTTTGCTTTGAGGTTATCCCATGAGTTGATCTTGGAGAGCAAAGCTACCTTGTTAAATAAAGATATGGACATCTATAGACTTTTAGGGTATATGCAATAAGTGAAGGAAGAATAGAAGAAGAAAATAAAGATGGGTGAGAGGCAGAGTAAGAAATTTTGATATTCTAATCTGGGTGGAGGTCAGCAAAAAAATAGCAGAGATAGAGGGAAGTATTGTAAGAAGAAGTGGGGAAATTTTGGTTCCTAATCTACGACTAGTGCTCCATATCTGAAGCCATCAAGTGACCACCATTCTCAGTGTGATTCTGGGTTTAGAGAACAAGGAGCCCAGTCATAGGCTAGTGGGGCTTAGTCCGCTCTGTCATATCCCCTTTGCAGATTTTAGGGCTAGGTGTACTATAGGTTTTATGAGAAAGGGAGTAACAAGTTCTTCAAATATGGTCAAATTGGCCTTCAGCAGAGGGATTTTCCTTCTAAGATTTCTACTAGAGAGAATAAGATTCCTGTTGCTACTTTAGCTGTTTAAGAACCAGAAGGTACTGCTTCTTCTTCGGGCTCAAATAGTTGTTAGAATCGTCTGTATGTTCTTGCCACTTGCCAGGATTCTGAAGCGTTCCTCGATAATGTTAATTATACACTTAAAATCTTTTCTTATGATATGTATTGTCGACTTGATTTTGGGCTACATCTTCTTATGTGACCCCTTACTTGGCTATTCATTTTGGTTTGATCCTGAGTGTATTCTGGATCCCTTTTATGTGTCAACCCTTATGGGTGAATTCATTGTGGCTAGAAGGGTCTATAGGGGTAGTGTGATGTCGTTTCTTGGAAAGGAGACCTTGTTGTATCTAATATTGTTAGATATTCTAGACTTTGAAGTGATTTTAGGGATAGATTGGTTGCATTCGTGCTATGCATCTCTTGATTGTAGGACCCAAAGTGTCAATTTCACTTTCCCAAATGAGCCATTAATCGAATGGTAAGGTAGTTCCCTAGTACCTCAAGGAAATTTCTTTTCGTATCTTAGAGATTGGAAATTGGTTTCCAAAGGATGCCTCTATAACTTAGTGTCTCTTAAGGATTTTAGAGCCAAAGACACTTCCTTGCAGATTGTCTCTGTAGTCTATGAATTTCCCAAGATGTTCCCTGATGATCTTCCTAGGGTACCTCCCGATAAGGAAATTGATTTTAGGATCGATCTTCTTTCAAACAATCATCCTATTTTTATCCCCTCCTTATAGAATCGCTCCATCTGAGTTGAGGAACTCAAGGAGCAGTTGAAAGATCTTCTTGACAAGGTTTTAATCCACCCTAGTTTATCTCAATGGGGTTCTCCTGTTCTCTTTATGAATAAGAAGGATGGTTCCCTTCGTATGTTTATTGATTACTGCACTCTGAATAAAGTAACCATGATGAATAAGCATCCACTTATTAGGATTGATGATCTCTTTGATCATCTCCATAGTACTAATTTCTTTTCAAAGATTGATCTTTGATCTGGGCACCATTAGTTGAGGACTAGGGAGGTGGATATCCCTAAGACTGCCTTTCGAATACGGTATGGTCATCTTAAGTTCTTGGTGATGTCTTTTGGCTTGACCAATACCCCGGCCGTATTCATGGATATTATGAATTAGGTTGTCCATCAGTTCCTGGACTTGTTTGTGATTATCTTTATTGATGATATTTTGGTGTATTCTAAGAATAAAGTAGATCATTCCGATCACATCCGCATTATGTTGCATACCCTAAAGGATCAGTGTTTGTATACGAAGTTCTGTAAGTGTGAGTTCTGCTTGAATTTTGTGACATTTATGCGTCATGTTGTTTCTAGTGAATGGATCACGGTGGAGCCCCAAAAAGTTGCAGCTTCTAAGAAGTTTCTTAGACCCACGACTCCATCAGATATTCGGAGCTTCTTGGGTTTAGCCAGCTATAATAGAAGGCTTGTGGAGTGTTTCTCTTCTATTGCGACCTTGTTGACTAAGTTGACTAAGAAGAAGGTGAAATTATTGTTGTCCGATACTTGTGAGGGTAATTTCAAGAAGCTGAAGTATAAGCTGACTTCAGCTATGGTCTTGACTCTACCTTAGGGTACTGATGGTTTTGTCGTCTATTTTGTTACTTCTCGGGTGGGATCGATCAATGTGTTCATGCAACATGGAAAGGTAGTTGCTTATGGCTCTAGATAGTTGAAAGTTCATGAGAAGAATTATCCGACCCATAGTATTGAATTACTAGTTATGGTGTTTGTATTAAAGATCTGGCGGCATTTTTTGTATGGGGTCCACATTGTCATTTATTTTGACCATTAAAACCTGCAATACATGTTCACTCAGACACAATTGAATCTCAAGCAAAGAAGGTGTAATGCCCCGGGAGTACACCTTGGACGCCAGGTGGTGCTTACGATCACAAGTGACCATAAGATAACCCATGAGCTGGTACCTACTGTGAGCACTAAATAAAACTGATAAAGATGACATGTCAAGAAATTAATTGAAAATGCCATAAGGTTTTAAGTTCTATAAACAATATAACTGAATCCATAAAACTGAAACATATGCGGAAACACTAAAATTCGACTGATAGGACTTACAAACTAACTGACTATCTGAAAGCCTTTAAAATGACTGACTGTGGAGCTGATTGGACAAGCCTCCAACTAACTCTAACTGACTAACTAAAAGGAAATACTAAAAGAAACATAATAGGTCCTCGAAACATGAGGACTCACCACTGTTGTTGCTGATAAGATGAACTGTCTAAGTGCATTTAGGTAACTTTGTGTCTGAACCTATGATATTAAACATCATAGCATAAGAAATGAGTATGCGGTCAGTACTTTGAATATACTGGTATATGAGATGAGGTTATGCTGAAATGCGTGGGTTTAACTGGATGAGATAGTAAGAAACTGAATGACATGAGGTAATTGAATATGAGTACATGAGAAACCAAACTACTGAGAATACAAGACCAAGCACATAATATATCTAAAATAATCTATAAAACTAAATTACCAAAATTTGATAACTGAATACTGATAAACTGTACGCTATGGTCAAATAAACTTCTGTAAAGAAACTAGAACTATGGGAGGTATCATCTAATTGACATGCCCCAAATTTGAGCTGATAGGAGTCCAACCTATGACCCTAGTTGAAAGGGTGCTAGTACTGTGCCACGGGTACTAACATGTCTATATAAACTCTAAACTAGAAAGAAGACATCATGTCAACCCTAAACTAGCAGGAAGACTCATGGTATATGTGTCAACCCTAAACTAGCAGGAAGACATCTCAAACCTATGCTCGCTACGTAGATCTATAACTTAGGGATTGTTACTAAGGGTCAAACGCTATACTACTAGGAATGCTCCCATCCCTGGGTTCACTCAGTGCTGAATCCTACTCCAAACTAATCTGACACTAATTATGGGACTTAACTAAGTTTGACTGAAGAAGGAACTAACTCGGATTACTGATTGATCAAAGTTTTCCTGGCATAATAACTGACTGAACTGATAATGCTTATACGTGTTGAAAACCATTCTAAAAATACGGATACTAAGTAAACAGCTAAATATTGGGTATTCATAACACCCAGGACTCGATAGCAATAACAAAAGGATCATTCTAAAGCTTTGAAAACATAATAAGTAATCATTGTTCACAACCTAATCTTTTAGGCATTTAATCAAACATATGTAGGTAATGAGTTAAAGCATGGGAATAGTTAAATCATGTGATAGTAAAATAATTATAAAAACAAATCATAGGCTAAGGATTTATCATCTAAATATTGTCCTTCAAACGTGTCAAGGGTAAATTCCAACAAAATTTTTTTGTAAAAATGGTATAAGAATCGAAATTCATGGAAGTTCATGGATATAATTCATAATAACATGTAAAGATCATAATTTTAAACTTTAAAATGGATTGTTGGAATACATGGGTGAAAAGGACCCACGAATGAACATCACACATACCTTGATTGATGAATTTATGAATGTTCTTGGTGATTTCTTAAAGTTTGAGCTTAAATCTTGAAGAGGCTAAGGTTTTTTCTTTAGAGAGAATAGTTTCTTTTGTGAGTATTTGCTAATAAAGGGACAAATTTTGCCTTTTGAGACCTGTAATCCCATGTTATGGACCCCTTGGGTAAAGTGAAAATTACCCATTTTCCCTTAAAAATGAGTAACCAAAAGCTATAAGTAGGGGCAGGTGATGGAGCATGTGTCGTGGGCAAATCGTGTGCCCTCACTGCCTCTCTCAAAAAAATGGCTATAACTTTTTTATCGGGTATCGTATTAAGGCAAAATTGGTATCGTTGGAAAGCTGAATCTATTATCTATAATTTGGTTGGTCTTGACCTGCCAAATTCTACATATATAAGAAATTATACATGTTCAAATTAGACTCTTGTACAATCGAATACCAAACTTTGGATGAATCAGACTCTTAGCACAACTTTGTTCTAAGTAAGTCTTAAGAATATTTTTCACCTCGAGATAACTTCACACTCAAATATAAAGATCATGAAACAATTATTCAAATGAAATTCATGGGATTAGAGTTAATATATGTAAGAACGACACTTCAATGTCTAACCTAAAAACATAGGGTGTTACATTATCTCTCACCTGGAATCATTCATCCTCGAATGAGACAGGTTAGACTGAGAGTACTAAGTCAACTGAGATCATATTATGATCATGCATAATTTGGAATGTGACTGCAACATGACTGCATAATTGAGTCTGAGCCTATAACATGAACTGAACTATTTTCATGAATACATGCAATGACATGAGAATGGTTATAAGGCTGAGGTAAAAATAAGGGAGTCAACTTATGAGTAACCATTACCTCAGGATGGATCTATTTTTTTTGAAGAAAAGATGAGAGGTTTAGGACATAAAAACTCGGGGTATTATGATACTCCCATGGGGATAGTCATTCCTCGAACGATATTGACTTGTATAAAATGCTAAGAAAAGACTTAGATTATGGACAAGACACTTTTGAACTGAACCATGACTGAATACCTAAATTTGAAAATGATGCATGATGCATGAATAGAGCTGAACCCACAATTTAATATATGCAAACAAATTACCTCTTGGAATGGCCATACTCTTGAAACTTCAGATAGTAAGACTAGGTCGAAAGATGAAAAACAATAGGAACTTGTCTGTCTGACTGCTAAACAGAATTGCTGGGTATATGAACTAACTTATACTTAAATCTTGTACTCAACTAGAGCATTTCTTCTATGCCCTTTCTACGAAGTTCTAATAACATTATAGAACACAGAATCTTGGGCATGATCTGAATAAGACATTTGATAAGGAATCCCACTATAGATATAGTCCTATAACATGGAACATAACCCTATAAAAACCAAGCTAGTATTGAATTCTTGTGCCTTAGATAATGCAACTGCTACTTTCAAGCTTAGACATACCCTCGGATACCCTCTTAACTATACCTTCCACCTTAATTCTCCACTTCACCTGAGGCTACTAAAAATATTCACATGAGATTGGTAATAATGCCTACTGAAGTCTGAGATGAATTGAATTCTCTCACTATGTTCAAGCCTACTCAAACCTACAAAATATACACATAACAATGTAAAACTAGCCAGAATCATGAATTTAATACTCCTTACATTTTTACAAATTCTTACCTCATGAATAATTATTACCACTTCAGCAGCTATATTCAAACTCTTACTAGATATTCACTAACATGCAATACATTCATCCACATATATACAGACGTGACATTCAAGCCTATATTCATAACCATATATGACCTTCTAAACAAATACCCATAAAAGCAATTTCTCATATCCTCCAAACCATGATGTGACTGAAGGCTAGAATTTAAGGAGGCCATGATGGAGCACACACTATGGGCTCTGCCGCAGGCACCCCTACCTGTGGATTGGGGTGTGCGACATGAGCTTATCCCAGTGGTGCTACTTTTTGGAACTTTAAAAACACCCTTATGATTCCTACCACATTCTTCGCAAAGCGGATTAGTACGAACATCATTCCAACTACCCTGTAACTTAGAGCCTGGTGCTCTATATCGACTGTCATTCTTAAACTTAGACACTGGCACACTGGCTAAAGGCAGATCTGGTCCTGAGAATTTTTGATAGAATTGAAAGCAGTTACTACCCCTTAACCTTGGCTTAAAACTACTTGTTCTGGCCCTCTTATTCTTTCTCTCTTTCTTCTTATGCCCCCTTACTCTGTAAGCATGAATCAAAAGGCTAGATTAGACAAGATCCTGCATATTATTCTGGAAAACTACTAAATTAGATAATATAGTAAAAATAGCTCTGAATTCAGTATGAGAGACATGATCATTTAGGGGATCTTCCTAAATAGGTCGAGTTGCTGGCTAATTCCTATTTCTTCTTTCGTTGTTCTTTTTGACAGGCATTTTCATACACAAATGAATGGATGAGCTAGAGTGTGAGTTTAAATAGAGCTCTTTCTCTTTTGCATGACATGAACACTAAAAGATGGGAATCTTTTCCTAAAATATCTCATAGCCTCTTGTCCATAAGTGTGTCGCACTTTACACCCATGCACAAGACTCTACTCAATGCGGGGTTTTAGTCTCCCTCGGACACTTTAAAACCTTAGGCTCCCATACCAAGTTTATGATGCCCCGGGAGTACACCCTAGATGCCACACAATACTTACAGTCACAAGTGACCACAAACTAACCTATAAGTTGGTAGCTGGTATGAGTACTAAATAAAACTGATAATAATGACATGTGAAGAAATTAACCAAAAAACACCATAAGGTTTAAGTTCTAAAAACAACACAACTGAATCCATAACACTGAAACATATGCCAAAACATTGGTATGAGTCATAACCAAATTAGTAAGTTTGTGGTTTGATTCTTCTCTGTGTATAAGTGGCTTACTAAGAGATGTAAGTATATGGCATGAGTCATTAGGTGTAATAGTAGGATATCCAATATAAGTCCTAATTTGGTTTATGTGTTGACGACGATTGGAACCTATGAGTCCTAGGGTCCCATTACAAGTGGTGACATTAAATCATAAGGATAATAGTGTAAGGTTCCTTAGCGGTACTGCCTTGGTTATGACTCATGATTACCAGTTGTAAGTAGTTTCTACGAGTCAAGTGTTGTTTTGTATCAATGGCAATATTTTTTTGCTTTTAAGTTAAGGGCATCTTGGATATTACCCCTCTAACCCCAATTGAAACCCACATCTTATAACCTCGTTAGGGTGTCATTAACACTAAAAAAAATCAAGTAAATTCTTAAACATGTCTAAAATTCCCTCAAAGTTCCCTAAAGCAAGTCAAGCTAGGGTTTCATCAAGTTGGTTATCTAAGGGCTCAAGGGTCGATTTTTCGCTAAATTTCTTGGTGTTTAAGGCATGTTACTCTTCCCTCATTGTTAATTTTTAAAAAGCATGTGTTTTAAAGAATTGTTCATGAGATGTTTATGTTGGTTTTGAAACAAAGGTTTGGGGTTTAATATTTCTTGTTGTTGAACAAGATTTTTCTATGATTTATATATGATTAATCATGATTTAAATATGGTTTTGAACTTATGGTGCATGGGTATGGTGAATGAACTAGGGAATTGTGATTTTTCCAAACTTGTGACTTTTAATGTAGTTACGACACCAACCCTATAGTGTGAAATGTGTTTTGAGATATGAGAAAGTTGGGAATTTGTAAATTGAACTAGTTAAGAAATATTGCATGATATAAAGAGGAATATGAAACATAATGGTCTAATTTAATGAACAAAGGGAGTCGATGTCCCTCACCTTTTATTAATGAACAAATAGAGTTATTATCCCCAAGTTGATGGAAAATTATTTTGGCATGTTGTTGTTACCTTACAAGTGTGGTTGGTATGACGATACTAACAATGTATTCCATAATATGAAATGTGGTTCACGAATGGTATTGTGTGATAAATATTTTAATTGGGCTCTACTAAGGGTTGTGTAGGTCAGTCACGAAAGAGGAGATCTATATGACCAACACTAAAACCCACATTTTTCGATACAAGGTCAAAGTTACAGGGGAGGTTCGACCGCTCATTATTATTTCATGATTAGAGAGGTTAGAGTCCCTCATAAATCATTGCATGATCAGGTACTTAGTCACATTAGTATATGTTGGGAGATTTGAGTCCCCCGTGTGCATATATATGATATTATTCTCAATTTCATGCGACTTCACGCATTAAGGCCTGACTAGGGGGTGAGATCTGGGGTCATATATCCTATAGGTAAATATTATAATGGTGAGCTATACAATCCAGGTTAAAGTTTCAAGTGTATATTAAACGTTGTTCCCTATACTGACATATGAAATATATATGTATATGCATTAGTTTTTAATGAATTTAAACTATTAAACATGACATTATATTATCCTTATCCCTGAGTTTCATGCTAGCGCTCCAACTGCTAATCATCTTCGGATATTGTATACCCACGTGATGTAGGAATTAGTCATACTTATACTTCTTCTTCTCAATGATTAGGATCTGAGATCAGCTCATAAGTTGACATTAAAGTGTGATCTTCCATACATTGAAATTCTACATTTCATGTTTTTTTCTTTGATATATCAAATTGTTTAGACTTGTTTTGTCTATAGTCGGGGGCATGTCAGAATAATTTGTTGGTATTCAATTTTGGTTTGTTATTTAGAAGGATTTATTAGGACTACTATAGTTATTAAGTAGTGTCGGTCGGTCATTTGGCCGGTCGTCGATGGTTGGTGATGGATATGCATTAAAATTTTCTTAAGCTATTGCACTCTTTGTTGTTATATGTTTAGAATTTATCTGACCTTGCAATTTGGTATGTTTGGTTTGGTTAGGTGCAGGGGGTGATCTCCGGTTCACATGGGAATTGAGATACCTATCACAACCAGACCCTAGTTTGGGTCCTGACAAATCATTATGCCTTATGATATCTCATGGCAAGGAAAGATGTCAAACATTGTTGATTAGATGTTATTGCTAATCCCAAAGTTTAAGTTTGAAGTCAAAGAACACAAAGTTGTGAGAATCATAGAGCAGATCACCTTTCTAGACATAAGTTGAAGAAAAGGTGAATATGAGTTGGAGATTGATGACTCATTTTTGAATGAACGTGTATTAGTTGCATCACTTGATCTTGTTTCTTTGTATGCTAATTTTTGTAATTACATTGTTAATGATATGATACTAAAGGAACTAAATTTTCATTAGAGAAAAAATTCTCCATGATGTAAGAAACAACTTTTGGGATGAGCCATACCTATTCTAATTATGTGCTTATAATATAATTAGGAGATGTGTACCAGAAGTAGAGATATTAGGATCATACATGCATGTCATTCTTTCCCAATGGGGGACATCATATGAGTGATTGTACAGCTTGAAAGATACTATAATGTAATGACCCTCCAGGTCATTTTTCATAATTCTGCTTATTTTTTCTATTAAAGTTTATCCATATATGACCTAAGTTATTTATTAATTACTGGAACTGATAGATTGATTATTGGGTAGATCATTTGTTTTTTAGAACCAATTCCTTATTTAGGAGTCTTCTCTGGTTCCAGATGGCCATAGTCCTAAAAAATTAGTATAACAATCTCGAATGTGAATTTTGAATGCACTAGTAGCTGTGAAATATTGATTTTAGGCTAGATAGGCCTTTGGTTTGGGTCCCAACATACCTAAGTTCTTTTTGACCTATTGGTCGGAAAGTTAAAAAAATAGAAAATAGGGTGTAGGACCCATATTTGGTAAGAATCATTCCATTCCGTGCTTCAATTTCTTGAATTCATGACCAAAACCCCAAATCTCTTAGGGCTTGATTTTATCCCAAATTAATCTTGATTTTCACCTACTTCTTGAGGGTTATTATTCCCTAATAATGTATGAACATTGCGTTGATCTCGAAAATATGTTTTTCATACATGGGATCCACTTGAGATTTTTGGTGTCATTTTTTGACCCTAATAACAATGGTGCAAAATGGGTATCAATGTTCTAGTAATGATGTATAGATTCTGTTTCTAATAGCTTTGCACCTTGAAGAAGCTTCTTGAAATAGCAAAGCAAAGGTTTATCAAATAGTTGAGCATTATTTAGATTTGAGTTAGGCTAGGTTTATTCCTTGTTAGATTGAGATATGTCTTAATAAGTGATATTTTATTAGATTGGGATGGGTTTTGAGTATTATATTGATGAAATGCAAGACTTGGGTTAGTTGGACTATCTAGGGTATGTGAATCATAGAATTCAAAAAACTTAACTTGTTTCTCTTTGACTTAGGTGGAATAGACTTCATTACATATGTTTAGCATGAGAATGACTCAGAATACTCAATAGTCGGTGAAATGCTCTAGTTGTCCATACTTAGAGTAAGTTTTCCTTAGTTTCTAATACTAGTGAAGGTTGCCTTAGTTCTATTGGACTTAGTAAAGGTGTTTGAGTTGAATATCTACCTTAGAGATTATGGTGGCTTGCTATACTTCTAAGAGGTGATTTAAATACCATAGCTTAGTTTGGGATATAAATCAACTTACAATGCATTCGGGGATTTTGATGTGGACTTGATGACCCACCTTAAGGCAAAACTTATGATAAGTTCCCTTGAACCCTAACTCTTAGTAATTGACTTAAGAGTGCCTTTTGAGGAAATATTGATGGTTTTGGGTACTTTTTGGTCATGTGGAATGGCATTGGAAATGATGTCCAAGTGATTTTTCCTTTTTATACCTTATTGGATAAAACTTATGCCAAGAAACTAATTATGTATTGTGATTATCTATTGTCTTTGTTGATGAACATGTTATTGAATGATCTCTTCACTATAAGATGGCCTAATCCATATATGATGTTATCAACCACGCTATGAATAACCTATCGATTATGACATGCTTTAGCTATTGCTCATGTTAATGATAAATTATATTTAGGCCATTGGGAGAGCAATGAATATACTATTAATGGGTATTTATTTATGATATTGCTTATGATTATGCTCATGGTCTAAATAACTAGATTATAGATTATGTAATGATAAGAATTTGATTATACTCTTGAATAAGCCATTGGTTAGGCTACTGTTCGGTATGTTAACTATGTTATTGACATTCTTATGATCATGCTTAATAACTACTCTAATAATTATGTTTGGAATCTTCCTTATTGTTGATATTGAAGACAATGATATTAATGGTGCTAGAAGGCACGCTTATTGACTATATTTAAGGATATTCTATAGATTATGCTTGGACTCATGATACTTCCTTATATACTTACTTAAACTAATGCTTTTACCACTTATTATATATTTATACATATCTCTCCAGTAAAGGACACAAGAATATATTGGTATTAAAGATATAAGTTTGGGGGAAAACCCCAATGATAGTTTATATTATTCCTATTACATCTACATATATCTATTCATAATGTGGCATTGATGATGAATGTTGGATTATTGAGGTGTGCTCTTCTTTGCCTCTCATTTATAATTATTTGCTTTACTCCTTGCAAGGTTTGTCATTACTTTAGCCCTTGTGGGGCTTGTCATTTCATTTAGCCTTTGCGGGGCTTGTTATTTTCTTTATACCTCACAAGGTTTGTTATTTATTAATATTATAAAATTTGATTGTTATGATGATATTTTGATACCCGGCAAGGTTGGAGAACATTATAATGTTATATTGGTACCTAGTGAGGCTAGGGGATATTATAATGTTACATTGATACCCGAAAAAGGCTGTAGAATATTATGATGATATGTTGATACCTGATAAGGATGAATGATATGGTGATTATATGATGACACCTAGTGTGGCCAAATAATATTGTTAATGATATAATGATACGTGGTGTGGTCGAATGATATTATGATGATCTGTTGATACTCGGTTTGGCCGGATGATATTATGATGATCTGTTGATACTCGGTTTGGCCGGATGATATTATGATGATATGATGATAGCCGGTACGACTAGATAATTTTTTGATGATAGGTTGATACTTGGCGTGGATGGAGGATATCATGATGTCATTATGATGCTCAACAAGTTTGGAGAATACTATGATGTTATGATGAAAGGACAGAGGATGATTATTGATGTGTCTATATGAATATCTACCATTAAAAGTCCGATGAACATTATGTAAGGTAATTATATGTTATGCACTTCTATAGTTGGGTATAATGTTGGTATTAGAGATGTCAGTTATAGACTTCTAATGAGTTAAGGTACAAGTGGTATAGTTGTTGTGTTAAGGATAAAAGATGCTTAGTGGTGGACATTTCTTAAGTGGATAATAGTTAGTAATGGATTAGTGAACTTTGGTGATAAAAAGGACTAGTGGCATTTATGGCTATTAATTATGATGATTATTTTATTATAGATATTAGTGATAATAAGATTAGCGATAGTGATGATCAGTTGCTATTAATGACTAACTCTATGATGTTGGTTAGTTGTTAAGTGGAGATTTATTGATTAATGATGCTAGTTAATAAAAGATGTTATTTTATAGATAAA
The DNA here is from genome assembly GCF_002878395.1 of Capsicum annuum. Taxonomy (NCBI): domain Eukaryota; kingdom Viridiplantae; phylum Streptophyta; class Magnoliopsida; order Solanales; family Solanaceae; genus Capsicum; species Capsicum annuum. The sequence goes on along the minus strand of NC_061111.1, from coordinate 103,314,923 downwards.
TACTGAACTACTGGTGATTAACGATCATTTATGAATGGTAACTTATGAAAGTGCAAAGGGTAGAAATAGGTATTGTTTAATTAACAAATATGACTTAGTGGTAAATCATGGCTAGAGGCTAGGTATTTTATAGTTAGTGAATGGTGATTAGTCAATAACCCATAAATAGTATTTATCTAATAAATAGTGGATAAATTAAAATTAGAGGTTATATGATGGATAATGAGTAAATAGGTTTAGTACTAAGCGTTGGCTAGCTAATAGTGAGTGAATAAGGTGTATTCACGAGATAGATGCCTATATGATGGTATGGTTATAGTTATGAGTAGATTGGCATATGTTATTCAATTACGATAATGGATGATGATCATGAATGTTGAAAAATAGACATTTAATGGAAATTGGGAAAAACTATTTATAAGAGAAAGTTTGGGTATATCGATGATTTGATTCTTTTATGTTTCTCTTAGGTGTACTCTCTAGTGGTATGGGATGCCATGGTGAGTTTTTACTTTATGCACTAGTTGGCATATCAGAGTGATATTTAGGCTGGGGCATAACTGTAGCTGTGGCTTCCCGAGTTGAGATTCCTCCTGCATCGATAGTTTCTCAGCTAGTAGTTTCCTAACCAATAGTAGCCCTACCTTCTATTTCTTTCGAGAAGCAGAAGATGATGGGCAGATTCTTGAGGTTAGCCCCACCAAGATTTTCTGGTGCTCCTAGAGAGGATGCACATGAGTTCCAGACTTCTTGTGAAGAGAGGGTTCGTGGTTTAGGCCTTGTTGAGATTCATGTGGGCTACACCATATTTTAGTTGGATTTGCCTATTCATCTTTGGTGGAGAGGTTTTATGGATTTTAAACCAACTTTATCCTCTACTCCATCATGGACTCAGTTCTCTAAGATGTTCTTGGAGAAGTATGTATCGCACAACCTTAGTGATCGATTGAGATGTCAGTTCCACATATTGGAGCACAAATTCATGATACAATAGAGTATGAGATAGTTTGCTGCTCTGTTAGAGGGTTGAGGACTTCTATTTATCTATTTTCTAAGAGTAGGTATCCTCCTTATTCATCCTTTCAGCCCTAGAGTCAGTTGAGTTGACCAATTTTTCCAGCTCTTTAAATTACTAACGGAGGTTAGTCTAGTGCTAGAGATTGCCCTAGCAAGGGCAGTGGTCAGTCTTTAAGTGTTCATTTTTGGGTCAGTCTAGACATGGTGGACATTTTGGGTTAGCCAAACTTGTTGGTTCTAGTCATGCTCATATTTTCTGTTATACTTACGAATATTTGGGTCACTAATTATGGGAGTTCCCTAGTCCCAGGGCGATCATTGGTTTAGCTTATGGTGTTCCCCTATTAGAGTAGTTAACCCCTTCATTAGAGGTGGGTCTCATGGTCAGAAGGGTGGTTTTCCAAGGTACTCAAGGAGGTTCTCAGACAGGAAAGATAAGAGGTCAGTTAGGTGCCCAACCAGGTGGGGGGCGTCGTGAATTATATGTCTTACCTGATAAGTTCTAGGCTTTGACTTTATATACTATAATAACAAGAGCGATTTTAATGTTCTTCCATTCGACCGTTGCTTTATTTGATTTGGGATCCACTATTCTTGTTTATGTGCTTATTATGCACCCCGGTTTGAATTGTCTATTGATTTATTATTCGTGCCATTAAGAGTATTCACTCCCATGGGTGATTCTTTAGTATTCGATTGAGTATATAGATCAAGTATTATGATCGTCAGTGAAGTTGATACTTATGATGATCTTTTAATTCATGTTATGGTAGTTTTGATGTTATTTTGGGCATGGACTTATTATTTCACTATCATGCAATCATGGACTATTTTTCTTGCACTGTTAACTTAGCTATACCCGATGTGCCCCCAATAATGTGGTAGAGAGTTCTTAGTTATGAGACAATGGTGATTATATCTTATGTTCGTACGGGAAGACTTATCTCTAAGGGTGGGAAGTATTATCTCGCTTATGCTTGTGATGTTAGTGTTTGGAGTCTGTCTCTTTACACTATTCTTATTGTTTGTGAGTTTCCTGATGTGTTACCTACTAACTTTACTGGTATTGCCCTTTTTCATGAGACTAATTTTTCTATTGACCTCGAGCCTAGCACCCAACCTATTTCCATGGCACCTTACTGTATGGCTCTCACCGAGCTTAAGGAGCTATATTCTCAGCTTGAGAGACTTATTAATAACATTTTTATTAGGCTGAGTATGTCTCCTTGTGGTTCTCCTTTTATTATTCGTGAAGAAGATGAATGGCCCTTTACGTATGTGTTTTTATTATAGGCAGCTTAGTAAGGTGACGGTGAAGAACAGTTATCCTATGCCTCGCATTAATTATTTATTTGACAAACTTTAGGGTGAAATCGTATTTTCTGAGATTGATTTGAGGTTTTGTATGGTAGGAGAGTTTGTTCTCATATTGGATGGGTAGATACTTACGATGTTGGACCCCCATGGTGCGGATTTTCTTTAGGGGTCATCGGATAGAGTCAGAGTGATTCAGGATAGACTGAGAGCTACTCATAGTAGGCAAACGGATTATGCAGGCCATCGACTTTGTACCTTGAGATTTTGAATTATTGATTGTGTATTCCTTAGTGTATCGCCCATGAAGGGTGTGACGAGGTTTGGGATTAAGGGTATGTCAGTTTGAGATATATTGGACCCTTTGAGATTCTCCATGCAATTAGTGAGGTAGCTTACAAGTTAGCTTTACCTCTGGATTTTCCTGCAGTTCATTTAGTTTTCCATGTCTCTAATTTAGTCCCGACCCTTGTCATATGCTTAGAATGGACTTAGTCAAGTTGGATAAGAGTTTGACCTTTGTTGAGGAACTTGTGCTCATTTTGGGCTAGTGATGTAAGGCGGTTGCATGCTAGAGAAATTTCAGTTGTTAGGATTAAGTGGAGACATCCCCCAATAGAGGAGGTCACTTGGTGTATCAAGATCATCATGTGGTCCCAGTATCCTCACCTATTCGCGAGTTCGAGTATACCCTCATTTTTAACTTTGGGTATAAAAGAACCTTAGTAGTGGATGTTGTAATGACCCTTTAGGTTATTTTTTGTAATTTCGCTTATTTTATCCATTAGAGCTAATCCAAAGTTGCCCCAAGTCATTTATGACTTCCTGTAACTAATAGTTTGATTACGGGTAGTTTGTTTGGCTTTTAGAGCCAATTCCTTGTTTAAGAGTCTTCACTGGATCCAAATAGCCACCGGGTGAAACCATCAGTAGAATGATCTCGGATGCAAACTCCAACTACACCAACAAGTCTAGAATATTGATTTTAGTATAGGTAAACCTTTGGTTTGAGTCCCAATAGACCAGAGTTTATTTTAACCTATTGGTTGAAAAGTTGAAAAATCTGAAAATTTAGTGTGGCTCTCATATTCAGTTGAAACAACCTTGGATGGAAAATCTGACTTCACTAATGCATCCGAAATTGCATAATTATTGAAGTTACATAGTTTAGTTGCTTGTTTTTGATTTAGAATGCATCCTGAGGCATTGGCCAAAACTTGGAATCTATTCCAAGTTTTAGCTGATATCTAGTGTAACAAGGGAATACTGCAATCGCAGAAGGGATCATGGAGATCGTGACTACATGATTATGGTCCAAGGGATTGTGATAGGAAAATCTCTTTACCTATAGGGGCTATTAATATAACCCAAGGTCGCAATTGTGATCATTTTTAATTCCTCTTTGAGACTAAGAAATCATAGAGTGGTGTGCTAATTTCAAATTGAGTCTTTGGTGCAACTTGGAAGGTTGATTAACTTATATTTTCATGATTAACATCAAATTTGAGGTAAGAATCCTTCCATTTCATGCTTCCATTTCTTGAATTTATGACCAAAACCCCAAATCACCTAGGGCTTGATTTTAGCCAAAAGTAAGCTTGATTTTTATGTACATCTTGAGGGTTATGATTCCCTAATGGTGTATGAAGATTGGGTTGATCTCGGAAGTATGTTTTCTATATGTGGGACCCACCTGGGGGTTTTAGTGTCATTTTTGGAACCAAAGAACAATGGTGCAATATTGATATCGATGTTCTCATAATGATTTGTAGATTGTATATTTAATAGCTTAGCATCTTTAAGAAGCTTCTCAAATGGAAAAATCAAAGGTTTAGAAAATTGTTGAGTATTCTTCAGATTTGTGTTAGGATAGGTTTATTCCTTGTTAGATTGACCTATGTCATAATATAATTGTCATATCTTCTTAGATTGGGATGGGTTTTGAGTATTGAAATGAAGAAATGTAATATTTGGGTTAGTTGGACCGTTTAGGCTATGTGATTCATAGAGTTCAAAATTTTGACTTGTTTTCCTTTGACTTAGGTGAAATAGATTTAAGTACTCATTTTTAGCATGAGAATGTCTTAAAATACTCAATATTAGGTGAAATTCTCTAGTTGCTCATACTTAGAGTAAGTTTCCCTTCATTGCTAATTGCCTTAGTTCCATTGGGCTTAGTAAAGGTGTTTGATTTTAAGGATTTTGGTGGTTTGCTATACATCTAAGATTTGATTATGACACCATAGCCTAGTCTTGGGTAGAAATTTATTTAAATGCATTATGAGATTTAGATGTGGGATTGTTGACCCACCCTAAAGCAAGACTTATGATTAGTTCCCTTTAGCCCTTACTCTTAGTAATTGACTTGAGATTGCCCTTTCGAGGCAATATTGATGGTTCTTGGTACTTGTTGGTCATATGGAAAGTCATTGGAAATTATGGCCAAGTGATTAGGACGTTGTATACCTTATTGACTAAAACTTATGTCAACCTACGAATTATGCTATTGTGATTAGCTATTGTTTGAGATAATGAACGTGCTATTAAATGAGCCCTTGACTATAAGATGTCCTAAGACATAAATGACGTTATTGACCAAGCTATGAATAAGCTATAGATTATGTCATGCTTTAGCTATTATTCATGTTAATGATAAAGTATCTTTAGGCCAATGGTAGGCCAATGAATATACTACTAATGAGTCATTATTCATGATATTGCTTATGGTTATGCTCATGGTATAAGGAACTAGATTATAGATTATGTAAGGATAAGCCCTGGATTATACTCTTGAATAAGCCATTCATAAGTTTAGTGCTCGGACCGTTAACTATGCTATTGCCCTTTTTATGATCATGTTTAATAACTAAGATAATAATCATGTTGGAAATCTTCCGTATTGTCGATATTGGAGACGATGATGTTAATGGTGCTTGAAAGCATGCTTATTGACTATATGTAAAGATAATCTAGAGATTATTCTTGGACTCATGATACTTCCTTATCTAATTACTTATACAATGCTTTTGACAATTGTCATACTATCAAGACCCAATTTATGAGTCATGATGGCACCTACTAATTCCCACCAGTAGGTAAGCCAGTATTATAACCCGAAGCTAAAACAATGGGATAATTAGGTATGAAGGGCCCAACATACGCTAAGTTCAAGTACATCAATTGTAAACACACGGTTCTAGATAGAATAAAAAGTCAAATGAGATACCAATACCAAAACATGGCAGAGCTAGTACAAGAGAAACTAATAGTATTAATACAACTCCAAGTCTAGAATAGTTAATACATCTATCTCAAATACTAAAGATAGAACACAAGATATGGAAGAATATCAGGTGTCTCGAACTCTAACAGCTCACCCAATTTTTAGGATTAAATCACTATAATAGCCACGATTGATGGCTACAACCAATACACGAATATATATCAAAAAGGTATAAAAGTGTAGTATGAGTACCAAAACAATGGTTACTCAGTAGGAATCATCAGTCGACTGAGCTAAATCGTGATATAAGAAAGATAAAGTGGAAGATAATCATAACTATGCCAAGGTACAAAATAAAACCCGAATCATCTTCATCATCACTACATACAATAAGTAAGTAATTTAGGATAACAAAATAATGTAAGGAATCAACACATGCCAATATCAAATTACTTAACAAGTATGAAATATCAGAATAACAGTATAACATGAGACATGAACGCATGCCCATACCATTGTTCATAAGAAATATATGATTCGGAATCATAAAGAAATATATGTGCAATTACAAGCAAATATAAGTAAAAAGTTGGAATCCACACACCAAATAGTGCATAAAGTAAAGAACCTATCACGACATCCAATACCACAGAAGAGCACATCCGAGAGTGAATAAAGTAAAGAACCCATCGCGGCGTCCCCTACCAATAGAGAGAACATCTAAGAAAGCATAAAATCATAAAATCATAAATAAATAAATATATATATGTGTGTGTGTATATATATATATATATATATGTATATATATATATAGATATACATACATATATCCAACCTTCTCATTGTCTATAGCTTCCCGCAATTTCCATCAAAAGGCTATTTGCTATCATTTATAATCATTACCAATAATCATAATAGATTAAAATATACCAATATAATCATAACCGTGGACATACAACCATATAGGCACCTACCTTATCAGTACATTCTATTCACTCATAATTAGCTAGCCAATGCTAATTACAAATCCAATTACTGATTAGTCATCATATAACCTCTAACTTTTATCCATCCACTATTCATCACTTAGTCATTATTCATGGATCAATGACTAACCATTATTTACTAAATATCCAATATCAAGCATCTAGTCAAGATTTACCACTAGATCATATTCTCTAATAACCAATATTCATTTCTAGCCAACATAATCCCACTATTCACCATCAAACAATAGACCACTAATCACCATTTATGTACTTATTTGTCTCTCAAATAACATCTCTTATTTACTAGAATAATTAATCAACAAATCCTCGTTAAATAATTAATCCACATCATTACGTTAATCATCAATTGCAACTAATCAACACCATCGTTAATCCCATTATCACTAACGACCATAATGAAATAATCATCCCCATTAATAACCATCAATGCCACTAGTCCTCTTTATCACTAAGTTTCACAAATCCACTTAATATACCTTAACTCAGTATAAGACTATATCTAATACCTCTAATATCAATTTTAAACCTAACTAAACAAGAATAAAAATAAACATATAATTGTCATGCATAGAGATAGCTGGATTCAACTGGTAAGTGCACACATAGGAACATCAATAATTATATCCTTTGGCCTTGTCGGGCATCATTATATCCTCTAAACTTAAATCGGGTATCAATCTTATAATCATATCCTCCACTCAAATCGGGTATCAATATAACAATTATATCCCCCTGACTTGAACCGAGTTTCAATATCATAATCATATCCTGTGTACTTGAATGGGTATTAATATCACAAACATATCCTCCAGATTTGAACCAGGTATCAATTTCATAATCATAGTGTCCTCCAACTATGTCGGGCATCAATATATCATTATAATATCATCCAACTAAACTGGGTATCATTATATCATCATTATATCATCTAGTTTTAGCAAATATCATTATTCTATCAATATAAAAATAATAAGGGACAAGCCCCACAAGGGCTAAAGTAAATGACAAGTAAGTAAGCGACAAGCCCTACGAGGGCTAAAGTAAAGTACAAGTCCTACGAAGGCTGAAGTAAATAACAAACTCCACAAGGTCTAAAGTAGATGACAAGTCCCACAAGGGATAAACTGAAAGAGAATAAGGAGAAACACACCTTTATATCTCACTATTTATTGTCAAGGACAATATATCCATAAATATATGAATATAATAGCATGAATATTACAAATCCTTAATGGGTTCAACAAGGTTAGAAGCACAGATTCTAACGTAGAAATTAAATATACATTTTAGAACCCTTAGTATCATGACTCATAATATTATCAACAAGAAGGCTTTCTAGTATAATCACTATTTTGGTTACTACTTAAAAGCATAACATGAGTCCAAGCATAATCTATGTGGCATTCTTGTATATAGTCAATAAGTGTGCCTTCTAGCACCATTTATATTATCATTTTTAATATTGACAATAAGAAAGGTTTTTAATATGATTTATTAGCATAATTATTAAGCATGATCATAACTGGGGCAATAGTATACTTAATGCCCCGAACATAATCCTAAACAATGGCTTAATCAACATATAATCAATGACTCATCTTTAAATAATCTGCAATCTAGTCATTTAGAACTTAGGCATAAACATAAGTGATACCATGAAAAATGGCCCATTAGAAGAATATTCATTAGCCTACTATTGGCCTAAAGATAATTATCATTAGAATGACCGATACTTAAAGCAGGACCTAATCCATAGATTATTCATAGCATGATCAAATATCATTTATAAATTACGCCATATTTTAATCATGGGATCACAATAACATGTTCATTATTCCAAACAATAGATAATGGAAATAACATAATTAATAGGTTAACATAAGCTTTATCCAAAAAGGCATACAAGGGCATAATCGCTAGGGTATTATTCTCAATGCCATTTCACATAACCAACCAGTACCAAGAATCATCAATATTTCTTTAATAGGGCACTCTCTAGTGATGTACTAAGCGAGGGGTTCAAGGGAACTAATCCTCAATCTTACCTTAAGGTCGGTCAACAAGTCGACATCTAAATTCCAAAAATGCATTCTAAGTCAATTTCTACCCAAGACTAGGCTATGGTATCTAAACCAACTCTTAGATGTATAGTAAGCCACCATAAGCAATAAGGTAGAGTTTCATACTCAAGTACATTCACTAAGCCCATTAGAACTTCTCTAGTAGTAGAAACTATGTCCAATTTACTCTAAATATGAGCAACGATAGCATTTCACATAAGATTAAGTGTTCTAAATCATTCTTATGCTAAACATGAGTAATGACGTCTATTCCACGTAAAATAATGGGAAACAAGTCAAATTTTCATCCTCTAATATTCTCATATCTTAATTGGTCCAACTACCCCAAGTCTTACATTTCATCAAACCAATACTCAAAACCTATCCCAATCTAACTAGATATCACAATTACATCAAAGCATATCTGAATTTAACAAGGGATAAACCTAGCCTACCTCAAATCTGACAAATGATTAACAATCCGATAAATCTTCACTTTCTCCTTCCAAAAAGCTTCTTTAAGGCATCAAGCTATCAAAAACACAATCTGCATATAATAACGAGAACATCGATACTCATATTGAACCATTGATCTTTGGGTCCAAAATGACACTAAAAACCCTAAGTGGGTCCCACATACAATAAATATATTTTTGAGATCAACCTAATATTCAAATACAATTAGGGAATCATAACTCTCAAGAATCAAGTGAAAACCAAGCTTATTCGAGATAAAACCATGCCTCAAGCATTTTGGGGTTTTAGTAAAAAATAAAGAAATTTTAGCATCAAAGTAAAGGACTCATACCTTAAATATGTTGTTAATCATAAATGTATATGTTAATCAAGCTTTTCACTCACCCCCAAGAATTAGTTTAAAGTTCTCAAGTCATTCTAGGGATTCTAAGTTTCAAAGAAAAGTGTATAATGGGCAAAATTGACCAAGGGAGTTTTTTATAACCTCTCCAGGTACAGAGGTACCACAATTGTGCTTATATGCACCACGTTCACACTCATATAGGTCGCGATCACATACATACGGGGTCAACTAGGTCAAAATGTATTTTTAACCTCCCAACCTCATTCAGACCCTAATTTTTGCAAAAGAACTAAGTAAACCCACTAAATTCAATGTTTTGGATGCATTGGTCAAGTTTGACCATTAGAGGTCATTTAGGCCACTTATGGTTCCCACACACGCATCTTTTGATTTTTAACTTTCTGACCAATGGGTCTAAATAAGCTTGGGTACAATCATGTCATGACCTAAACCAGGGCCTAGATATGATGGATATCTCAAGTCCCATATGGACCAGAGATCACCCCTGCACCTTACTAACAAAACACACCACAAACCATGGTCAGATGAATTCCAAACATATAACAAGATAGCATATAATAGATTAAGAAAGTATTAAATGCATCTCCCAATATCTACAGTAGTCTAAATAATCGACCAACATAGCCCAATATCTACAGTAGTTTAAAAAAATACTACACAAAACTAGATGTCATAAATATTTTGGTACATGCCTCCAACAATAGCAAAAAACCAAATCCAAAGGAATAGTCAAAATTTAAAGGGAACCATAATCATGGTATGGGGTCTTCAAAAGTATGAAAGCTCACTACTTGAAAAGTATGAAAGCTCACTACTTCAATAAGATTCGCTAGTTTATTTTGAATACAAGTCACCGAGAAGGAGAAGTAGAAGTATGTTCAGTTCCTACATCATGTGGGGATACAATGTTTGAAGATGGTTAGTGGTTGGAGTGCTAGTATGTAACTCAAAGATACAAGAATAAAATAATATCGTGATAATTGTTCAAACCGGTACAACCTCCGATACATAATATCATATGAAGTACATATACATATACATATACATATTCATATATATATATATATATATACATATACATATATATATACATATACATATACATATACATATACATATACACATGTTGAGGTAGGGAGAAGGGCTTAGCATGAAATTCAAAAGAGAAACCTTAACTTGGGTTATGATGAGTTACAGTCATAATCCACCCACGGGCTATATGGGTCAGGTGTTACCTCCTGGATGGGCCCCAATGCATGTTAGCCACATAAACCAGAGTTATCATAAATGGTCAGGGATTTCCTTATACCTTTTTCCCTCCATGATACAAATATACGTATGTGCACTTAGGGGATTCCCTTGTACCCAACAAGAACTTAGTCCTCAATACTAAGCCCTCATGTTGGCGAACATGAGTTTTTAGTATTAGTCCTTTGGACTCACATCTTCATGGCTAGATAACACAACCCCCATTATTGTCCAATTAAAACATTCAACACACAACCCAACAACCAATTCTAAGAGTTAATTATTAAGGCATTATTAGTGGTATCATTATACCGACTATAACTTGCAAGCAACATAATTAAGCTAACACTTAGGGATTCTCGTGTATCCCTCAGACTCTATTATAAAATCCACTTAGTGGATTCCCGTGTACCACACATGATTTCAAGACCATTATCATCTAATTAACCAATTGAAACATGCATTAACGTCAAGAAATAAATCCAGCCAAGTGATAACGCATATTCTAAAACTAATTATGCAAGTGGGTTGAGGTTGCTACTAATTCCCTTACCAAACCAATTTAATTTAGGGATTCCTTTTTACCCCTCATTCTATGATTTACCAATTTAGGGATTCCATTATAACCATGTCCATCCTCCCTTTTCATGCACCTCAATGTATTTACCAACCATCTACTTAAGAAAACAAATTTCGTAAATATCATAGAAAAAGCATTAAAACAATTTATATTTAAAACCCTCAACCCATAGTTTAACACCCAACATCAAAACCACGTAAACCTTATCTAAATCATTCCATTAAGAAAATTGAAGTATAGGGGAAGAGTAACATGCCTTAATTAGTAATATGTACAAAGATAAATCACCCTTTAAAGCCTAAGTGATCAGCCTTGTGAAAACACTAAGTATTTTTAATCTTGAAGAATTTGAGTGTTAAAAAGTCACTTTGATGTGTTTTTGAGGGCTAATGATACCCTAAAGAGGTCATAAGATGTGGATTTTAAGTTGGGTAAGAGGGCAGATGTCTAGAATTTCCTTAACATAAAAGCTGAAAAAGTGTTGCCTTTGACTACGAGTAAACCCCTTGACTCGTAACAAATTTTTACAACTCGTACCACGAGTCATAACCTAGGTAGTACCACCAAGGAACCCTATAATATTATCCTTGTGACTCATTAACTGCACTCTTAATGGGACCCTACAACTCGTAGGGTCTAATTATAATCAACACAAAACACAAATTGGAACTTATACTGGACACACTATGATTACACCTAATGACTTCTAACATATCCTTACGGCTATTAGTGAGCCACTTGTACTCAGAGAAGAATCTGGCCATAAACTTACTGATTTAGTTATGACTCATCCCAATGACTCGTCAAGACTTCTTAAGACTCATAGGGTCTAGTCATAACTAGGCCAGCAAGCTCAAAGCTCAAGAAATTTTAAAGGGCCAAAATTTGGGGTGTTTTAAGTGGGATCGAAACCAAGGGTCCACCTAGCATAAAATAGATATTTTAGAGTTGTTGGAGTAGTTGGAATTTTTATTTAAGATTGGTTTATTGAGGTTTTCTCTTAATGGACCATTTGGATCCAACAAAGACTTCTAAATAGGGAATTGATTCTAAACCAAATAAACTGACCGATAATCAAACTATAAGTTCCAGCAAGTCATAAATTATTAGTGCATATTTGGAAAATCTCTAATGGTAAATATAAGTAGGATTACGGAAAATGACCAGAAGGGTCATTACATATACACATCTATATAACCATCTCTCTAGTATAGGACAAAAGATGTTGGTATTGAAAATATAATTTCTAGGAAAAAACCTGATGATAGTTTATATTATTCATGTTACATATACATATATCCATTAATATAGTGACATTGATGATGAACATTGTATTATAGAGGTATGCTCTTCTTTACTTCCATTTTATAATTATCTACTTTAGCCCTCGTAGGGCATGTTATTTACTTTAGCCATCATGGTTCTTGCTATTTACTTTAGCCTTCATGGGGCTTGTTCTATATTAATGTTATAAATTTATGTATTATGATTATATATTGATACCCGACAAGGTCGAAACATATTGTGATGTTATAGTGATACTCAGCAAGGCTAGGGATATTATGATAATATGTTGATACTTGACAAGGATAAATGATATGGTGAATATATAATGATACTCGGTACAACCGAATTATATTATAATGATATAATGATACCTGGTGCGGTCGAATAATATTATGATGATATAATCATCCCCGGTATAGATGAATGATATTGTGATAATATGATATTACCCGGTGTCACTTGAGGATATTGTAATGTTATGATGATGCCCGATAAGGTTGGAGGATGATTATTGATGTTCCCATGTGTACATCTGTCAATTTGAGTTCGGCTAGCCAAATATATGACAATTATGTGTTTATTTATGCACTTGTATAGTTGGGTATAATATTAATATTAGAGATGTCGGTTATAGTCTTCTAATGAGTCAAGGTATAAAGTGGTATAGTTGTTGTATTAAGCATAATAGATGCTTAGTTTTGGATATTTCTTAAGTGGTTAATAATGACTAATTGATTAGTGAACTTTGGTGATAAAGAGAGATAATAGAATTGATGGCTTTTAACAGTGCTGATTCTTTTATTATAGAGATTGGTCATAACGGGATTAGCGATGGTGATGATTATTTGTTATTAATGACTAAGTATATGATATTGTTAGTTGTTAAGTGAGGATTAAAGGACTAATAGTGCTAGCTAATAAAAGAATTTATTTGATAGATAAATTGGGAACTAATGGTTATTAGAGGTCCTTGATGAGTTGAAACTAGTAGACATACGATGGGTAATTAGGTACTGGTTGATTAGTGAATATGGTCTAGTGGTGAATCTTGCCTAGAGGCTAGATATTGGTTAGTTAGTAAATGGTGGTTAGTCGTTGGCCCATGAATAGTTTTTATGTGATTAATAATGGATAGATGATAATTAGAGGTTATATGATGGATAGTAAGTAAATGGGTTTAGTATTAAGCATTGGCTAGCTAATAATGAGTGAATAGGGAGTATTGATAAGTTAGATATCTTATGATAGGGTGGTTACATTTATGAGTAGATTGGTAGATATTATTTAGTTGCGATTAGGGAAGATGATCATGAATGTTGGCAAATGATCGTTTAATGGAAATTGGGGAAACTATGGATACTGAGAAATTTTAGGTATATCAATGATATGATTCTTTTATATTTCTCTTGGGTGTACTCTCCGGTGGTATGGGGCACCGTGATGAGTTCTTTACTTTATTCACTAGTTGGTGTATAGGTGTAAACTTTGTACTTGTGTTTGTTTGTGATGATTTATGATTTTGAATTATTTATTTATTATGCACAATGGTATTGGCATGCGTTGATGCCTTATGTTATATTTTCATTCCAATATTTCATGCTTGTTATGTATAATGATATTGGTATGTGATGATGCCTTATGTTTTACTGTTATTTCAATTTACTTACTTATTATATATAGTGAAGATGGAGATAATTCAGGTTCGATTATGTACCATGACTTAGTTATGATTATCTTGCACATTATCATTCTTATATCATGATTTAGCTCAATTGGCTGATGATGCCTACAGAGTACCCATTGTTTTTGTACTCATACTATACTTCTGTACCTTTTTAGTGAAGATCCGAGTATTAGTTATCACTGTTGATCATGGTTCGTGCGGAGACTAATATACGAAAATCAGGTGAGCTTTTGGAGTTCGAGTCACACAATTTCCTTCTATCTCTTGTATTTAGTCTTTAGTATTCATGACAGGCGTAATGACTATTCTAGTCTTAGAGTTTTATTGATACTATTAGTTGCTCTTGTACTATATCTACCAGATTTTTGGGTTGGGATCTTGTATGCTTGTTTATTCTATCTAGAATCCTTATTCTTATAATTAATGTTCTTAAATTTTGCCTACATCGGGCCTTTATTATTGGATTAACCTATTGCGTTAAGTCTGGGTTATGCTATTGGCTTACCTACTGGTAGGAATTGGTAGGTGCCTTCATGACTCATAAATCAGGTTGTGACATACAATGTGAGTACTACTGGCCTATCATCCACAAATCTTTGTTAAGGAATGTGACCAATGAAAATGACAAGGTTGAATTTCTCATAGATTGAAATTGTCTATGTCTAAAGTTTTGAAAGATTAGTTATTTGAAGTATGGGGCATCAAATTTATGGTCCCATAGATGAATTCTTGTGGCCACAAGTACATCTTGGTGGTAGTGGATTATGTATCAAAATGGGTGAAAGTCTTGGCCTCAGTAGACAACGAAGGTAAAAGAGTGGTTGTGTTCTTGAAAAAGAACATTTTTTTGTTTTGGACTCCACAAATGATCAAAAGTGATATGGAGTCAAATTTTTGCAAAACTGTGTAGCATACAACTCTAGCCATGTATTGAGTAAATCAACACAAGGTGATACTCCCTACCACCTATAAAGTAGTGGGAAAGTAGAGGTATCAAGTTAAGAAATCAAGGTGATATTAGCAATGTTTGTAAATGCTAACAAAGTGATTTTTCTCAAAAAAATTAGAAATGCACTGTGGGCTTACCGAACGTCTTTCAAAACATTGATAGGTATGTCTCTTACAAATTTACTTTTGCAAAATCTTCTTACTCATCTGTAGAGATTAAGTACAAGGCTATTTGGGAACTCAATGGTAAATATTAGTTTGAGTGATGCCATAGATTTGAGGTTGGAGCAACATATGACTATGAGCTTATGAGAGTGCTACCCTATACAAACAGAAAATCAAATTGTACTATGATAAGAGAATTGAAAAGTGAGAGTTCAAGGTTGGAAACATGGTATTGTTATTCAATTCAAGGTCCAATATGTTTCAAGGTAAGCTTTAATCTAAATGTTTTGGGCCATCCAAGGTTGCTCAAGTGCTTCCCACAGAGTTATTATATTAAAAAAATAAGGACAGAGAGCATTTCAAAGTAAAAGTCCGACGAGTAAAATAATACATCCGAGTTCTGTAAGAAGTAAAGGTATTTTTATTGGGGTATCTTGATGAAGTATGAGTTAATGGAATTTTGTTAGTATTTTTATTAATGTAGTCATATCACAACATCAAATCAGGGACTAAACGAAAGAAACCATATCTTGTTATTGTACAATGACTTTTATAGTAGTTTTTATTCTTTAACATAGTTAATGTGGAAGATTAAGTGTGCCAAAAAAGAGAGTACACCTGAATGTGTGGAGGAGTACATTCTGGTTGAGGATGATGATTCATGTGATGAAATATTAGAGCTCTGATAAACCATCACCTTAAGTCTTTACAAGAAGCAAGAAAAAATGGTCATTCTATTAAGGGTTGAAGGTTTATGTAACAAATCATCACAGTCTTGGAGGCCCATAAACCTATAAAATCAAATAAAGTAAGGAAAGGTGGAAATTTGGTTAAGAAGGAATAGCTCATGTGACTATCTTTCACAAGTGTGATGACCTTTCACACTGAAATGTCCAACATATCATATTTGGGTCAAATTCAGCTTAAAAATGATGGTTCATGTGGTGATTAATCATACTCTTACTGATTCATCAGGATTATGGTGTCACAAGTAATTACAATTATTTTATTTTATTTACCAAATCAAACCCTAATCCTAATCTAATCCATCATACCGACCCACATCCAATTAAACCTAAAGTTACTTAAGAGAACGATTCCAAATCAATCAATTTCTTTTCTAATTTTTTTCCCTTTCAACTCCCACTACCCATGTTTTAAAAACGTTACTTATCCCTCATCTATTCACACACCCATAAAATCCATCATGGAATAATATATCCAAATTAACCAAAATCACATGAAGAGTCCCTATCACCTATAGTTTTTTATTGGATGAAGAAGCAAGAAGTGGAGGTGTTTGTATTTTTGAATTCATTCTTTGTAATACCCCATACTTTTTTCTAGCTAAATTTACCTCAAGAATGTCTAGTATTATCTTCTACATTGAATGATGGTTATTCTATGATGAATTCTTAAGATTTTCCCTTTCTGTCATATGGAAAATTCAATAAACTTTCCATCGATATAAGATTTGCCCAAATCGGATAACTGGGCCAGAAGTTACGACTATTTCAAGTATCCATAGTAAAACAGTGCCAAATTAGTCAGTGGCGCACCGTACCACAAGAGAAAATGGCATTTGCCAAATTCTAGTAGGGGTCCACAATTATGGCGCATCGTGCTAGGGCCCAAATTTAGAATTGTCCTTTTCCAGTGTCTTAGTGTGATTTCCTCTACGTTGTCCCAAAGTTCCAGGTCACAAAAGAAGGGGTAACGCAATGGCTTCGCATCGCGCCATCCCTTAGTTTCCCAATTGTCAAATTTAAGTGACATAGCTCGATAGCGTCGTATCGCGCCAGGAGTTCAGTTTGGAAAAGTTTTACAGAAATTAAATAACGCATCCAAGGTTAAAAGGGTCAACTTCCCACCCTTATTTAATCCCTTTGACACGTGGTTCATCCATTTTTCTCCCAAAATATACTAAATTCTCGCAAGAACAAGCTAGGGTTTTCATAGAAGATCCAATTTCAAGAAGGCTTAACCATCAATATTTCCAAAGTCATGAACTAAGGTATGCATAGTGTTCATTCATGGACTTCTTTCATCCATGAAGCCTAAGAATCCCTTTTCTAAATTCACGTTTATGGATTTTCTTATGAATTTCATGATTGGTCTGCCCTTGTTCATATGGATAATGAGAAATTGAATTCTACTCCATGTTGGGTGATAAATTCTATGTGGGTTAAATTATTATAGATATAGATTCATGCAAACCTATGAATAAACCCTTGAATGATGAAATTAGAATTAAACCATGATGTATAATTATTGTACAACGATGTTTACATGTACTATGCCTATACTATATTTGATTAAATGCCTAGATGAAGGAAAAGTGTCTAACTAGCATGATACCATGAAATCCCCATGTATGTAAAAGATATGCCTATCATATGTTTTGATGAAATTCTTCTATAAATGTATTATGGATTATGATGTTAGTTATATGTTCAACTAAGTTATGCTTGGTCAGTTTCTTTCTATCGAGTCCTCAGGGTACTCGTACCTGAAACATTAGCTGTGTGCCTAGAGCTATGTCATGTTTTCATGATACTCTCAATCAAGATATGATCCTTAGACTTCAGATATTCTTATGACTCAAGAAATCTCAATGATCTCATGAACTCAGTCAGTTGTCAGATATCAGCAGTATTCCGTTAGTCAATAGAATTTAGTAACTCAGTCCATGCTTAGTTTAATAAATCATGTTTAGTGTCTATTTAGATGGGAGTAGAAATTAGCACCGAGTGAACCCAAGGATGGGAACTCACCTGTTATATAAGGGTATGATTCTTAGAAGCAATTCTTGTATTCCAGAACTATATAGCTAGCATAGGTTGAGACATCATAGCCTGCTATATAAGGGTATATGAGATGTCTTAGCCTACAATATGAGGGTTCCCACCATTCTTTCTTGAGTTACCTTTTATATTAGGGTCATTCATATGTTATCCTTACCAGTGGTGTAGTATTGACACCCTTCCAATCATGGCATAAATTGAACCCCAATTTAGCTATAATGCATCATTTGGGGCATGTCGATTAGATGACTACCTCCCATAGTCTCAATATCTGTTTCAATAAAAGAACACAGATAGATCTTTAGAATTTAGGACTGTCAGATACAGTAGACTCAGATATAGAATAGAACTCAGATAGTTCCAATAGATTCAGGACTGTCAGATACATTCACTCATGTTATTAGTTATATTAGTTATCAGTATGTCATGTTATCAGTTTTCAAATTCAGTAATCATGTTATCACGGTATCAGTTACAGTTATGTATTCATGCATCTACTCTCACGTTCATTTTAGACCATCAGTTAGCATTGCTCATGCATGTGAACCCTTGCATATAGCCTACCTCACATGTATACTTAGTATATTCCATTGTTCTGACGTATTTGTGATATGGTGCTTTCTTTTTATGTTACACCATAGGTTAAGAGACACGATCTCTAGATAAAAGTAGATTCCAGTTTCAGCAGTTAAAGTTAGCAGTGAGTCCTCATCTTTCGAGGATATGATCATTATTTTAATATCTCACTAATTATTTTATTAGTAAGAGTTAGTTGGGGAAATATCCCATCAACTGCTTACTTAGACAATTTAGTCAGTTAGAGGCTTTTTAGACTATCATGTTTCAGACAGCAGTTTGTTTAGTTTTATTTTGGGTATTCTATTATCCCACACAGATGTTATATCATTCAGATCATGCTCAGTATTGAATTTTATGGTGTTTCAATGCATGTTTTCTTATTTTTTTATGTCACCTTAACCAGTGTACAAGTACAGATATCTGTCATGGGTTAGCTTATGGTCCTTTGGGGTCATGAGCACCGTGTAGCATTTCAAGTACCATCCTTGGGGCGTTACAAACTTAGTATCAGTGCCTAAGGTTTAATAGAGTCCTAGGAAGTCTGAAACCCGCATCTAGTAGAGTTTTGTACATGGGTGTGTTGCGTGCCACATTTATGTACAAGAGGCTATAAGATGTTTTAGAAATAGTTTCCCCTCTATCAGTATTCATGTCTTGCCAATGAGCATAATCTTAAGTCAATCTCTTAGTCTAATCCATTTCTCCCTTTCTTCTACAGAAAATGCCTCCTAAAATAAGAAATAGAAATCAGTCAGCCCCTCAGCCCGAAGATACTTTAGGCGATCATGTTTCTCATGCAGAGTTCAGGGGCATTCACTACTCTTGCTCAGTTAGTTGCCGCTCAAAATGAATGGCCAGCAGTCATTCTAGCCAACCCAGTGGCTAACTCAGTGCAGCTAGGATTCAGGACTTCACCTGAATGAATCCTCCATCCTTTCTCGGGTCTAAGATAAATGAGGACCCTCAGGAATTCCAAGATTAGGAGCATAAAGTGATAGAAATCATAGGGGTGACTACTGTTGAGAGTGCTGAGCTAGCTGCATATGAGTTGCAGGATATTACTCACACTTAGTTCAAGTAGTGGAAGTCAGAGAAGGCAGATGATATAGGGCCAGTTGAGTGGGAGGATTTTGAGTCTGCTTTCATTGATAGATTCTTTCCCCTAGAGCTTAGGGAAGTTAAGGTGTTAGAATTCATCAACCTCAGGTAGGGCAATATGATAGTGAAAAAGTATTCTCTTAAGTTTACTCAATAGCCTGATATACCCCTTATGTGGTTGCACATAGCAGGGCAAGGATGAATAAGTATGTTTAAGGGGAGAACGATAGCGTGGTTAATGAGTGCAGATCCACCATGCTGAATAGTGGAGAATGATGCTCAACAGATTGATAAGCAAAAGATTAAGATAAGGGAGAAACATAATAAGAGGGCAAATACAGGTAGTTTTAACTTCGCTCAGCCTAAGTCAGAAGGAGGAAACCATTCTCTGTTTTGTCCTAAGTCATCAGTTCCAGCTCCTTCTACATCCAATGCTCCAGTTCCTAAGTTCAGAGAGGGTAACAAAGATAGAGCGCTAGGCTCTAAGTAAGCACCATCAGGGTATTTACAGTGCACCTTAGTTTCCCGCACCTATCCTCTTTGTCCAGACTTTTAGTAAGTACCATCAGGGTATTTACAGAGCTGGAAATGGTATTTGTTTTAGATATGGCAAGACAGGCCACAGAATCAAAGACTGTCCTCAGCCAGGTCCCCAGGGTCAACATAATCGCTTTTCAACTCAGTCTGGTCACCCAAATCAGTAGGGTGCCACCTCCAGTGCTACTAGTGGGCAATGCCCAAATCATCTCTATGATATTCAGTCCTGACAAGATTAGGAAAATTCTCCTGATGTGGTTATCGGTACGTTATAGATCTTTCATGTGCATGTTTACGCTTTGGTAGATCCAGGAGCTTCTTTGTCTTTTATCACTCCTTATATAGAAGTTGATTTCAGAGTCAGTCTTGAAATTCTAGAAGATCCCTTTTTAGTGTCTACCCCAGTGGGTAAAACCATCATAGCCCGGTAGGTATACAGGAACTGCCCAGTTATGATATCACAAAAAGTCACCTCAACAGACTTATTTAAATTAGAGATAACTAATTTTGATGTCATTCTTGGCATGGATTGGCTTCATTCCTGCTATGCCACAGTCGACTGTAGAAATAGAACAATCCATTTTTAGTTCCTAAATAAACCCATCCAAAAGTGGAAGGGCAGTGTATCAGCATTTAGAGGTCAACTTATTTCCTACCTTCGGCCATGGAAAATGATATCTAAAGGATATATCTATCATCTTGTTTGAGTTACTGACACTAGTTCCAAAACTCCCAATCTTGAATCAGTCCCAGTAGTGAATGAATATTCAGATGTCTTTCCCAAAGATCTTTCAGGAATTCTTCCTAAAAGGAAAATAGACTTCGACATTGATCTTCTTCTAGATACTAAGCCTATATCTATTCCACCATACAAAATGGCACAACAAAACTCAGAGAATAGAAAGAACAATTTAAGGATCTCTTAGATAATGGATTCATCAGGACTAGCATTTCCCCGTGGGGTGCTCCAGTATTACTCGTGTGCAAGAAAAATAGTTCTCTTAGGATTTATGTAGACTACCGTCAACTCAATAAGGTCACAGCTAAGAACAAGTATCCTCTTTCCAAAATTGATGACTTGTTTGACCAACTTTAGGATGCCAGTTATTTCTCTAACATAGACCTCAGATCTGGCTATCATCAACTTAGAGTCAGAGAATATGATATTCTGAAAATAGTTTTTCATACTCGATATTGTCTTTTCAAATTCCTAGTCATGTCATTTGGTCTTACCAATGCCCCAACTACTTTCATGGACTTGATGAACCTTTTGTGCAAGCAGTGCTTGGACATGTTCATCATAGTCTTCATAGATGATATTCTCGTCTAATCCCGCAATGAGTGTGATCATGCAGACTATCTCAGAATAGTATTTTAGGCTCTCAAAAATCATCAGTTGTTTTCCAAATTCAGTAAGAGAAAATTTTGGATAAGGTCAGTAGCATTCCTTTGGCATATCATTTTTGGTGATGGCATTAGAGTAGATCCTTAAAAGATCAAAGCAGTAAGAAACTGGCCTCGCCTGTCTCTTAATCAGATATTAGGAGTTTCTTAGGTTTGGATGGCTATTACAGATGCTTTGTTGAGGGATTTTATTGTATTGCATCCCCTATGTCCAGATTGACTCAGAAAAAAGTCAAGTTTCAGTGGTCAGATCCTTGAGAGAAGAGTTTTGTAGAGTTGAAGACTCGACTTAACTCAGCTCTAATCTTCGCTCTCCCAGATAGTTCAAATGGGTTCGTAGTGTATTGTGATGCATCCAGAGTGGGTCTTGGTTGTGTCCTCATATTGCATGGTAAGGTCATATCCTACACCTCCAGACAACTTAAACCCCATGAGAGGAATTATCCTACTCATAATCTTGAGTTAGCAGTTGTAGTCTTTGCCTTGATGATTTGGAGGAATTATCTCTACGAAGTTTATATAGATGTCTTCACAGATCATAAGAGCCTTTAATATGTTTTCTCTCAGAAACATATCAATCTTTATCAGAAAAGGTGGTTAGATCTCTTTAAAGATTACGACATGAGTGTTCTTTATCATTCGGGCAAGGCCAATGTAGTTGCCGATGCTCTCATCAGACTATCCATGGGTAGTGTTTCTCATGTTAAGGACAATAAGAAAAATTTAGCTCAGGAAGTCCATTATCTTGAGAGACTAGGTATTCGCATAGTCGATTCTTCAGAGGGCGATATATGGGTTCATAAGAGTTTAGAATCATCTCTAGTTTTCGAGGTGAAAGAAAAGCAAGGTAGAGATCCCATCCTTGTCAGGTTGAAAGAGTCAGTCCAGGATCAGAGAGTAGAGGTTTTCTCCCAAGGGGGAGATGGTTTTCTTCATTGTTAGGGTCATCTCTGTGTTCCAGGTATAGATGACTTAAGGCAATAAATTCTTGCAGAAGTGCATGGTGCACACTACTCTATTCATCCAGGGGCCATAAAGATGTACCACGACTTGCGGGGAATCTATTAGTGGAGTGGGATGTAGAGAGACATTACAGAGTTTGTGGCTAAGTGCTCTATATGTCAGCATGCTAAGATAGTGCATCAGAAGCCTATTGGGTCCATGCAGGAGTTCAATATTCCTACTTGGAAGTGGGGATTAGTCAAGTTGGTCTTCGTGATGGGTTTTCCTCGAACTCATCATTAGCATGATTCAGTCTGGGTCATTGTAGATATAATGACCAAATCAGTTACTTCCTTCCAGTTTATACCTCTTATTCAACCAAGGATTATGCCAAACTCTACGTCAAGGAGTTGATCAGATTGCACGGTGTTCCATTATCCATTATCTCAGACAGAGGTACACCATTCACCTCTTATTTCTGGAAAGCATTCCAAAAGGTTCTTGGTACATAAGTTCATCTTAGTATAGACTTTCAACCTCAGATAGATGGTCAAGAAGAAAGGACCAGTCAAATGTTAAAAGATATGCTAAGGGCGTGTGCAATCAATTTCAAGGGAAGTAAGGATGACAACATACCTTTAATTGAGTTTTGCATACAACAATAGCTATCATTATTCAGATGGCTCCATTTGAAGTTCTCTATGGTAGGAGATGTAGATCTATAATTACTTGGTTTGAAGTTAGTGAAGACTTAGTTATAGGGCCTAAATTTGTATTCGATGCCTTAGAAAAAGTCCAGTTGATTTGAGAAAGACTTCGGGCTGCTCAGAGATGACAGAAGTATTATACAGATGTTCATATAAAGGATCTTAAGTTTGAGATTGGTGATTATGTCTGCCTAAAGATATCTCCCATAAAGGGTGTGAAGCAGCTCGGCAAGAAAGGGAAACTCAGTCCCCGATATGTCGGTCCCTTCAAGATTCTCTGTCGATTTGACAGATCTAGCCTCAGTTCATCCAGTCTTTCATGACTGTTTACTCAAGAAGTGCATTGGTTACCCATCAGTTGAAGTCTCTATTCAGACTACTGATGTTTAGAACACTCTGTTATGAAGAGATTCCAGTCGAAATCTTAGACTATCAGACTCGTAGATTGAGGAACAAAGAAGTCCCTCTAGTTATGGTTCTATGGTGAAATTAGTCCGTCGAGGGAGCAACTTTGGAAGAAGAGGCAAACGTGCATATCAAGTATCCTTACCTCTTATTCGCCAACATAGATCAAGATGAAGGTAACAGTCATCCTTATACTTAGTCACATTCATGTATAGTGTTCATTACAAACTTGGTATGCAATTTCATGCTCATGTTCTCATTATAAATTTGGTATCAAGTACCATTGCAGATTCAGTCATGCACTCATGTATCAGTTTAGTTATGTAATTATACATCAGATATGCATTCTCATTGTGAGAAACTTAGTTCTTCAGAACACTCAGTCATGCATTCATGAATCAGTTACACATGCATCAGATATGTATGTTCAGTATTATATGTTCAGCTTGTCAGTCATGTCAGTCATGAGATCATGTTCCAGTTATTCATGTTCAGTATGTATGTCAGTTTTCTTTTCTCCCCTCCCAGTCAGTCTCTTTTGAGGATGAATATTCTCAAGGGAGAGATATTGCAATACCCCATACTTTTTCCTAGCTAATTTCACCTCAAGAATGTCTAGTATTAGCTTCTAAATTCAATAATGGTTATTTCATGAGGAATTCATAATATTTTCCCTTTCTGTCATGTGAGAAATTCAATAATCTTTCCATCGATATAATATTCGCCCAAATCCGATAACCGGGTCAGAAGTTACGATAATTTTAAGTTCCTATCCTAAAACAACACCATATTAGTCAGTGGCACGCCGCGCCACAAGAGGAAATGGCATTTGGTAAATTTTAGTAGGGTTCAGCGATTATGGCACGTCGCGTTGGGGCCCAAATTCATAATTGTCCTTTTCCAGTATCTTAGCACGATTTCCTCCATGTTGCACAAAGTTCTAGGTCGCAAAATAAGGGGCAATGCGATGGCTTCGTGTTGCGCCATCCCTCAGTTTTCCAATTGTTAAATTCCAATGACACGGTGCGATAGTGCCACATCGTGCCAGGGGTTCAGCTTCAAAAAATTTTACTAAAATTAAATGACGCATCCAGGGTTAAAAGGGTCAACTTCCCACCCCTATTTAAGCCTTTTAACAAGTAATTCGGCCACTTTTCACCTAAAATATACTAGTTTCTCTCAAGAACAAGCTAGGGTTTTCATAGAAGATCCAATTTCAAGAAGGTTTCACAATCAATCTTCCCAAAATCACGAACTAAGGAATGCATAGTGTTCATTCATGGACTCTTTTCATCCATGGATCCCAATAATCCCTTTTCTAAATTCAAGTTTATGGATTTTTTAATGAATTTCACAATTGGGCTGCTCTTGTTCATATGGATAGTGAAAATTTTAATTCTACTCCATGTTGGGTGATAAATTCTATGTGGTTTAAATTATTATAGATATAGATTCATGCAAACCTATGACTAAACCCTTAAATGATGAAATTAGAATTGAAACATGATGTTTAATTATTGTACAATGATGTTTACATATACCATGCCTACAATACGTTTGATTAAATGCCTAGATGAAGGAAAATTGTCTAAATAGCATGATACCATGAAATCCCCATGTATGTAAAAGTTATTCCTATCGTATGTCTTGATTAAAGGTTTCTATAAATGTATTATGATTATGATGTTAGTTATAGATTCAAATAAGTTACGCTTGGTCAGTTTCCTTCCATCGAGTCCTGGGGGTAATCGTACCCTAAACATTAGCTGTGTGCCTAGAGTCATGTCATGTTTTCATGATACTCTCAGTCAAGTTATGATCCTTAGACTTTAGACAGTCTTATAACTTTGGAAATATCCATGATCTCATGAACTCAGTAAGTCATCAGATATCAGTAGTATTCTATTAGTCAACGGAATTCAGTAACTTAGTCCATGTTTATTTTAGTAAATCATGTTCAGTGTTTATTTAGATGGGAGTAGACATTAGCACCGAGCGAACCCAAGGATGGGAACTCACCTATGTTATGAAGCTGTAATTCTTAGGAGCAATCATTGCATTCCAGAGCTACATAGCCAGCATAGGTTGAGAAATCATAGCCTACTATATGAGGGTATATGAGGTGTCTTAGCCTACTATATGAGGGTTCCCATCGTTCTCACTAGTGTTACCTGTTATATTAGGGTCACTCACATATTGTCCTTTCTAGTGGTGCGGCATTGACACCCTTCCAATCAGGGCATATATTGGACCCTAATTCATCTATAATGCTCATTTAGGGCATGTCGGTTAGATGACTACCTCCCATAGTCTCAGTATCAGTCTCAGTAAAAGGATTTTAATAGTTATTCAAAAATTAGGACTGTCAGATACAGTCAACTCAAATATAGAATGAAACTCAGATAGTTCCATCAAATTCAGGATTGTCAGATACAGTCACTCATGTTATCAATTATATTAGTTATTAGTATGTTATGTTATCAGTATTCAGATTCAGTAATCATGTTATCATGGTATCAGTTACAGTTATGTATTCATGCATGTACTCTCACGTTCATGTTAGACCGTTAGTTAGCATTGATCATGCATGTGAACTCTTGAATATAGCCTAACTCACATGCATACTCAATACATTCTATTGTACTAACGTATTCGCACTATGGTGCTTTATTTTTATGTTACACCATTGGCTCAGAGACACGAGCTCAATATCAGCAGTAGATTCCAATTTTAGCAGTGAGTCCTCATCTTTCAAGGACATGATCATCATTTTATTATCTCACTAATTATTTTATTAGTTGGAGTTTGTTGGGGACATGTCCTATCAACTCCTTACTTAGACAGTTCAGTCAGTTAGAGGCTTTCTAGACTATTATGTTTTAGACTTCAGTATGTTCAATTTTGTTTTGGGTATTCTATTACCCCACAGATATGTTATATCATTCAGATCATGTTCAGTATTGAACCTTATGGCATTTTAGTGCATGTTTCTACATTTTTTATGTCATCTTATGCAGTGTACAGGTACAGATATCAGTCATGGGTTAGCTTTTGGTCCTTCGAAGTCATGAGCACCGTGTAGCATTCCAGGTACTAGACTTGGGGCATTACATTCTCCAACAGGGTATGTATCTATATTTTGATGTAAGTTGTGATAGTTGTTGTTCATGCTATATAGTAACTTCTTTGAATTAAAGAACCACTACAAATTGAGTGATGTTGTTGAAACCCCAAATTTTTTAGGTTTTATTTTTTAATTCAATGTGTAATAACTTGGTTTATTTATGGGTGAAGTATTAGAAACCTGGGCACTACATCGACATTTTTTCATCTTCTAAAGTACAATAAGTCTTTCATCTCGTTTCTGTATGTCCGGTTGAGCCATTTTGAAGAAGACAACATATTCTGCAAATTGACATAAAAAATGTTTAAGGAAACATCTCAGTGAAGGAATATTGGTTGGCTATCCATGATAGTTCACGTGAAGAAACATCACAAGTGTGAAAAATTACTAAGGCCAGTTCTCACAAGAAAAATGTTGTCTCACTATTCTTTCTTAGCATGAAGATTCATCCCATAAATCATCAAGATTTTGATGAATTCTAAGGGCAACCCATAATGGAGTACTATTTTATGTGAAAGCATTGATGATTAGGGTCAATGATATGTAACAAGTATGACTAGTTATCACCCCAAACCATCAAGAAAATGCAGTTCTTTATCATTGAGCACCAAGCCTGATTTTTCTTACATATTGATTGACTTGATCCTTTTATAGGTACAATGTATCAAAAGTTTTAGATAATATGTTGTGGAGAACAAAAACGCAATACAGGTCTACCTCGACCCCAATAATATGAGATGAACTAGAAAATGAGGTTGAAGAAACTAACACACCAGCCTACTACACCAGTCAAAGTTCAAAGAAGCAAGTCCATTCCTCCTAGTCTGATCATAAGGATGAATTATCAACCGTGAATATTGCAGCAATGAGGAGAGTAGTGATGGTTCAAGCTCCAACCCTAATAAAGAGGGTGATATAAAGG
This sequence comes from Capsicum annuum, assembly GCF_002878395.1. Lineage (NCBI taxonomy): Eukaryota > Viridiplantae > Streptophyta > Magnoliopsida > Solanales > Solanaceae > Capsicum > Capsicum annuum. The sequence goes on along the minus strand of NC_061111.1, from coordinate 103,287,024 downwards.
CCACCATGTGTTTGATGAAGGAACCTTAGATGGATGAGGGAGAAGTAATTAAATGTAAAGTCGTGAGAGTTAGGTATGTGATGTCACAAAAATTACACCTCCATAAACATATAAAGTGATCACTCATACTATAAAACCCAACTAGGTTGGGGTCGATTCCATAAGGAATAGGACAAAATTTAATGAAATAGTTGGCAAGTAAATAAAAGAGGGAAGTTTGTGAAAAAAACTATCAATGTTAATGATCATTAATTTATTGGATTTGTAATCAATACGCAAAAGGAACTTGGAGTGTGTTCCCTAGTAAAATCATAACTCTAGTGTTTCACCTTAAGGTACTGATATCTTATTATATTTAGGATGCATAATCAGCAGTCTATGTATTATCTAACTGACTATGTTACACCCCTTGAGATTACTATCCCTAAGCATAAATGTTAATGTGTCATGAGTGTTGCATTATTGACCCTTATCTAGGATTCCAATATAGTATTTTTGCATTTATCATCTCAAGGCCAATAAAATAAAGATAACTCCAAGTCTTGTTATTGATTCACTGAATAAAGATAACTCCAATCTGGATACCGTTGCTATAATCGAGGGTAGAGACAGAAAAAGTTCTAACCTGCGCACTTGTTAAAAACAAATCAATCCAAAAGAAGCAACAATACATGTTCAACTACCCTTTGAGAATTTTCTTGTACTTTGAAATCTATTTCGTTAATTCGTCGTAGTTACCACAATTCTAGTTATGGTGTTTAGCTAATCCTTATTGCAATAAAATATGATGAATTCTGATAAGAAAATATAATTACAAACTTACAATAATAAGATGATAAACTCCAAAATCTCACACTGAATTTTAACCGTAAAAATCAATGTTTGTGATTCTAAGACCAAGAATGTGCTTCAGAACCTTACAATAATGTAATCGAACATAAACATAATCATAAAACCTAATAGGATTATTTAAATATACAAATGTCTATCCTAAACTAAATAAGATTATAAAAGCAGACAATGATAATAACCTTGGCAACTGGCCGTCTAGTCTACGAATGACTTAGCGTTAGTCTGTTTCCAAATGTTTCTTTGTTTTATTTATTCATTATAAGGGCTCATCTAGTCACCACATCATTTTTAGGGTGACTTGTTTACACTGAGACTATCGTGCACTCTTTTAAAACTTTATAACATTTTTCTCAGGATGACTGCTTACGATGATTCATCATATGACTCAACGGGTCATAGCCCCCCATCATACTCTACTAAAAATTAGCATTGCCCTGCTTCTTGAAGTTTTAGAGTCATAAAGACTCCCTCATATGACTTATTGTGAGAGAGCATGAGTTATGGTCTGCCTTTGTGGTCATGGCCTGTAGGATCAAACTTTTTCTATTCTGGCAATGACTTGGGCTATGAATTGTACTATGACCTAATGAATCATAGCCCAATGTTTTCTCGTCCATGCTTGTGCAATTTTTAGTCAATTGTTTTTTCCTATACCTCCAACTTTTGTATGCAAAACTACACAAACCGTGTCTTATCAACCAAAAATAACTATGTTTTTGCATAATCTTCTAGTTTTAATCATAGAAAGTACCATGAAACCATGACACATAAATAATATTCAAATTAGAATATTTGTATGTCATCATGTAAACAAAATAAAGTAACCACATACAATGCTTAACTAAGAGAAACCTAAAGGACCGAAGGCATTCAATTAAGTTGGTTTTAGCACAAACATTCAACCCCTTCTTATACAAAAATTCAAACCCACTATGTCTATATATGCAACACATTAGTATGACACAAAACGGATCAAGCGATGGAATCAGAATATGAACAAACAACCAATCACATATGGAAATGACATTACCCAAACAAAGAGCAGCTAACAATGCAACTCATGTACTATTACAACAAAAATATCCCATGTGAGTATCACAATGAATAACACCAATAGGGAATACACCAAAGCACTTATTTCTCATAATAAAGTTCTGATAGTGTGTGTTTAATACCATAGGCTTGCCCTTATTTTCTTTGCCTTAGTTTTTTGGATAGTTGGACTAGAAGCACATTCATTGGTTTATAATGGAGGATTGGGTAAACATATGGTAAATATGGATAAAGTGACTTAACCCTCCTTGAAACTACACTTATTTTTGGCTCCATTTATCGACCTTATTAATTTTGTTCTCCCTTATTATCTCTACCTCACATAGCACAGGGTTGTGCTATCAACTACTAATAATTTAGTTCATGCATAGCAATTCTACAGTTATTTTTCCTATATTAATAATATCATTACAAGAACCAACAGTGGCCGTAATTTCACACAACCACCATAGATAGTTCAAAATAAAATTTCAAGAGGGGTATCCTTTAAACATCAAAAATCATTTCAACATTAAAATTTAATTCGAATCAATCAAACTTGACTACACCAAGGTTCCCTATTATTCTCCGAATAAACACAACAATACATAATAAGGAAATGACAAACATACTATACGTGTAGGTTCTACTATGATATCACACTCAGGAGAAAAGAAATGCAATAATAAAAACCCGTAAGTAGTGGTACAGTCCCACCTACAACTTTGAGATGATGAACTACCTTGGTGCCTAACCATGGAAAAATAAGACTGATGGAGTGAGGAGACACATGAGGTGTTAATGGTGATTGTTCATGATATCTCCTCTGTTAGAGCATAAAAATGGACCATAGTCTCAACAATAGTTACCTCAGTAATAGTCGGGACGCTCATGTCAGTGTGGTCAATGGTAGTGTCTGATGCACTCAATAGGTGAATAGGCTTAGGGGATGGTACATAACCCTAACTGACATCAACCTTAGAAAAATCGATAGTTATGGTCTAACCCATTTTAGAGATTCTGTCACCCCTTCGTATTTTATGGACCTCAAACAACTGGTCATGCTTTAATTTCTTACTCGTTATAAGGGGATCTCTTATTTCCTCTCTTTAACATCTCCTTTTCCTCCTTCTAGTTTCTCTGTCGGTGATGTCTAAGCTATACTCCTCTCAGAAGATGATACAGTTGCGGCCAAATATAGTAACCCAACAAAGGTTGGGGTTAAATCCTAAGGGAATACATGGAATTTTGGATCTCAACTTTTTTAATCAATGGGCAAAATAGGAAAAGTAAATGGGGAGATTCATGTATCAATGTTGAACTAGTAGAAAATATCAACTTCGGTGTAATCAATCATAAGTGAACACTAGAGAATTGTAAAGTACATCACTTATACTAACTGAAGTCAATACAAGGCAATACATCATAACTGAAGTCAATACAAGAGAATCCCAAGATCAAAATCAAATCTTAGAATCAAAATATGTTTATGAATATCAAAAGTACATCACTTCTACTAAAAAATACATAAACGGTATTTATAGAACACGATGAAAGCCTAAAATCAAAGCCCAAAAGAAATAGGATAAAAGAAGGTCGGTGTCCACTTATGGTCTCTACTTACTCCCTGACCCTAGGTGCAGGTATCACTTGCAGTAAGTAGGGTGGGCACAAGTTGTGACCGAAAATATCTGGACCAAAAGTCCTATAGGGGAACTCTTGAGATTTTGGACTTCTGGAAATTGATTTTCCCACATGTGGTCCATAAGTGCTACTTATGGTACGTATGTTGACTTACCAAATATTGAGACTTTTCTTTTAAGCTCCTCTTAAATTCCTACTCATAAATTGATTACGAACATTCCAGAAAGTGTCCAGAACATCCATAATTGCTTCAATAAGTAGCCAAAATACCTTTTTCATCTTTTTCATTAGATTAGCCTCCAAAATATGATTTCCTGCATAACATACCCAAAACGTATCATATCTAACAAAACATGCTCAGAAACTTGAATATTTTCCTCATTCTAAGCATAGAAAGTGCTATATTTCTATAGCACATCAACACCTTTAACTTAGAATATTTGCATATCCTCAATAAAAAAAAAACAAAATGAAAATGATGCTTAACTAGGAGAATCTAAGCTATTCAAGGTAGTCAATCATCGCTTTTAAGTTCAAAATGTAGCACCCTCTCCAATGTTATTTTTATAACCAAATGTGTATGAACATGAAGCATAACAAGGTGATGCAATTGGATCAAGTTGTGGCATTACATTAGTAGTAGACAACCACACATGTGTATGAGTTACACAACCTGAAACAAGAAAATAGCTAGCACTATGACTCAAGTGCCCTCACAACAAAGATATCCCACTAACTCATATGAAATAATGTATTTCAATGCAAGGATAGTCAATAGACATTTACACTAAGAAGAGAAGTTCCAATCAATGAGCATCAAATACCATAGGCTTTCCCTTATTTTTTTTGCCTTAGTTTTCAAACAGTCAAACTAGGATCACTATAAGATTTTCTCAATTTGTAATGCAGGATTGGGGATGGCATGGTACATATGGAGTTATCAAAAGACTAATCCTCCTTGGTACAATACAATCATTGTGGTCTCACTTACTAGCCAATTTATTTTTTATTCCACCCTTATTTCACTTTTTTTTTTATTTTTTATTACATATTCATGTTAGATGTGCTCTTTTATTCTTTCCTTTTCACTTTTGCACAACTTTTTTCTTTTTCTCTTTCTTTTTTCTCCACACCCATCCCTACTAACTTTTTCTCTTACTTTACCCTTCTACATACCCACTTTACACTATGTACCCCTATTATAAACACCCTCAACTTAGTCATTTTGTTGAGCTGAGGTGCATAATGTCCAAGAAAGACCAAGGCCAAAATTGGTTCATTATAATATAAATGGCAAGGTAAATGGGTGAAATAAGAAAAATAGGTTGTAATGCTCAAAATAGGGATCATGGGATAGAATTCACACATAGAAGGTCATTTAGTCCAAAATTAGACTAAAACCAAAAATGACCAATGATCCTTTTCTAATAGACTATCTTTCAACCTAGGAAAGACTAACCAAGCAAGTTCTAAATTCAACAAACAAAGAAAACTCGACAGTATCTCACACACACATGGCACAGTGTCAATATTACAACTACTACCTAACTAATTCATTCAGTTGTTAACAAGTGATTATCATGTCCCTATTCCATAGCAAGATCAACAAAAGTTCACATATATATATATATATTCACATAGTTCTAAAACATAAATTTTGGAGGGGTATTATTTTTCTTAAAAATTAATGAAAAATATGACTGGTACCCTAAATACTTAAAAGTCTCCTAATTATACAAAAATCTATAGAGGTTAAGGTACATCCCACCCCAATTTTAAAATTGATCACTATCCTCAATGCACAAAGATAATACAAAAACAAAGGAAAGAGAAAACATACTTGGGATACACTAGGTGCCCATGTCATGAGAATCCCCCGATAGGGGCATATCAGCTGGCCAAGGTGGTAGTGGTGGTGGTGCTCTACTAGAGGATGGACCCACTACTAGCTAAATATGATTCTACCTATCAACGATTACAGTCTACATTGAATCATGCCTGTCCCTTTTAACAGCCTGGTCATATTGCATATCAGGATCCTTCAAGCCTCCAATATGACTTCTCTTAGACCCACCTGTCGGGACCTTCTTATCATTCTTAAAGAAGAAATTAAACTGTCTAGGTGCACATAGAGGTGATATCTGGACCACTGGGGTATAACTGAGGAAGTGGATTCTACACGACTCTTTGTGAGAGAGTGTACCTCTAATCATAATGTATTAAAATCCTCCCTTATTTGGTATATATTTGATGCATCAAGTCAATACATAGCACAGACACTATAGATCTCTGTGCGTCCTTCCATCTGGCCTCTACCTACTCAAATTTAGTCCGAACCCCTATCTTATTTTCTTGTAGAAGGTCATTATCTCGGTCTTAACAATCGTCAATTGAGCATCAGTGGCCCTCTGTCTATCCACTAAGCTCTACAAGAACTTTTTAGATATAGTAATCATACCTATAGCAGGAGTTGTAGTGGATGGGCTAGTAGGCTCTCAAGATATGCCAACTATCTTGGAAGTCGAAGTCAAGGCTGATGAAGTAGTAGTTGGTATACCCTCACTCTACGTACTAGAATTTGGTGCCTCTCCATTCTCTCCTATCTCCATATCAACATCAATACCAACATTGCCTCCATGTATATCATCAGGCTCTGGGGAAACTGTTGGGCCCTCAGTCTGAGCCCTAGATACTGGGGCTGGCTCTTTAGATCTCTTGTGAAGGTTTTGGTGTGCCAGATCCTTCATACCCTATCTACACCATAGACTTTGCACATACCCACTGATCTACTCCTGGTATCTCAAGTACATTATCCTCATTGCATAGTTTGTGAGTCATGCAAAGTAAGATCAGATTAGTCAATTCCCTAAATTTTCTTTCATGGATATTATACCGGAGGATAGCTATGAAATATATAAAATATTCAGCCATCATATTTGAAACCAAAGTTTCTCCCTACCAGGTTAATAAATTATCTAAAGCGGTGACGAATAGTTGGTATCGAATGAGAAACCACCAAAACTTGGCCTTAAAAGTCAATGTACCCTTTATGTCACACCATGCCCCTATATCCATGGTGTATCTACCTAGCCATCTTAACCCTCTCTCATTTATACTCAGCCTCTTGTATAATTTATCAATCATGTGTGACTCTCAGTCTGTAGTCGTACTCAGCTATAGATGTGGGAGTTATTTAATATAGTCTAAAAATGACCCTACAGATAGTCTCTGCTGATATATCAACTCATACCCCTGTCATGAGTGTATGATCAAGCTATGGCTATTCCATGTGCCTCATCGGTCCTGGAAATATTCATATGGAAAGCTCTACTATAGCTTTGTATGATGCATAAAACTCATGCACCATAGCTGGACTATATGTACCAAGTGTTCTGGTCATTTACTCTAACTTATATCGATTGAATTAATCCCTTAACTGAGGCAGTTGACTTAGTCCCGATAGATCAATCTTGTGCTCCTTATAAAAAAGTCTCTTAGTCCTTCAGAATCCGAGATACGACTATTTATGTCACAAATCATATGGATGTCATCTACACACCACCTTGGAGGTACCTTCGTGGCATATGTGGGTGCAAGACTCTACCCCTACTTTACTAGTGTAACGTAAAAAGCCTTCTTTGTACCCTCCTAAGACTTAGGTACATTAGACTACTACTTATGTATAGTGGTACCCTCCTCAGACTAGGGTACAACTGATGACTCCTCTAGCTCAGCATCCTCAGATGAATCCTAAACCCTTTCTCAGACTGGGGGTCATGAGCTGTAACCGGTGCAGTAGACTCAAAATCTATCTCCTCCTCCTCATCATTATCATTTGATGGAGAATTTTATAGAGGTGAAATCTATATTTACTATATCTGTGGCTAGGCTGCAACTACCTAGTCAGCCTGGTGCATCTTCCCACTTGTAACTCTAGTGTCACCCTAACTATAGTGTCTCTATATCACTGCATTGTGTAGTCCTCCACTAAACTACTAGGATCTAGAGAGTCTGCCCGTCTCCTCAAGTTATTGACCTTCTTCTTTTTAGCAACTTTAGGTGCCATATATACCTGAAAAACTAGTCGTTAGTTTCAAATAAAAATGAGGGATATCAAAAGTTGAAGAAAAACTCAAAATTTGAAATTTTCAATTTTTTCCTCAATTTTCACACCCCTATAACTTATATGAGATCCCAAGAAGTCAAACGTACACACAAATACCAAGAATCATGATTTTCATAGAAAACTGAACATGCTCAACTTATAGTATTACTCTACTCCTTCAAGTTCAACTTCAGTTAGGGCCTAACTTTAGAAATCACTTTAAAACAAGGCCCAACATTATAATTTTAGGCTACTTCAAGGCTCCTACACACAAGCATGATAATATATATATATATATATATATATATATATTTAATGGGAATACACATATGAACTTTTTTATACAATGAATAAATCAGTACTTAACCATTACGAGCCGAGAAAGTTACCTTTTTTTGATGAAATATAAGTGAACGAAGAAGAAGTTGAGAAAATTCAAAGTTTGATCTTGTTTTTGGTGTGTTGGAACAAGGTGGTATCTCAAAAAAGTGTCAATTTACCCTTTACTTAAGTGTGGGATTATTTTATATTTTAAGAGGGAAGCTTGAATTCAAAGAGAAGAATGAAGTTTTGAGGATTGGAATGAGTTAGAATGAGGTTAAATGTTTTTAAATAAGAATGGGGGATGGTTAAGGTCATATGTATGTGTTCTAGGCCCAATATTTTAATTAAAATTTGGGTTCACAAATAACCTAACAATGACAGCCTCTTACGCCTGCCACTTGTGGCCAGCAAGTTCAAGGCTAAAAAACTTTTGCGCACATTTCAAGCAGTTCTAACTTGGGTTTTTGATATTTTCCAGCTACTTATGGTCCTTGAATCTAATTTTATGGTCCAAAAAGTATTATTAGGTGCAAAAATCAACCAACTTTCTATTGTCATCCTCAAAATGTCAACTTTTCAACTTATTGGTAAACGTACCTGGTCTGTGTGGGACTTGTCACCATGATGAGTTGGTCACATAATCCCCTTACCTGGAAATCGATAAATGTATCATTCTTACGATATTTCGAGCAAGTCTATAAGCTAAAACCAAAAAAATGAAAATAACAAAAACATGAACACTAAAATAGTAGGTTGCCTCCCACTCAGTGCTGGATTTTATGTCACAACACAATGTTGTTATGTTGGTTACGCGGACTTCACCAACAAGCCAATGATTACCTTCCATGATGCTTTTTATTTAATGTTGTGGTATGTAGTGGGTATCCTTATTATATGAATTCATCAAGATAGCCATAAGAGTACCCTCGGGGGTCATCAATACAATCAGTCACTAATACCACCCTCATATAGGTAGGTTGCTTCATTGATTTTTAGATGTTGAATGTGTCCTCCTTACTGTTGACTCTAAATTTCAAATCTCCTTTCTCTATGTTGACCATTACTCTACTTATGGCCATAAATGGTCTCTCTAATATAATGGGTATCTTGGTGTCAACTTCAAAACCAGAATGACAAAGTCAACTAGAATATGAAATTGTCCACTCTCACAGTTGCATCAAATAAAATGCCAATAGGTTTCTTCATCATGCAGTCATCCATTAAGATCTATATTGAAATTAATTCTAGAGGGTTCAAACCCAATTACTTAAATATGGCTAGCGGCATCAAATTTATGCTGCCTGCTAAGTCACATAAGGCTCTGGCTATTCAGCATGACCCAATAGTACATAGTATACTGAATGCTCCAAGGTCACCCTTTTTCTATACCAAAGACCTCATAGATATTGCACTACCGTAGTTTAATCCATCAATATCCTCAATAGTTTCTCTTTTCTTCCTTGTTACCAACTGCTTCATAAATCTAGCCTATCCAGGCATTTGCTACAATGCCTAGAGAAGAGGAATATTTAAGCTTAATTCTTTCAGCACTTAATAACTCGCTTAAATTTTCCTTCCTCTTTTTTTTATTCAGTCGCCGAGGAAAAGGTAGGGGTGGTCCAAAAATTTGTCTTATTTCTTGCTCAACAATCGAGCCCTTACCTTTTTCATTAGTAACTACATCATTACCACTTGTTACCTTTTCTTGCTCCATAACAAGTGTCTCCTCCACATAAGCTTTTGCAGTAGGTAGTAGGGGATCCATAGTAGTAATACCTCTCCTCATGGTAATGACAAGAACATAATCATCATTTTTTGGATCTACACAGTGTTTCCCAGAAGGGTGCCTGAATGCCTTTATTTCAGAGTTGTTGATATCTTCCCGAACTGTTTCTTAAACAACTTGATAGAAGTTTCAAGGGATTCTACCTTTTTGGGTCAACCCTAAAATATCAGCCTCAATATCCTTAATTCTAATATCCTAATTTTTTTGTCCCTTCACCAGCTTAAGCAGCATCTCTTCCATTCTCGATTCTACATCTCGTATGATGGGTGGAATATATTTATCTCTATTCTCTCTGTAGTCATTCTTCTTCCCCCAGTCACCATCTTGCTCTCTACTATGGTCTATTTATCTATCATAGTATTTTTGAACTTGGTTCCCATGCTTTGGGCTCGAAAACCCGCCAATTAATGATCCAGATAGTTTGCTTCCTCTTTAAATTCTGACTCAAGGCTTTGAAAGCTGAACTTTGTGCTGTTATTACATTTAATTTCTTGGAAGTTGCTACAGAAATATTCTTTGATAGTACCTTTAGATCAGTTCATAGTAGCATAATTTATTGGACTACTTAATCCTCAACTACTTTCTGGTTACAAGAGGCACCAATCACATAGGTTCCAGATCCCCTCTTAGCCTCCCGAGTTTTCTACCCTTTGTTAGTGAGTGAGATCTAATCTAGCATACCTAAAGATACATCCCAACGTAATCTCATAAAAGATTCTCCAGAGATGGTTTCTGTCATGGATCTGGAGCTAATGGTCAAGGCTTGGTAGAATATCTCCAATAGAGCCTCTTATCGGTTCCCCTAACTATAAAGATTTTTCTCCTATTAGTGACAAGGGGAAGAACCTCAGTATAAGTGATCCCTAATTCACCCCTGAATTTTTGTATGAAATGCAGATCTAGATGAAATTGAGAAAGTGCAAATTTACATTATCAATAGGTAGACCAAGAAACATAACTTTCAGATTCAAGAGCTAGATCAATGTGCTTGTTATAACAACCCTGATGCCTGGGTGTAAAATACGAGGAATAATAGCTCCAGTCTCTGTAGGCTTAATATATCACAAATCTTCTTCATCATCTATATATGGATACATATATTGATATGCTGGGATCACCTGAACACGGGCACCTCTCGCTCTATTTTGATTTCCACTAAGTGTTGCTCGGCGGTCTGCTTCTTGTCTTTCCTTAGCCAGCTCTACCCTTGATCTACCCACTGAGCTTCTTCTGTTTCCATTTTCTTATTCTCATCTTGAGATAAAAGTTGATCGATCCATCGATTAATAATATGTTGTACTCCTTCGGGAGGAGGGGGAGGTACAACATCACGAACCCTTTTAGAATTATCATCTCTTTTCTATTCCACCATCCTACTAGGTGTTTGTAGGATCCTCTTTGGATTCAAATTTATAGGGATTAAAGGATTGCCTCTACAATATGTGCTAGGATTAGACCGATGTATGACCAACTAAGAACAAAAACAGACAGCAACAACATTAAATCACAAATCAACATAGTATTCTCGGGCAACTGTGCCAAAATTTGGTGACGTCCAAGCTACGACTCCTCTCAAAATATGATATAATCGCTGATAAATGTAGTAACCCAACAAAGGTTGGGGTTTAATACCAATGGAATATGTAGAATTGTGGCACTCGAATGTTGTAATCAACAGGCAGAACTTGAAAAGCACATGGGGCATTTGAGTATCAATGTGAAACTTGTAGCAAATATCAACTTTTGTTATAATCAGTCATAAGTGAGCACTAGGATTGTGTTCTCCTTGGATTCTCAACTCTCTAGGCTTATAGTGCTTTGTTGAACCCATCTGATACCTTGCATACATAATCGATAAGTTATGTACCTTCTACAGTCTTTTGGATGAGAAAAAGGATTTCACCCTTTACTTTTTGAGTCTTAGGATATCACTTTACCAACCCTTATCTTAATCCTAGTTAACTAATCTTTTGAGTAACTAGTTATTATATGAAATTTAACCACCTTATGTAGATAAAACCTACAAGTGTGGATCGATGGCTAAACTCTAAATTATTATTATCTTTATCTTTTCCTAGTTACTACTACTCTTTTGGAGTAAGTAGCAATAATCTAGGAGGCATCCTAAAGTTTGCACCCTTAAAGAAAACAATTATATTGAAGATAATGAAATACATGCATGGGTATCGGTTCATAACAACAATAGCACTTCTGCTACTTTGTCATTCTGGTAGGGTTTCACCAATCCTAGCTATGGGTTTTTAGCCGCTCATACTTGTGAAGTAACCAACAACATTCAATATTGAAAGCATTTATGAAATCACAATAATAATAAAAACAAAACCCAAAACCGTAACTGAATTAATCAATTAAAGTCAATACAAGAAAATCCCACAATCAAAATCAAATCTTGGAGTAAAAATATGATTGTTAATATCAAAAGTGTGTCACTTCTACTAAAAACACATAATGGGTATTTATAATACATGAGGAAATCCAAAAACTAAAGCCCGAATAAAATAGGAGAAAAGAGTATCGGTGGCTACTTATGGTCTCTAGTTATGCCCTGAACCTGGGCACAGGTAGTACTTGCGGTCAGTAGGGTGGTTGCAAGTAGCAACCACAAGTGCCAGGACCAAAAATCTTATAGGCCAGCTCTCTAGATTTTAGACTTCTTGTGCTTGCTTTGCCCGTATGAGGTCCATAAGCGATACTTCCGGTCCACATGTTGACTTAGAAAGTGAGGGAGTTATCTTTTAAGCTCTTCTTCATTTTCCGCACATGGTTTGAATACGAACAAGTAGAGAAGTATCCTAAACATACATAATTACTCCACTAAGTAGCCAAAAACAACCTTTTTCATCTTTTTCATGAGCTTAGCATCCAAAGCATGATTTCCTGGAAAACATACCCAAAATGCATTATATCTAAAAAGCAACCTCGAAAACATGCATATATTCCTCGTTTTAAGCATTAAAAGTGCTATATTTTTGTATGACATTATCTCTCTTCACCATCTATTAAAAATTTTTCTTTACCTTTTGTGCCCCAGATGTCTAGCACCTCATTTATCAGAATCTCCTCAACAATAGGCATGGTAGAAGTCAAAAAATCCTATACGGTCTCACGGTCATATCCTTTATAGTAACTCAAAACAAAGCCAATTCCTCATGAGTTCCTTCTGTAATAGGGGACTAAACCCCTTCGAGCTTTTTGATGATTCTTCTCTTAAAATTATTTAACTAGGTATGCATGCCAGTATCTCACTCTGAATCTCCTGTTTTACCCACCGTTACACATCTTCCGTAATATTAGCTACTTTCTACTCAAGGGGGACAAATAATTTCATCATGTAAAACGAAAATTTGTACACTAAGATGTATACATAGACGGGTAAATGTGGCTCTTATAGTCTTGAGGTTAGTGGAGACTGGGCTATTCAAGCTTTGTAGGTAGTGACATCAGTAGAATTATGTGGTTTAGGCCATTCAATATTGAACGATGTGTCTTTAAGGTATGCAAAATCTAGAATTTTAAAGTCCATGTGAATGCCTAGCTGAAATGCACCCTAATGCAATGTTGCATCAATATTTTCTTGTGAAATTGTGTTTACTTGATCCCAAATTAAATCCGAATCAGTATTCTAAAGGAATCTAACAAATTATCCACATGGGTAACACTAGAACAATATTATATAAATAGAGCTTTGTTAGCAGACAGGGGAAGGTCGAGCTTGTATTATTACTCACGACCCTATCGTGAATCTCCCACACAAGGATCTTGGAAATATCAATGCCCTACCCCCTCATGATACCAGTTATAAGGGTAGCCCTGTCGAGGCTTAAAAATTTTATCTCCAGCTGTAAGGCCCAACCTATTACAAACTAGTGTCCACCATGGCTTTTTCGAAAAAATTAAATTATTTTTGGTAATCAGGGATGATGCCCCTGCAACCCATGGCACATTTTATTACACAGTATCAATAATACAAGATATCCAATATATATGCACATGTTTTTCTTTTGTACTAATATTCTTTCTTTTGATCTTTTCATCTCATCAATGCAATGATCAATCTTTGATGTATCAGCGGAGGCATAAAATCAACACAATGAAAGAAATTAGACATAGTCATACCACAAATTCAAAGGATAATCACATAATAATCATTAACCAATCTCCCAAATAGCCCATAAATTCTAATCCTAAGCTTTCTCAACAATTAGGGTTTAATTCTCAAGATAATTGATGAAGAAATCAGCAAGGTGGCCTAAAAGATTTATATTTATACCCATCCCAGGCACCCGAGTGTCGCTATTGCCACCCTAAGCTTGCGATCGCCACATCTTGTTGCTGTCTGAGGGAGTCACGATTGTGACACGGGCAACACGACCGCAATATTTAGGTGTCCCACCAAGGGAGTCGCGATCGTGTGCCTTTAGCTCGCTATTAGTAATTGCACCAGAACAATTGGAAGACTTGGAAGTTTCCAAGTCTCTGCCAACCCTTCAGGATTTATCTGGAATCCCATATATATAAACAGACTATGCTACCATACCAAATTTGATGTTTCAGACTCAATGGCACAGTCAAAATTTCCATCAAAGATTTTTTTAACTAGAAATGGGTCCCATACTCGTATTCCATTTCCTTAACTTTCTGATCAATAGGTCAAAATATTACAGGGTGTCTCAATATGAACTAAGAGTCTATCTAGTCTAATATCGATATTTCGGAGCTATTTGAATAGTCAAAATTGGCATATGTGGTTGTTTGACTGAAGTTTTTACCTGGTGGCAATTTGAAACCTACAAAGACTTCAAAATAGGGAATTTGCTCTAAAAACCAAACAAACTACTCGATAACCAAACTGTCAATCCCAGCAAGTCATAAATGACTTGGGGTAGCAATGGAAAAGCTCTAATTGAAAAAATAAGCTGAATTATGGGAAAATGACCTAAAGGGTTGTTACAATATCCACTACTAAAAAGGATTTTCGTCTATAAAAGCCAAGGATTAGGATGTTCGTAAAGGCTCGAACAAGTAAGAATGTTAGGTCTGCATCTCGCTCTTGATCTCCCAAGTGGTCGTTTCCACTGTACCTTAACTACCAAAATCTCCCTAGTGTGCCACCGCCTAACATCACTAGCAAAAATGAGCATAGGCTCCTCCACAAAAGTTGAACGCTCATCCAACTAGACTGAGTCCCATCTAAGAAAATGAGATGGGTCAGGAATATATTGCAGAAACATAGAAACATGGAAAATTTGATGAAAAATAGCAAAATTTGGAGGTAAGGCTAACTACTAAGCCACCTTGCCAATTGTCCAAAGAATCTCAATAGGTTCGATATATCTAGAGCTGAGCTTTCCTTTCCTTTCCTCCAAAATCTCATCATGCCCATCATGGTCGACAATGGAGAAATAACCAATCACCAACTACAAATCTCAAGGCACGAAGTCTAAGGTATGAACAACCCTTATATGCCATGACTCGAACTAGGGCCTGGCCATGATAGGTAACTTAAGTCCATCAATGACCATAGACCACCCCATTATTGCCTAGCCAAACAGGATATAACACATCAAACAGAGGCTGAATACAAACATAAAACTAGATAAAAAGGTAATAAACTCAAAGACTTCTAAGTGCGTCAATATCAATACCCAATCCACTCTAACATCCACAAAGTCTCTATAAATCCAAAAAGAATCTAAGTTGGGACATACCCCTGACCCTAATAATGATAATGTTAATCTGAACTCTTTAATTTTATTTTATGAAAGGAAACAAATGGAATGACTTTTATAAAATGAAAGCTCACCACTTCACCACAAGTGACCGACGAATCGAGCCGAACACTTAACATTGCATAGGAAAAGTTGACTTGCCTACGGGCCCTGCATCGCATGGGGATACAATGTCTGAAGATAGTGAATGGGTTGAGAACTATCATATAACTCAGGGATAAGGATTAAGTAATGATAACTCAAACATTCAGCTAAACTCAATGTACATATTCACATATATGTGTGCATACACATACGCTTATGTAAAATATTTGGATAGGGAACAAGGTTTAGCATACATTTTTAAACGTTATCCTAGATTGTGTTGCTTAATCATCATATAATATTACCAGGGCCCCATCTCTCACCCCTGGTTAGGATGCAGTGCATATAGCAGAATGAATCACAAAATAATCTTAGATATATGCCCAGGGGACTCGAACCTCAAAACCATATACTAAAGTGACTTATGAACCCGATCATATAATGTATTATGGGGGACTCAAACCTCCAAATCATATAATAAGGTGGAATCAAATCTCCCAGTCATACCTAAGGAGACTCAAACCCCAAACCATTTAGACCCCCCACCGCAAATGTATTTTCCAGTATAGGTTCCTCAGGACCACCATATTTACTAACTACACAACCCTATTTTAAGCCACATTTATAAAACATTCCCATTCATTGAATCATAATACACATTTAGGCATATATTGTTGGTATCGTGATACCAACTACACTTTCAAGGTAACATCAACATGCTATTTGAATTCTATTAAATCGGGAGAACAACTCCCTTTGTTCAATAATACAATGTGGGGAGGACACCGACTCCATTTGTTTATTAAATCATACTATCATGTTTCAAATAACCTATGTATATCTTGCAATTTTTCTGAAAATAGTTTTAATGCAGTTTTACTCATACTTAAAACCACTTCCCCAATGTTTGGGTACGGGTTATTACCAATTCAACTGTCACTACTCACAAAATTTAATGAAATCACAATCACCTAGTATTTTCACCATGCCCATGCTTTAATTGATTTCAATACTGCCATTTACAACATAAACCAATGCATATGTAAACATGAAACATCACATAAACAACAATCATGAAAACCTCAACCCATTTTCCCAAACCTACATCAAAAGCAAATGGAGAACTATTTAAAACACATTTTTCGAAAAGTAATAGTTGGCAAAGAGTAAAATGCTTGAAATACTAAGAGTTATGGGGAGAATTTTCCCTAGGAAGCTCTAATCGATGAACTTCTTGGAAACCCTAAGTATCTTTCTTGAGAAAATTTGAGAGAGATTGAGAAGTTATTTCAATTAGTCTGGAAGTGATAATGACATCCTAAAGGGGTGTTAAGTCATGGGTTATGATTTGGAGAAAATGGGAAATATCCAAAGTGCCCTTAATGAAATGACTAAAATTTGTCACCCAGTCGCTACAAGTGACCTTATGACTCGTAGGGTCACCCTATGACATATATCATCCATTCCTAGGTTGGATAGTGTCCTTCGGATCAGTCATTATTGACCCTACGAATTGAGTCCTATGACTAGTAATGGGACCCTACGATTCATAGGGTCCAGTCGTAGTCAACACAAAAAGCATTTGGGCAAATAATGGACACCCAACAACTTAGACAACATAACTCGTAAGGAGTATTTACTACTCGCTAGGGGACAATCATAGTCTTGGTAAAAACCAAGGGAAACCTTCTTCTGGTCCTCATATGACTTGGGTACTGTGACCTATAATGACACCCTATCACTCTTAGACAGAGTCATAGTTAGGGTAGTGAGCTTAAGACTAAGAAATTTTTAGTAGCCAACACCTGGGGTGTCTCATTCTACCTATCTGAGCTACTCTTAACCTATTCTAAATCATCCTTACTCTATCTAACAACTCCAAAGGCAAGTTAGTACCACGAGGTCTAATCTCAAAAGTCTCAAACCATCCAATCAGAGAATGACATCTTCTACCATACAAAACCTCAATAGGTTCTATCTCAATACTCGAATGATAACTATTATTATATGCATACTCCGCCAAGGTTGAGTGTTGCTCCTACTAACCACAAAATCCATAATACAGGCTTGCAGCATATCCTCTAGAATCAGAATAGTTTGCTTTGACTAGACATCTATTTGAGGATAGAATGTTGTACTAAGATCCACCTGAGTACCTTACTCCTCTTGAAAAGCTTTGCATAAGATCAAAGTGAACATGGAACCCCAATCCAAACTGATAGATATAGGTACACGATGCAAATAGACTATCTCATGCACATTGATATGGGTTAACCTCTCGACATTAAAAGATATCTGAATAGGAACAAAATATGCCAACTTGGTCAATCAATCTACAATGAACCAAATACTATTGGAACCACGAAAAGTACAACATAATACACTAATAAAGTCCATAGTAATCCACTCCTATTTCTACTCGGGAATGGGCAATCTCTAATTCAAACCACCTGGTCACTGATGCTTGATCTTCACCTACTGAAAACATAGGCAATGAGCTACAAAGTCTGCCACATCTCTCTCCAGGGCACTCTACCAATAATATTGTCTCAAATACCTATACATCTTAGTTGTACCTGGATGAATAGAATACCTTGAGCTATGAGCCTTATGTACAATCAATGGAATCAAATCATCAATCCTCAAAACATAATTGTGACTGCCAAATCTCAAAACACCCTCAAAATATTTGGTAGCATTGTTGGACTAACCACTCAACATCTGATCACAGAGAATGCAAAATCTATTATCCTTAAACTAATAATCCTTAATCTACTTAAATAGTGAGGACCTAGCTTTAATACTAGCTTAATCCTTCTAGGATCTGAAATATCAAGTTGCACTATCAAATAAGATAAGGACTGAATCTCTCATGCCAACGACCTCTGAGAAACAAAATACAAGCCAAACTACCCATACTCACTGCCTTCCAACTCAAGGCATCTTATACCAAAATTGTATTTCTTAGATGATACAACATAGATACATCGTAATCCTTAAGTAACTCTATCCATCTATGCTACCTAGTAGTAAGATATCTTTAGGTTATAAGATGATGAAGACTACAATTATCGATGAAAATCTCACAATGTACCCCATCGAGATAATCCCTCTAAAATATAAGCATGAAAGCTACTGTCACCAACTCTAAATCATGAGTGAGATAGTTGGGCTTACGCACCTTAAGCTCTCTTAAAGAATAAGAGATAACATGATACACTACATCAATATACAATATGAACCAACACTAGAAACATCACAATACATAGGGAATCGCTCACCCTCAATAGGAATAGCCAAAATTGGAGCTAATGTAAGAAGCTTCTTGAGATCTCTAAAGTTTGACTCTCACTCCTCAAACCATTAGAAAGGAACCTAATTTTATGTTAATATGCTCATAGGTACTAAAAAAGTATCAAAACCCTTGATGAATCATCTATAATAACTAACCAAACCAATGAAGCTTCGAACCTCAGTCGGAGATATAGGTCTAGCCCAACCATAAATGGCCCTAATCTTTTCTGAGTCTACCATAATCCCATACTTAGATACCATATGCCTAAAGAATGTCACCGACTCAAGACAAAAAATGCACTTAGGGAATTTTGCATAAAGCATATGATCTCTCAATGTCTAGAGCATAATCCTCAAATATTGCTCATGGTCCTCTCTACATCTCGAGTAACTAAGGATGTCATCGATTAACACAATCATGAAGGAGTATAAATAAGTCCTAAACACTCAGTTCTTCTAATCCATAAATGCGGCTGGGGAATTAGTCAATCCAAGAGACATTACTAGGAACTCATAATGACTATAATGGGTCATAAAGGTAGTCTTTGGGATATCCTCAGCTCAAATCCTCAACTGATGGTAACTAGACATCAAATAAATATTAGAAAACACCACTTCACCCTAAAGCTAGTCAAATAAGTCATTAATATGAGGCTTAGGATAATGGTTCTTCGGCGTCACCTTATTTAGCTACCTATAATCAATAAACCTATGCATGAAGCCATCCATCTTCTTCACAAACAACATCGAACACCCCATAAGGAGATATACTCACTCTAATAAAACCCTTACCAAGTAGAAACTAATGATGAGAATTCTACTCCTTAAGCTCGATAGCAGCCATATGATAAGATGCCATAGAAATAGGTCGGGTGTTAGGCTTAATATCATTAACTAACTCAATCTCATTGGTAGGAAGTCTACCAAGAAAATCAATAGGGAAATCATTAAAAATCTCATGGGCTATAGAAATAGAGTCAAGTGATGGACTCCCCATACTAACATCATGATTTTAAGCAAACTAAGACACGAAACCCCTCGAAATAAGTCTCCTAGCACACAAATCAGAAATAATCCCTATCGACTCATGACTAACAGCTCTTTTCCACATGAATAGAGGTATTCTAAGCATGGATAAGGTAATGGTCTTGGCAAAATAATCCATGACTGCATGATAGTGGGATAACTAGTCCATGACCAAAATAATATCAAAATACACCATGCCTAATATAATAAAATTGACATGATTATCAACATCTCTAAAAGTCATATTACATAATCTAAAAACCTGATCCACTACTAAAGAATCACCCATGAGAGTAGATATATGCAATGGAATAGAAGATAAATCTATTCATTAAGCATAATACACTCATAAGTTGGAGATGAGGATGATGAGTTGGGATCCTTTAAGGCTGGGGGGGCTTTCTATTTGTTCTATTTGATTGTATCGAAAGGCCCAATGAATTGGGATTTCCCTATTGGTCCAGGTCATTTCGGGCAGACACATAAGAATAAGTTGATCCTGGATCAAATAAAACAAAGGTTAACTGATGGCATACCAGAATTATACCTTTGACAACATCATCAAAAGAATCAACCTCTGGTCTAGAAGGTACTATATATAACTAAATATGCACACCACCTAGATGGGCTCCTGACTGATCTCCTGTCCTAACTGCCTAAGAACCACCTCAAGCATCCTTAGGACCACCCCTATGACTATAAATACCACCTCTAGATGAGGGATGAACAACTTTAATTGGGGGAATACTCTTATCCAAAGATATAATATCCCTACGACTAGGGCACTCTCATGAATAATGACCAAAGGCTCCATAACTATAACATGTCACCTAAGCTAAACAAGAACCAAAAGATCTGACTACCCAGTATAGTTAACATGACTAAAATAACTAGAATATGAGCCCCTCAAATATTGACCACTACCCTGACCAAGGACATTAATAACACAAGAATAACCTCCATCAATAATCTAGAGCGCTGCCTGAATGAGCCTACTAGGCTGATATGACTAATACAGAGGTTACCTACCCTGAAAACTATTGTCTTTGAATTGGGATCTACAACGACTCTCACTTAAACTACCCTGATATCTATGTCTTTTATTGCTTCCTTTTTGGGCATTAAAATGCATCTCCTCCATCACCTGAGCAGGATCAAAAACCTCAAAAAAAGACCTACCTACAACAACCAAACTCTGAGTAGACATGCAAAGAAGAAGTCTCAACATCAAACAAAGTTGTGAACCCTATCATCATCAATATCAATAATAGAAGTAGCATGCCTATCCAACTAGTAAAAATGAACCTCATAATAATAACCATCATGGATCTATACTCCATCCTTGAGAACTGATCCCTCAAATGACTTCTAAAGCTGCGAGATATATACTTCTCCAAGCAAATCTCAGAGAGCTGAGCCTGTGTCATAGAAAAAGATTTAGCTGGCCTAGAATCAATATGACATTTCCACTAATGTCAGGATACCAAGTTCTATTGGATGGAAGTGTAATCCACACCACAGGTTTCAACTAAGCCCAAATAATAGAGTCTATTATCACAAGTAATCTAAAACTCTTGCATCCTTGCCCGGTGTACTAGAAAACCTATGCAGAGCCAACCTTATGAATCTATCAAACATCTTCTTCCCCTCAACAAATATAGTAAGATGGGAAACCACTGGTTAAGCAAGTAATAATGTGGAAGGAACCTTAAATCTAGGAACCTTAGTACTACTTTAATCTATAGATTGTCACACATTATACGGTGCACCACCAACCAACCCCTTAAGATAAACGAAAGAATCCCTAAGAAATAAATAAAAAATAAACCTGGTAAAGCCTAGGCTGATCCCTTTCCTACCATTGGCTATGCCAGAAGAATATTTGGCTTAATAGTGGGAATATAGTTTGGTGGAGGCACCCTATCCTTGTCTCAAGATGGGGACACATATTGAGGCTGTCAACAAACTATAGCTCATTTGAAAATAGCAACAAGATCCCTAGGTTCGATCTTAGAACCATCATCTCATGTACCAGTATCATGTTCCCTGGCCATCTGCAAAAGTACAAAGTCAAAGGAATGCTTTACAAACCAACTCAGACACTTAGTATAAAATAAGTAAAAATAGTGAAGAACTCCTAAGAATGATCTATAGCCTTCCAAAGATAGGAAACAAATATCATTATTTTGATCCACAAGCTCTACTAGACACTTGCTCCCATACCAATAATATTGATGTAGCCTAAGTTCTGGTACTAATTTGCCATGATCCAATTTATGAGTCATGATGCCACCTACTCTATCCCATTAGTAGGTGAGATAAAAACTATCCCAAAGCTATTGACAATGGGCTAACTTGGTTGAAATGCCCCAAAGGGCCAAATGGATAATTTAATACAAGAAATAAGCAAGATAATAAAAATAATTTAAATGTAGTCATAATATAGAAAACTATCTGACGATCTGGTATATCAAGTACAAGAGGTACTACAAATACAACCGAAATCAAAAGTAGTTAATACAATCCTGTCTCAAAACTAGAAACTAAACATAAGTAAGATAGAAAGAAATGGACAACTCTGACTTTAAGAGTTCACCCTATATTTGAAACATAACACAACATGATCTTTAAATCAACGTCAGCAACTTGTATTAAAATCTACACCAAAAGGTACAAAAGTATAATATGAGTACGAAACTATGGGTGCTAAGTAGGAATCATCAATCGACTGAGCTAAATCATTGTATAATATAATAAAATGGAAGATAACATAACTATGTCAAGGTAGAGGCAATCCTTAATCCACTCCAACATCGTTGTACATAAATAGTAAATAACTGAAAAGAATAACATAACATAAAGGATCAAACACATGTGATTATTACTATAAATTGGATCCCATAAGACAATAAGTACGGAAAATTAAATAACCCAACAAGCTTAGAGGGTACACAAAAAGGTAGTATAACCCGAACCACCATTATTTACACACTCTCAAGATACAAATAGATTCAATCCATATCATGCCATACTACAACAATTTCCATTTTTGCACTTAAATTGATAAATATCTCACCAATATCATACTTCTTATCCAGACTCAAACTGATACTCTATAGAGAGACTCAAATTAATAATAATATCATTGATATCTAGACTCGAACTGACAATCATGTATCATTATATCATAATAAATTCCTAGACTTGAGCCAATAAGTATATCATTAATTTTACAATCAATATCTGGACACAAATTGGTAAGTATATCATCAACACTGAAATCAATACCTAAAATGAAAACAATAAGTATATATTAAATATCATAAGAAATAGAATAATAACTAGCTCAATCAATAGCATAATCACGAGCATAATCCATAATCATCAACTTTTAATATTTAGCCCATCACCACTATTAATTTCCAATTTTATAAATATTACCTCAGTAAGCAATCTCGATACATACAACAAATGTAGAAAAGGGTTTTCAATTGCTAACACCAATCTTGGCCTAAGGTGGGTCAAATAGACCACTTTAAAAACCAAAAATCTACTACTAGAAAATTTCTACTCTAGACTAGGGTAAGGTATCTAAATCCACTTTTAGATGTCAAAAATGCCTTAATTAGCCCTAAGATAGAAATTCTACTAATGATCCAAGAAACTAAGATAAAGAACCAAAATTATGATTTCTAAATGGCCTAAAACATAGAACCCATCCTAAAAGCAAACATAATATTATAAAACTTACTATGAACTAGCTCAATATATAAAACGGGTGAAGCCTAGCATACCTTGACACAGAATTAAGTTTGAAATTTACTAAATCATCGACTTTCCCTTTTGAGAATCTTCTGCAAGATGCCAATCTACAAAAATCACAATTTACTCATCAACATGAGAATAATGATACGTATACTGCAAGATTGTGCTTTGAATCTGAAAATCAGACCAAAATCCCATGTAGGTCCTATTTATAGAAATTGGATTTCCAAAGTCAACCAATATTTCCTTATGCTCAAGGAGTAATTACCCTAAATAATGGGTAAAGTTTGAGCTATATTGGTGCCAAAATCAAGCCACCAAGTTATTGGGCTTTTGAACATAAAATGGGAAAAACTACTATGAAGTTAGAGAAATCTTACCATAAATTCAAAGGATAATCACATAATAATCTTCACCCAAGCTTCTAAATTTCCCACAACTCCAATCCTAAGATTTCTAAATCATTAGGGTTTAAATCTCAAGATAATGACTAAAGAAATAGGGAAAATAGGCTAAAAAGGATCTATTTATACCTGTCTAAGGTACTCGGGTGTCACTATCGCGACTCAGGACTCGTGATTGCCGCATATGGTATCTTTCTAAGCGAGTCAACATTGCAACATGCGCACCGTGATTATGGAATTTTAGTGGATTATCTAGGGAGTCACGATCACACACCTTTGGCTAATTATTAGCGATTGCACTAGAGCAGATGAGAGACTTGGAATTTCAAGTCTCCGCCAACCCCTCAGGATTTATTCCAAATCCCGTGTACGCAAACAGACTATGCTACCATACCAACTTTGACATTCCACACTTAATGGAATAGTCAAAATTTCAATTTGATGTTGTTTTGACTAAAAGTGGGTCCCACACCCATATTCCATTGCCTAAACTTTCTAACTAATAAGTTAAAATGATCCTGGTGTCTTAGGACCTACTAAGAGTCCACCTAGTTGTTGGAATTTTTATCATTGGCACATAAGATTGTTTGATTGAAGTTTTTACATGTTGGCTATTTGGAATCAATGAAGACTTTAAAATAGGGAATTTGCTCTAAAAAACAAATAAAATACTCAACAACCAAACTTTCTATCCTAACAAGTCATAAATGACTTAGGGAAGATATGGAAAAGCCCTAATGGCAAAAATGAGTGGAATTTTAGAATATAACCTGAAGTGATAAATGTTATAACTTAATGTAAAACTCCTATAATAGAAATACACATCCAATCAACCTTGGTTTTTCATTTTTCTTTGCCATAATGTACATAAGTGCAGAATGGTCATCATGACTTTTGTGACAATCAAGCATGACTAAAATTTCACAAATGCAAACACAATAGCCAGTAACTCTTGTTTAGCAATAATATAATTATTTTACAAGGGATTAAGTATTTTGATCACATAGTATATAGGATATAAGTTCTCTTTCACTTGTCCTAAGACTGCACCTAGTTCAACACCACTAGCATCGGTCTTGACCTTTAATAAGAAGGTCCAATCAAGAGACACAATGATGATGGCTAATATAAACTTCTCTCTTAGACTTTTGAATGCTTTTAGACATGCGTTTTTGAACACAAACTTCACATATTTATCTAATAGTTTGCATAATATATTAGAAATTTTGGAAAATTCCTTGATGAATTATCTATAGAAACCTGCATACCATACAAGACTATAAATGACCTTCATCGAAATTAGTGGAGAAAATTTCTCCATCACCTTCATTGTCACCTTTTTGAACTCAATCATATTCTTTGAAATATTGTGATCGAATACTATCCCTTTCTTAACCATGAAATGCACTTCTCCTAACTTTGCACCAAGTTACATTCTTCACATCTACTCAGAACATTAGCTAAATATGCCAAGCAATAATTAATTAAATCATCCATAATTGGGAAGTCATCCATGAAAACCATAGTAGTGTCCTCTACCATATCAAAAAAGATATAAATCATATAATACTAAAAAGTCATTGGAGTATTACATAGGATAAAAGGCATCCTTTTAAATAAGAATGTCCTCTATGTGCAAGTGAAAGTGGTCTTCACTTAGTTCTTGAGAGGAATATAAATTTATTATACCCTAAATAATCATCAAGAAAATAATATTATCCTATACTAGCGAGGTAGTTTATCATCTAGTCTATGAAATGCATAGGAAAATAATCCATCTAGGTCTGTGAATTTAGATATCTATAGTCCATACAAAATCACCATTTGGCTACTGGTCTCATAGGAATTATCTCATTCTTATCACAGGGAACCATAGTGTTTCCAATATTCTTCAGCACACATTGCTCACCAATTTGTTGTAGCATCCAACAACCTAACTATTTTTTCTTCTCAACCTTTTACACAGGTAGATTCAATATACGTTATTACTCAATGCTATGAATGCAATCAGGCTCAAGTTGGATTTTGTGTGTACATAACCCATATGGAATTCCAATAATATAAAGAAAGTTCGATCGAATGACCTTCTGAATCTTTGCAAAATAAACACTAAAGCCTCAACCTACCACTCTAATAAATCAGCTACAATGATAACTAACAAGGTATTGTTGTCCCCTAAAAATGTATAACAAAGATGAGAAGAAAGGGTTTTTAGCTCCAAAAGATGAGGCTCCTCGATAGTTGATTTAACATATGGCATTACTATATTCTTCATACTAAGATCCAAATTCTTTGGTGGATAAGTGTATGAAATCTCATCAACAACTTCACTCACCATCTCATAATACTTTGTCAATACCATCACTATCAAAATTTATTATTATAGGTTTAAGTGTCTCATTACCGAGTATCACTTCCATAGAAACTATAAACTTATATTCATCTATGATATCTATCATAGTGATAACACATATATGCTTGGGTTATTTCATAAAATGGCATACATTAATGGTGATGTGCTCATCATTAAATCAAAACTTCATCTGCCCGATGACTATATCAATTAATGCCCTACTAGTAGTAGGGAAAGGTCTTTCTAAGATGACTAGGACCTCAAAGTCAGCCGCATAATGAAGAATCATGAAGTTATCTTGAACTATGGAACACATGATACCCACTGGATTCTTCATCATGCGAACTGTCATAAAAAGTCTTATAGAGATTTGTTTAGGTAATCCCAATCCCATCTTTTTGTAAAGAACTAGCGGTATCAATTTAATGATAGCACCTATGTCACTCAAGGCTTTTGAAAATTTAAATATCCAATAGTATAAGGAATCATGAAGGCTTTCAGATCTTTCTTCTTCTCAAGGTGAAATAGTGGAGCACATTATCCACTATCGCAAAACAAACTGTCCTCTTTTTAGTCACCAAGTCTTTCATGAACTTTACATATCTCAATATTTGTTCAATTGATTCCACAAGGGGGATGTTCATAGTTAGATATATATACAAAGAAATAATTTTTTGATATTTTCCTCTTTAGCTTTCTTTTTCAATCACATTAGATAGGAGGAAGAGGTCGAGGAATGGGCTTCAACACTAATATGACCTCCTTGTTATTCCACTTGTCAACCTTAACGTCTTTCTCAATAACTAGAGGCTATTAAGATACCTCATCATTTATCACAAAATATTCTATTTCATTCACATCCATATCATCAATGATCATAGGTTCGTTCCTCTTATTATAAACCACAGACATAGGTGGATCAATGGTCACTTTAATACTCTTGATTAGTAATGGCAAGACAATGGTTATCATTCATAGGATTCTAGACATTATTTCTAGGAAGTGTGCCCGATTGATGCTAGTCTAATATGGTAGACATCTTTGTAGCTTACTGCTCAAACTGCTTAATGGCAGTTGTATGTTACTCAACTTGTTGGCTCAAACATAAAATGTTTGCCTTTATTTTCTTAAGTCATCTCGCTTAGCTCTTTGATCCCTTACAAGTTTCACATGCAAAGCTTCCATCTTGAATTTCCAGACTCAGGATCACAATTCTGTGGTAGAACATACATGCCAATTTTATATTTATATTTATCTTTCTATTTATAATCACCATCTCCATCCCTACTCCTGTCTCTATACCCAAACCTCTTCTAGTTGACTCCATAATGTTTCCTAACCTTTATTCCCTTTCCTAAATTTTTAATTGTCATAATTAGACCGTTGGCCCTTGTCTCAGAAATATACTACCTCTCTGACAAGATATTTATCTTCCTCCTTAAAATCCAAATCATCATATCTAGAAGCCTTACCCTGTGAACCACTATATTGATATTTTATATGACAATTATTAATAATTATTTAGTAAGAAAGGAAATATTATTCCTCAACTGTTCCACCATTTGAGCCACTGTCTCTTGTATGCTTGTTGCTTATTGGAGGCTCTAATTATATAAGTATTAAATGATTTATCTGCCTCCCAAGTATGCCATCTTTAGTTGGTTTTAGTAATCTGATCTAAAATCTCAGAAGCATTCCTCCATCATAGACTTATGAAGGCCCCACCAATGATAGTATTTGTTATAGCCTTAATATTAGCATTTAAGTCTCTATATAAGATCTCTTGCCAGTTTTGACAAGTATTCCTATGATTTGGAATATTTTGTATCTTACTCTTGAATCTCAACCATATCTCATATAGCGCTTATGACTGCAACTGTTGAAAGTAATATGTCTCATCTTTTAATTATAGTACTCTAGGGTGTGGAAAAGATCTATCCAAGAATTGAGTCCTCAACTTATTCCCAGTAGTAATAGGTCCACAGGACAACTCCGTTGAATTTCCTCCCAACTCACCCTAGGTAGATAATATAAAGTGCTGATCCCCACAAAGATCTAATATGTATGTTTAAATTATGAAAAGGCAGAACTGCCAAAACCTCCCTCAAATTTAGTAGTTGAATCATTGCAATCATGATGTCAATTTAGTAGCTTAAGGCAATTCTGGTAGAATGATTTCACCATTTCAATTGGCTTGGCATATCCTAAATCTTCATATGGATCATCATAAAAAGACAGATATTGTTGGATGGGCTTTTGTCCCCTATATCTTCTCAGCCATTAATAAAGTAGTAGCTTTTTTGTAGTTTCCTAATCATTATGCTGAAGTGGCTAATTTAACATTGTTGGCTCATCATGAGCCCCTTCGAGCAGGGCTTCTTGATTGTGAACTCTTTTTCTCTCTTTCTTTTGATTCCGTCTTAAAGTTCTCTCAAGTTCAAGATCAAATATAATTATGGTATTTCCTTGACTCTGAGTATTAGAAATACACGAAAGTGTGTCTTAGAAATAGTAAAAAAGTAAAATTAGCAACTAAAACCAATAACTTGATAAACACAACTAATCAACTCTATAACTATAATTCCCCGGCAATGGCACCACAATTTGATGTCACACTAATTACACCTCCATAAAAATATAAATTGGTCATTGATAAAATATAGGACCCAACTTTCACAACCCAAGACTGACCCTAGTCGTAACACGGTGCTTAGAGTCATAAGTGACCCCAAGCTAACCCATGATTTAGCATAACACTAAAAATACTAAAAAGTAACAAAATAATGGGAAGAAACTAAACTGAAATAATCTAGAATAATGGTAAAGGAGTCAATGCTAAATAGGAATATCAAAACTGGAACTTTCTAAAAAAACCAACATACTAAAATATAACAAACTATCAGTCTAAAATCCTTTACTCATAAGAGTTATTGCAACATGCCCATAACTAACTCCAATTGACTGAAACTAAAAGAATACAAAAAATTAATACTAATAACTCGTACTTGAAAAATGAGTACTCACCAAACACTACT
Organism: Capsicum annuum; assembly: GCF_002878395.1. Classification (NCBI taxonomy): domain Eukaryota; kingdom Viridiplantae; phylum Streptophyta; class Magnoliopsida; order Solanales; family Solanaceae; genus Capsicum; species Capsicum annuum. Next base: position 103,257,570 of record NC_061111.1, on the reverse strand, counting down.
TTTGAATATGGTACCAAACCCTACTAAGAACAGTCTAGATGCTGAACATCAAAACCTATATTATAAGATAATAAAGCATAGAAAAAGTATGCGATCAGTACTTTAAATGTACTGAGTCTGTGAGATGGGAAAATGAATTAATATAAATTTAAAATAAAAGCATAAAACATGGTAAACTAATGCAAGATCAAGTATAAACATGTACTAAATAGATACGGAATAATATAATACAAGGTCATGCAAAACCTGGAAATGGAAACATAAACTATGGATTATGGGACCTAACAATAACCGTCATACCCCAATATGACTTGACCACGGTCCCATCTGTAACCCCAGTTTAATAGGTGATCCATACCTTGCCAAAAGTATGAACACTGGTTGGCTTAGATCCATTAAACTAATATCTCAAAGGACTAGGGTGCCAGTCCTCAACTGGCCGGTGACCCCTTGTAATCTAAGGTGACACCATAGATTTGGAATTTAGGAATTTAAACTATCTCAATCCTAACTGATGGGTGAGCCTTCATCCCTATGTTAACTCGGTGCTATGTATTACTCCCAACTTAATGACACTATAAATTAAATTCCCCATTATAATTCCATTCTAAAAATATCAACAACGGATAATCTGAAGGATTAAAAGACAAGTAAGCTTGTATATGCATGAATACCTAGGTATCAGGTGTTCATAAACCAACAACTTTGAGTAACAACTAAACATGATAGTATTAAAGGTTGATCATAACAGGGAATTCTATAACTAAAGCTCAATAATTAACAATTTAACAATATAAAGAGATATCATGGTATTGAGTAAGGAGAGATGCTTATACTTATGGGGAAATACATATTCACTGTTGAAAAACAAGAATAGACTGAAATTCAAAGAAAACTCATACTTCCCATGGAACCCTAAACTTGAAGGGTGAATTAAAATTTAGAGTGGAGGAAATCTTTGGGACTCAATGGGTGGACGGAACCCATTGATGAAATCCCATATACTTGGAGATAAAATCCTGGAAGAACTCTTAGGAATTCGGGTTGAAAGTTGAAGAACCCTTCTTTGCTATTGGAGAAGAGAAAATTGTTCCTCATCTTTAAGTGTCAATTAATTTTTGAGTTAATGAGGGATTTGGGGGATTTATCCTTATCTTCCATCCTTTGGATAGATAAAATGACATAGGTTTTTTTGGAGAGGGGGTGGGGGGTTAAAGAATCAGAAAAGACAAAAAACCCTTTTAAAATTATTTAGGAATTCTAGGTAATAGTTGCAAAGACTCAATCTATGACTTGTAGGGTCTAGTCACGATTTATGACTTAGAGTCATGACCAGAGGACTTAAGCCTTGGGTCCTTACTATTATGACATGAGTCCTTCCAGATGACACATTTAATTAGACAACAACTCATCATGTAGGATCATTGTTAGGGGGTTTATTTCTCTAGTTCCTTACTATTGTGGCAATAAGTTTTCACTACAACTCATTTTGTCAGACAATGAGTCATTGCTAGAGTTGTAGTCACTGGCTGTTCAACAGTTCCTTAGTCAATTTTCCATAAATTTACTATGATACTAGATTAAGGCAAGACTTGTGGCATTGGAAAGATGATTAAACAATCTACCTATTGTTAAGTCTAGAGCTTATAAAATTTGGGGTATAAAATATCTACCACTTGGGATCATTCATCCCCGAATGAAACTAACCAAGATAAAGTACTCGGGGAAAAGCAACAATTTTGCACTAAACACTCAAAGGTTGAACCTAGAATTGACAACTAAATTTATAACTGGTACATGGACTGAACCAAACTCATGAATACATGCTACGACATGAAAATAGTTGGATAGACTGAGATAGAATAGAAAGAATTAATTAACTAAGGGAACTATTACCTCAAGTTAGGACAAAGTTCAAAGAGAAAAGATGGGGCTACTTGGTCGTCATATCTTCCTTTGCTTCCCAAGTAACTCCTTCAACTGACTGATTTCTCTATAGAACCTTTACTAAGGTGACCTCTTTATTGCTCGAACTATGAGTATGAAGGTCAAGGATCTCAACAGGGATCTCTTCATATGTGATACTATCTTTCACGCCCACACTCTCTAAAAAAATGATTGACGTTGGGTCACCGATGTATTTCTTTAACATAGAAACATGAAAGATAGGATACATTAATGCTAACTCTATTGGCAACTCAAACTCAGTCTATATTACCATATCGACTCAAAATACTATAAGGACAATAAAGTAGGGACTGAGATTTACCCTATTACAAAATATTTTCATCCTTTTAATGGGAGAAGCCTTCAAGTAGAAAATAATACCAATGTCACGCACAAGCACCCTTCTCCTCACATTTACATATGATTTCTCATGACTCTGGGCAGTCTGAAACCTTTCTCTAATCAGTTAAAGCTTTTCCATTACCTCATGTACTGAATCTGTCCCTATTAAAGTAGCTTCACCATCCTCAAACCAACCAATAGGAGATCTAAAAATCTTACCATAAAGTGCCTCAAATGAGGCCATCTGATTACTAAAGTGGTAACTGTTACTATAAGAAAAATCAATCAAGGGCAAGTGATCATCCCAATTACCTTTGAAATCAATCATGCATTCTCTCAGTATGTCCTCTAAGTTCAGAATAATCCTCTCTGCCTATTCATCTGGATGTAGATGAAAAGATGTACTAAGACGAACTTGGGTACCGAGACCCTTTCGAAATATCTTCCAAAATCGAGGGGTAAATTGGGTACCTCAATCTAAAATATTATTCAAAGAGACTCCATGCAATTTCACCAACTCCGTAAGATAGATCTTAGTAGAATATTTGGTTGAATCTGAAGTGTTGACTTGCATGAAGTGGGTTGACTAAGACATTCGGTCCATGATAACCCTAATAGAATTATGTTCTCAATGAGTACATGGTAACCCTGTAATAAAGTCCATATTCACCACTTCCAACTTCTAAGTAGGAATACTAAATTCCTGAAGCATACCATTAGGTTTTGTGCTCAGCCTTAACCTACTCGCAATTTGAACACAACCATAAATTTTGCAATTCCTTTTTCATGCTATTCCACTAATAGACTTCCCACAATTCATGGATATTTAGTGTATCCTATGTGAATAGAATACCAAGAACCATGAACTTTTTCTAACATTCGCTGCCTTAAATCATCCACATCTAGAACACTTAATTTTCCTCGACAACGAAGAACAACATATCCCCCTTGGGATAAAACCTCAACTTTTCGACTCTAAACTGCTTCTTTTAACTTGAGCAGAATAGGATCACTATCTTTCTTTTATTTTACCTTAACAACCAAAGAAGATTCTGAGACATTCTGAACTAAGACATTACATTTGGTTGAGTCAACCAACTGGACTTCCAACCTAGTATGCTGATAAAACTCACACACTAAATCTTTCTTATCATCCTCAATGTGAGCAACACTCCTTATAAAAAACCTGCTAAGGTCATCAGACTCCACATTGGTCTTACACCATTGGTAGAAGAAGCTTATATGATAGTCCTTCAACAACTCTAGCCACTTTCTCTAACAAAGATTTAAATTTTTCTAGGTGAATACATATTGAAAACTATTGTGGTTAGTGAACACATCCATATGAAACCCATTAAGATAATTCCATTAAATCATTAAAGCAAACACCACTTCTACCAACTCAAGATCATGAGTCAGGTAGTTTTTCTCATGAAGCTTGAGTTATCTAGAGGCATATGTTATAAACATGACCCGCTACATCTATATATAACCAAGACAAACTCTAGAAGAATCACAATAAACCACAAAACCATTTGAACCTGATGGTTCAGTCAACACTAGAGCGGACGTTAGCCAAGTCTTCAACTTTTAAAAATTTTCTAGCAGGAGTCAAACCACTAGAATTTGAATTTATTTTGAGTTATTCAGTACATGTGATAAGAAATAGAGGAAAATACTTTAATAAACCATTTGTAGAAGTCGGCTAAACCTAAGAAACTACTAATATTTGTTGGAGAGATAGGTCTAGGCCAGTTTCTCACTGCTTTGATCTTTTGAGGATCAACTTGAATGCCTTAATAAAAAGTAATATGACCAAGGAATTCTACTAATTCAAATCAAAATTCACACGTGTTGAACTTAGTGAATTACTGGTGATCTTTAAGAGTCTGTATGAAAATCCTCAAATAGTTTATGTGTCCGTCCTTGCTTTAAGAATAAGCAAGGATATCATATAGTAATATAATAAAAAACTTGTCCAAGTACTGCTTGAACACCCTTTTAATCATTTCCATAAAAGCTATAGGAGCATTCATTAGTTTGAAAGCCATAACAATAAATTTAAAGTGACCATATTTAGTTCTAAAGGCTGTCTTTGAAATGTCACACTCTCTAACTTAGAGTTTATATTAGCCAAATATGAGGTCTATCTAAAAGAAATATTTGGCACCCTAAAGTTGGTCGAATAAGTCATTAATCTTGAGGATAGGATACTTTTTCTAGACTGTAACTTTGTTCAACTAACATTCATCGACGTACGTTCTAAGAGAACCATCTTTCTAAGAGAATTGGAACACCCTATGAAGAGACACTAGGCCAGATAAAAACCTTGTCCAGGAGATATTTCAATGGCTTCTTCTATTCCTCAAACTCGATTGGAGCCATTCTATAATATAGAATTAAAATAGGTTGGGTATCTAGAAGGAGATCTATTTTTAAGTCAATTTCCTATTCGGGAAGCTTTTGGGCAGATCTTTATGAAACACTTTTTGAAATTCTTTTTATACTAGAACATACTCAAAATTGGGGTTTCATACCTGGAGTCCTTGACTCAAATAAGATGATAGATAAACCCTTTCAAGATTATTTTCCTTGCCTTAAGAAAAGAGACAAACTGGCCTATAGGCACTAAGGTACTACCCTTCTACTCTAAGATTGTTGCATTTGGAAATTAAAATTAGACGACTAAGTTTATACAATAAAGTGAGGCAAAAAAAGAGTGGACCCAATCCATTCCAAGAATAACTTAAAAATTTGTAATGACCAGAGAACCTATCCTGAGATGTCACATGGTGCTTAAGACCACACGTGGCCTCAAGCTAACCCTCTAATCCTGGCATCACTTTTAGAACTCACTACGATCAAAATCAAGCTAGAGTAAGAAAGAATAATCATGCCATGAACATACTGGAATATGAAGAGATATTTTCCTATACGATCAAACTATTGAAGTTTTGCACATACTGGTACTCTAGTCTGATAAAGCCTCTACTACATAAGACTGAAGAGCCGTTGGGACAGATCCCCCAACTAACTCATACTAATCTGAAAGAAAACAACCATCTATTAATAAGACAAAATCAGGGACATAGGTCCTCGAACCATGAGGACTCACCAACTGCAGAAATGTATATGAAGGTACTTAGAGATCACTGTCGTTGCTGAGACTGAGAACCTAAACCTATATCATGAGGAAATATAAAACACAGAAGAGTATGGAAATCAGTACTTCAGAATAAACTGAGTATGTGGGGGTGTATACAATATTTTTAAATAATATCATAAATGTATTATAAAATCATGCATGCTGACAATAATGACTATTTTCGCTTGAATTTCCTAAAACGTAATTTCCATAAGTCATTAATAATAGCACATGCTTCATACATCTCATAAATCATTGGACTCAACTCAAACTCTTTGACTCATAACTTAGAGTGAATTTGTAACTCAAGAAACTTAGACTATTATGGACCTGGGAGTTTCTTATAACTAACATAAACTATGTGAGTCGCATGGAGTCCAACGTTTTGCCCTCCTAATAAGAGAACCCCATATTGGCGGAACGTCATACTTTTTTCAAGGAGTACAACCTCAATTTCATGATCACAAGCTCATACTCGGCCTTTGGCCCACAATTATCAATATCAATCCTACGGTGGCACGTAGTTCTGGAGAAATACCATATTTCCCGCTCGGTGGTAAATACTCCTCCCAGACTCAGCACATGATGTGCTAGATTTTTGTAGCACATTTAATACTTTTGAATTCAGAATAATTGTAAGTTCTTAAGTAACTAATGGTGTTTTTGATGATATTTCTTATGATTTTGTAGGAAAACCAAGATGCATGGACATAAATAAAATCTATATCAAGAAGGATGATTTTTTATGAAAAGATGCAAGAAATTTAGTTTTGAAATTTTTTGAAGCTTTCCTGACGACATATCGTGATAAGCTATCAGGTTTGTGATAGGCTATCACGAAGGTCATTAGGTTTAGGTAGAGAACAAGAAAATTGAAAATTTTTTGATGACATGTTGTGATAAGCCGTCAGGTTTGTGATAGGCTATCACGGAGGTTGTTAGGTTGTGATAGGCTATCAAGGAGGTCATCAGATTTGTGATAGGCTATCACGAAAGGCATCAGGTTGGGATAGGCTATCACGGAGGGTGTCTGGTTTGTTATAGCCTATTACAAATGGTGTCACAAAAAGTAAAAATTCTGAAATTTTTATTTCGAATTTTATCTTAAAGTACGGGTATAAATAGCAACTTTTAGGATTTCACGGGGTATCTTGGACATTTAGGAACTTTTGGAACTTATTCCAAAGTCGACTTTACTTTTATTTAGTCTCTTAACTTATAAATTCAATTTTCCATCCTTTTATTTAGTTGTGGGAAATTCTTATTGTACTTGAAGGAGAAACAACTTTGAATTTCATCTTTTGTAAGTTCACTTGCTTTAAGTTATAAATTCAATCGTTGTTATCTCTTTCTATCTTATGAGAAAGTAAAAGCCCACAACTAGGGTTGTGGGATCTATGATTATTATTTCATTAATTTAATAGTTGGATTATGGTTTGAATGATTATGGGAACGTCCTGAAATTCTGTTATTTTAACTTGAATCTATTGGTTGCAAAAATCAGGTTATGCCTTAGGTTTTATTTTCTTCTAAAAGAGAAATAGACTAGAGGCCGTGGATTATCAACAACGGCTCAGAAGCTACCAACCTTTTTTTTAATGATTGATGTTGTAACTAGATCAATCTACTTGAGATAACATCCGATTGGAAGCAATGTTATCTAAGTTTGAGAGAATTAGATAATAAATTATCTGGTGAGGTCGAGAGATAAATCAAATAGTATTATCGACAGGGATAATCTGTTGTTCCCACCTATCACGATAATCATGAACAATTATTATTCAATGGAGATTAATAGTCATAGTGATCACAATCCTAGTTTCTCTATATCATTGATCGAAATATTAAAATCTAAGTTTTGAGTTCTAAAATAAGTTAAAACGTTAGAATTTTTTTGATTCATAAAAACCCCTATTTTGTCTTTTCTTATTATTTATTTGAATTTAACTTGTAGCTATAGTTTCAAACTAGTTTAATCGTCACTCACATTGTTCCCTGTGGATTCGACCCCGATTCCAAAGTTGCGTAAATATATTGACGACGACCGCCTTGCACTTATTTGAGGTGTAAGTTGAGAATTATCAAAAATGGTACCGTTGCCCGGGAATAATTTGGCGTATTGAGTTGTTTTGGAATTTTAGCCTACTTGCTTGAATTTAAACTTGTAAATATTTGTTTTTAGTTTTCTTTTATTTCTTGTTTTAGGTAGATTTTTATTCTAATTTACTTATTACTATGGAATCTTGGAATGAACATGAGTTTGGTGGTTGGAAATCGTATCTTAATGATCCATGTTCATATTGTGATGGACCTCACTTTTGGCAAGATTATAAATATGCTCCTCGGAGAGAGATGTGTGCACCATCTCCGTCCTACTGGGAGTATAATTGTTTTTTATGTGGTGGTCAAGATGGACATTGGAGTGATTACCCAAATACCCCTTCCCCCTATTGCGCTAACCCAGGTTCTAGTTCTTCTTATGTGTACGACAGGTCTTATGGTCATGAAAAGGAAGAACGAAGCACTGGAAAGAGTGACATTAAAGCTAAACTTCAACTAATGTTGGATCGTACAGACATAACGAATGATACCATATATGACATATGTCAAGACATTAAGGCATTTAACGAGGGAAGATAAAGGATAGAAGAGATGGATATCGAGGTCAATTATCCAAAACACTTTTCTACATTATGTTTAGATGATATCTTGTCTGTGGAATCATTTAAAATAATGGAAGAGTGCGATGATGAAGAGCAAGATTCCTATACTGATGATGATCTTAATGTGGATCAACCCTTGGAGATTGCCCAACCAACCGAGCCAACCATGACGGATGATGCCAAGATTGAGGGAATGGTGCTAGAGGTAAAAAATGAAGCTAAGCCAATCTCTTATGAAGACTCTAGCCCAATTCAAAGTAAAAATGTTGAGAATATGAATAAAAGTAAGTGTGTAGAGGATAGTGTAACTTTTGAAGTAGGATTTGTTGGGCCACACTCGAAGCATTTTTCCACATTGTGTTTCGATGATATCTTGTCTGTGGAATCATCTAAAATAGTGGAAGACTGTTAAGATGAGGAACAAGAATCCTATATTCTTTATTTTACACTTGATAAGCAACACAAAAACATACCTCACTTTAAAGCTGAGTTGTTTACCATGCATTATCCATTACTCGGCTTCTTAATCTTTGTACCACCTCCCTAAGAGCGAGGCAAGAAGATGGACTCTAAGTTGGGGGTGAAGTTCATATCCTCAAGATGGAGAAAAAAACTGAGTTGGGTCGTGCCGCAACACTAAATTATGCGCTTCTTGGGAGGAAGCCCAAGGTATTTTGTTGTTTGTATTTGTATTATGTGATTGAAATTAGATCTTTGCACCCATGGTGCCAAAGATATATTTCTAACTCTCTTGTTTTGTATTGATGAATTGGGAACACTACATGATATTAATTTAAGGATGGGGCTACTTGTGGGTGCGATGTCCTCCTAGGGTTTTTATTGCCTTGCCTCTTTTCCCCGGAGTCTTGTTCCTAGTAGAGCTGGCATGTTTAGTAGTATTGTGTTTGTTTTGTGATGTGTTGTGGTTAATTGGGAGAAAAATAACTATCTCGGATAGTTGATATATTTTTATTAATTTTTGAGACTGATAAACACCTCTTCGTTGGTCTGTTTTATAACTGTGTGATATACATTTATATGTGACCACTATTCATCTTGTTATGGAATTAGTACTAGTAACATGATATCCACTGCTAAACAATCGCATGAACTAGATAGGTAGTAGTTTGTGATGCACCTTTGTGCCATGTGTATGTGAGATACTACTTAGTTCCCTTTATGTGTTAAATCTAGAACATGCCCGGTTAGTCTTACTTTGGTTAAAAGATAGGGGTTAGGAAATGATCATAGGCCATTGTTGATGTTAGTCCACTTTTAGCCTTAATGACCTTCCCTGTTATGCATGATATCTCTTGATCCCTATTTTGAGCCTGAATTGACCATTTCTTTCTATGACACCTATCACCTTTCCGTTTAGATCATAATGAACCTGTTTTGGCCCTAGTCCTCCTTAGACGTTGTGCACCTTGACTTAGGTTAAAAACTTAAGTTGAGGGTGGCTATTATAGGGGTCTGTGATGTAAACTAGGTATGGAGAAAGGTAGAATAAAAGAAAAAGAATAAGTGAAAAAGAATAAAAAGTTGAGCGGTGTGGAAGAAGAATAAGAAAAGAAAAAGAATGAAAAAGATAAGCTGCATCCATTAGTCATTAGTCAATTTAACCAATTTAACCAATTCATTAGTCAAGGGACTTGATCCACACGCACAATTAATTAGGCATGGGTCTATAAAAATATGCTCACACATTTAATTGGGCATGGAACTTCAATCACATGCTCAAACATTCAATTGGGCATAGAACTCTAATCACATGCTCATGCATTCAATTGGGCATGTAAGTCTAATAACATGCTCTAACATCAATTGGGCATGGAACTATAATCATATACTCACACATTCAATTGGGCATGGAACTATAATCACATGCTCACACATTAGGTAAGGGACTATAACCACAAGTCATTTTATAAGGAAATGTATTTTAACATAAAGAGATCTCTTTAAGAAAGGGACTCCAACCATAAGCCATTAGATTAGGGACTTTAACCATAACTCATTAGATGAGGGACTTTAAGCACAAGTCATTAGACGAGGTACTTTAACCATAAGTCATTAGATAAGGGACTTGAACCATAAGTCATCTTATTACCATACTTAGTCGACGTTTCAAATATTAACCCATTAGTTCAGACATTAACATCCATACAATTCATTTTGACATTTAAGGGCTTGAACCTCTTTTGGTAATTCTAGCCACTAAGGCTACATATCAACACCATAGACAACCACATGGTCTTTTCCGACCCAATCAGCCATTAACCATATAGATAGGTCCAAGGGATTAGTTGACAACAAGATACAAATTCATTTATGGTCAACAAGACCTCTACAAACTGATCATTCCTCATTACTATTCTTACACACACCTTTCATCTAAAAACAATTTATGTTCATGTTTTAGTGACCATGTCCTATTTAACTAACCAAATATTAAGGACATACCCTTACACTATGAATGGACAAAATGTCCTCTAGAAACCATTTACCAAGCATCACGTTCATTAACAAGATCTTACCTTATTCATTTCCACTAGACCAATACCATAAAAACATATTTGGCCTTTGCACAACCATTTAACCACTAATCACTTCAATGGACTCAATGTCTTAATTCAATTCATAATTAATTTCAATTTATGGTCATCAAGACTTACACAACTATTCAAATTTCATTAGCAAGATTACAATACATTCTCAACATATTTCAGTTCAACACACTTATCAAATTCAATTTTGTTATTAGGAACTTTGATCCCTTATTAGCCATCTACTAACAAGGTAATAAATTATACAATACATGGTTCACAATACCTTAAAAATATCATTTATCAACCATTCATGCTTATTGGGCCATTGCCCTAATTCAAAACATCACAAATATATGACTAGATAATTCACTTCAACATTTTCACATACATATTATGTTCATACCTTTAACAAGGCTATTTTCATGGAAGAAACCATCAAGATGAGGGTCACTCAAGACCCTCATGTTAAACCATATACAACAAGCACCAACATATGCAATTCATTAATAACAACATGTATAAACACAAGTCTAAGCAAGAAACAACATTATTCATCATTAGCCAACAAAACCCTTTTCATTTGATTTCAAAATCACTATGTAAACTTACTAATCCAAGTATAAAATAAATGGGTTTAGAGTTAATTAACAAGGGGAAGGGTTAAATTTCTTAAAAAATATGATCCATCAAGAACTGGACTCCTCTTTGTCTTCTAAATGAGCTCCCTTCAAACCCTAGCCTCCAATCTTGCTTCAAGAAAATTTAAGAGTGTTTGAGAGAGAGTTTGGTATTTTAGATCCATCCAAAAATGTGACTACGGAGGCTACATACACGTATATAGTAAACGTAATTAGTGTTTAGGGTGTGGGGTGTAGGAAATGAACACAAGGACCTTAGATAAAAGTTAAAAAATAACCCGTACATGGGTATGACTTACCTTATGAACTGTACCCTAGGGTATGAGTGGTATCCTAAATCATACTCTATGCTTATCCTAAGTCACCTATACTGTTTAGGGTATTAACACACACCTTTGAGTTATATCCAAAGGGTATGACTTATGCCCTAACTCATATACATCATAGGTACAAAAAATAGTCCACTCAAGCTAGGACTTCACTCGATATGATCACTTGGTATGAATCGTATAATAAGGGTATGATTAGAGGGATGACAAGTCATATTTAGGACTTAATGCTATCTTACTAGGCTTCTCAAGGTATGAGAGGTAAGGGAAGAATAGGTACGACTCTTATCCAAAGGGTACGAGTGACCTACCCAGCCGTATCTTGGACAACATGATCCAAAACCAAAAATTTTTGCAAGGCCAAGATATTAGGTGTTTCATATATCATAGAGGGTTCAGGGTACTTAGAAATCCTTTACTTTTATGGTATATTTGTTTTGTGTGGATACACACATCGGGGCCCATTCAGTGGGTTACACTAAACCCATATAGCCCGTAGGTGGTTAAGGATGCTTAAGCTGCCATACGCAGGTTAATGGTTTTAAATGCATACTAATCTAGATTCCCTTTCTTGGAATGCTTATATATATATATGTATGTTTTGTATGCATATGGATGGTTTACTTGGTTTTGTTAAATGCCATTATTTTATCCTTATCCTTAGTTAATGCCAGAATTCACCCGCTAACACATCTTTGGCCGGCTATATCCTCATACGATACGAGAACCAGCTGTTCTAATCCTCCTGCTTAGAAATCAGTCTTTGGGATAAGCTATCGGGTTAAAGTGGTGAGCTTTCATATTTTTGGAAGGCACCATTTCATGGATATTATTTCATACTTTGGTTTATTTATGGATATCAATTTTGTCTTTGGTTGGGTGTATGTACTAACTAGATTTTGGTACTCTTTTTGTTAGAGGATTCTATGGAACTACTATAGGTTAGAATGGATGAGATTGGTATTGCTGTCAGCCTTGTTATTGGCATTGTTGTTGGGGTTGATATCGTAGGTCTAAATTTCTCACTGTTCCAACCATTTTTATTTTGGTATTATATATTATTATTAGAGAACTCATATGGCTATAGTTTGGATCATGGTTTGCTTAGTATTGGTTATAGATTGGGTATAGATTGGTTGGACTCATTTGGGTAGTCACAGATATAGATCTGTGCTAGAGTCTTGGATTATCCAATAATGCTATCATGTTATATGTAACAAATTCATACAACTTAGGGTATGCGTAGGTCAGTTGGGTTGGGTAACGAAGGTGGTCTCCAGTCCTTGTTAGACTTGGGATACCTATTACGACAAGGCCCTCGATTAGGTCGGGTCAAAAACTAACTAATATAAGCTAAACATTAATGCATGAAACATCATAAACTGATGCAAGATCAAGTATAAACATGTACTAATTGGATGCTGAATAACTGAACACAAGGTCATGAGAAATCATAAAATGAAAGCATAAACTGTGGACTATAGGAGCTAATAACAATCAATATACCCTAATCTAAGCTAATCGTGGTTCAACTTGTAACTATAGTTGGATGGACATTCAGTACCTTTCCAAGTGTATGAACACTAGCTAGCGTGAATCCACTATACTGATGTCCCGAAGGATTAGGGTGTCAATCCTCAACTGGGGTGACACTTTGTAACCTACGGTGGTGATATAGTTCTGGAACATATGGACTTCTACTAAAGGCTAAATCCAAATTGACGAGTGATCCTTCATCCCTACGTTCACTCGGTGCTAAGTAGCACTACCAAGAATGACACTGAAAATGAAATTTCTCATTATAATTCTATTCTAATAATATCAACAACAGATAATCAGAAGTGTTAGAAGATAAGTAAATTGATATATGCATGAATCCCTAGGTATCGGGTGTTCATAACCCACCATCTCTGACTAATGAAACTAAACATGATAGTATTAATGGTTGATCATAATAGGGAATTTCATAACTAAAGAAAAAAAATCAATAATTTAACAAAATTGTGAGATAACATAGTTTTGAGTAGGGAGAGATGCTTAAACTTGTTGAGAAACACATATTTTTGGTTAAATTACAAGAATATACAAAAATTCAAAGAAAACACATACTTGCCATGGATCCCTAAACTTAAGGGTGAATTAAACTTTCGAGTTGAGGAAATATTTGGGACTCAATGGTTGAAAGGAACCCGTCGATGAAATACAGCATACCTAGAGATAAAATCATTGAAGAACTCTTGGGAATTTGGGTTGAAAGTTGAAGAACCCTGCTTTGCTATCGGAGAAGAGAAAATCATCCCTCTTATTTATGTGTTGATTAACTTTTGAGTTAATGAAGGATTTGGGATATTTAGCCAAATATTCTAGCCTTAGGATATAAAAAAATGACATAGTTTGCGGGGGTGGGGGGAGGGTTAAAGGATGGGTAAAGACCAAAACCCCTCTTTTGAAAAGTCCAAGAATTGTAGGGAAACACTCGCGATGACTTAGGCTATGATTCGTAGGGTCTAATCATAAGTCATGGCTTGGAGTCGTGACCTGAGGACCTAAGACTTAGGTCCTTACAGTTATGACAATGATTCCTTTATTAGGACTTGTTTAGTCTTACCATGAGTTGTCATGAAGGGTCATTGTCAAGGGATTGATTTCTCAAGTTCCCTACTATATTTGGGCAATGAGTCTTTACTACGATCATTGCGTCTAATAAAGAGTGGTTTTCCAGTGATCTTGTTGCTAGAAGTTTGACAGTCCTTGTCAATTTGCCATAACCTTTTACTACGATATTAGATTAAGGCGATACTGGTGGCATTGGAAAGCTGATTAAATGGCCTAACTCTTGGTGGGTCTAGAGATTGAAAATTTTGGGTAATTACACCAACAAGGTTGGGGTCAATCCCATAGGGAATAGGAAAAATTCAATCAAGTATATGTGTAAGTAATTTTCTAGTAACTAAAAGAGGTGGGTTTTGGTTGTGAAATAACTATCAATAATAATGAGCATTGATTTATTGGAATTGTAGTATGTAAAAAGAACTAGGACTATGTTCCCTAATGACATCATAACACCACAGGTTCTCCATACTTTACTAATCTCATATGGTATTTGGCACAAAGAAATAATAGGTTATGTATTATCCAACCGAGTATGTTACACTCCTTGGAAATGACCCCAATCTATGATTCTAATATAGTCTCTCCCATTTACCAGGTGAAGTCTAATTTAATGAAGAGAACTTTATATGTTATTGTTGATTTACTATTTCGATCTGTCTACCCTTGCTACAACCTAGGGTAGAGATAGGACAAGTTGCAATGTGTGCACTCATTTAAAATGACCTAAATATAAGCCTAGTCATGTCGTGTATCTCAACTCCAACCAAAACTGGAGACCGCCCCAGTACCCCACCGTTAACCACCATACATCCCATGTCGAATGAATTCCAAACATGTAAGAAGAAAAAATAATAATAATTTAAAGATAATAAGCTTAGTCTATAACCATAACCAAATGTCCAACCAATACCAATCCCAATTCCAATACCAATACCAAGGTTAAAACTAATACCGACACCGCCCATGCCTATAGTAGTCCGACAAAGTATCTATCAATAATAAAATAATATACATCAGGACATGCCCCCAACCTTATCCAAAACCAAAACCAAAGAAATCATAATATTGAGAAAAAGTCCAGAGCATGAAATAGAGTCTTCCAGAGTATGGAAGTTCACAACTTTAATTTGACTCAAAACTGTCCCCCAAACTAAGTCACAGAGTAGGAGGAATTGTAGTATGGTCGGTTCCTACATCGTGTGAGGATACATCGCGTGAGGATGATTAGTGGAGTGAACTCTAACATGTAACTTAGGGATAAATATAAAGTGATGCCATCATTCAAAACTGAATCAAATAACCATATGAAAATACATATATACATATATATAGTGTCGGGGTAGGGAACAAGGTTTAGCATGCAATCTGAAACCTTAAATTTGGTTGTGTAGCTTGGCCATCCTAAAAACACCCACGGGTTATATGGGTTCACCTCTCCCTACTGAAAGGGCCCCAGTACGTGTTAGCCGCACGACCAGAGAAAAGAACCTAAGATGACTAGTACATATCCAAAATACTAAGTGTGACATCATACACATAGTCACCAAGACCACCCTCACATCAGCAAATGTGAGTTTCAGTGTCGATCCTCCTGGAACCCCTAAATACCACGGCTTTTCTACTCAACCCCCTTTAAGCCCATATTAAATCATTTACACATTCCCAGGTTCTTACCAAGGAGTCTATTACTAGGCATTAACCATTGGTATCGTCATACCAAAATTAGAGTTTCCAAGTCTATTACCTTATGCCAAATAAGACTCCATCGTTTCCAATTTACCAAAACCATTTATAATCAAACCATGGACACCAAATCCTTTCCAAAACCATATGAAACCAACCAAAGAAAATTCATATTCCTGTTTCCATTTATGCAATTCAAGGACTACATGAATAATTAAACTATGTAAAAAAATCATTCTCATTGACAACTTCACAAACAGGTTGAGGGTATGCCATTATAAAGGTCACAATCACCAAATTTGGGGATCAACCATGACCCCTTCATTAAATCACCAGTACCATTCACCCACATACGTAAAACAATAATTAAAACATGCATAATCAAAATATAAACCATATAAAACAATATTCAATAATACCCATTCAAACCCCTCAACCTTGATTTCAAAACAACGATAACTGATTCATGAAAAATGCTTTAAACATGTACTTTAATTAGCTAACAATGAGGGAAGAATCACATGCCTAAATTACAAAGATTCACAGAAATAAATTGATCTTTAAGAACTTACATGACCACTTTGGAGAAACCCTAACCAATTTTGGTTGAGAGTATATTTTAAAGTGTAAAAAGGATGTTTAATATTGTAATGTGTGGAATAAATGACCAAAAAAGTGTTATATGGACATGGGGCCTTAATAGTTTTGAGTGGTAAATGTCTAAAGTGCCCCCAGCTTAAAACTGTAAAAAGAATTGTAGGTTGTTATAAGTCGAACCCCGTGAATCGTGACCATAACCTACAACTCATACCCTTGACTCATCACCAAATCAGTGAGTTGGACACCCACACACTGTCCACCATACGAATTCATGACCCCATATGCGACTTAACCATAAGACTTATATGGTCTAGTTGTATCCAAGATAGAACCCATTAGAATGGACACTGACAACATACAACAAAACCCTACCACACGTAACCTATCCTCACGGCTCATAGTTAGGCACTCATAGTCAAAGCCAAGTTAAGTCACCAAGTTTATAATTTGATTAATGGTCACCCTAATGACTCATCCACCCTTAATGACTCGTACCACCAAGCATAACAATAATAGAATCCCCAACCACCATCCACTAGACACCTAATGATTTAGGTTATCTGACTCTTACCTATACCATAGGACTCGTATAATGAGTCGTTACTAGGGTAGTTAGCCCAAACCTAAAGAAATTTCATAGGTCCAAAACCCAGGGTGTTTCAATTCTCCTCCACTTGGATCATTCATCCCCGAATGGTCGAACAAGGCAGTGACTAGCATGATCAAACCCTAACGCCTCTACTCTTACCTTTAAGTAAGTTTGAAAATAAAGATGTTAATAATAGCACATACCTTATGCACGATCTTCTATAGAAGAAAACAAGAATGGATACTTGGACTTTATTCCCTCTTCATGTTTATGGTTCCTCCATAAAACCTTTACTGAAGTTACGTCCTTGGTCCGCAACTGATGAACCTACCGATCCAAGATTTCAATCAGGGCCTCCAAAGAATCTAAAATACCAATATCCTTGATAGGCATAATTTGTGAAGGAACACTCACGTACCTCCTCAACATAGACACATGGAACACGGGTTGAATGGAGCTCAAACTAGAAGGCAACTCCAATTCATAAGCAACATTACTAACCCTTCTAAAATCTATGTATGGACCAACATACCTTTTGACTAAGATGCCCTTTTTTCCCAAACCACATCACTCCCTTCATGAGAGATACATTCTAGAACACCCTATCCCCAACCACAAACTCTAACTTCCTATGCCTCACATCCGTATATCACTTCTAGTGACTTTGGGCAGCTTTAAATTTATCCCAAATCACCTTCACATTCTTTATGACTTTGTGAACCAAATTCAGACCAAAATCTCTGGCTCACAAACCTCAAACCACCCGATAGGTGACTTATACCTCCTACCATATAAGGCTTTAAAGATAGCCATTTAATTGCTAGCCAAAAAACTAGCCACATCCCGCTTTATATTATTCCACCATTACAACTCCTTAAGTAATGATACATTTTAGTCGAACCAAGATAAACATCATAGAGTGACAATACACCTCATCCAAGATTGTCTCTCACAATCCATCTATGTCGAGAACACATAACCTCTCTTTTTTGCAAGGTACCATAACCACTAACCTTAAAAACCATCACCTTTTTCCCACCTACATCACTCTTCATCCTCATCTATACAGGAACCAACACTTGCTTTTCCTTTACCTCAGCACCCAGGGGCAACTGTGCCACTTTTTGCACAAATACACGACCATCCTCTTAGTCCAAGAGACGAACTCTAAGGTTATCCAAATGGTGAATATCCTTTAACAACTCTAACATATCTTCATCTACGTGAGCTATACTCCCCCACGGATAACCTGCTAACAGAATCAACAACCACGTAAGCTTTACCTGGGTGGTAGTGAAGACTCATGTCAAAATCCTTGAGCAACTCAAGCCATCTCAATTGCTTGAAGCTTAGCTTTTTCTGAGTAAACACCTATTGCAGGATCCTATGATAAAAAAATATAGCCACATGCATATCATACAAATAGTGACACCAAATTTTCAACATGAATACCATAGCAAACACTTCAACTGTCTAGAGACATAAGCTATCACTTTTCCATGCTGCATTAAAACACAACCAAGCCCCACATGGGATGTATCATAATATACTAAAAATCTATTTGTGCCTTTGGGTAAAATCAAGACTGGAGCCAAAGTCAGCTTATCCTTCAGCTTCTCAAAACTGCCCTCACAAGCATCAGACCCTAAGTACTTCACCTTTTTCTAAGTCAGCTTAGTCAATAAGGCAGCTATAGAAGAGAAACTTTCCACAAACCTTCTGTAATAACTTCCTAAACCCAAAAAGATCTTAATATTAGTTGGAGTCATGGGTCTAGTCCATATTTTAATCACTACAACTTTGTATGGATCCACTACGATACCTTTACTAGAAATTATATGACTTAGAAAAGTGACAATGTTCAACTAGAATTCATATTTCGTAAATTTAGCATACAACTAATGACCTTTCAGGGTCTGCAACACAATGATAAGGTGATCGGTATGATCCACCTCACTATTAGAGTACACCAGAATATCATCTATGAAAATAATGATGAATAATCTAGAAACTAATGGAAAACTCTATTCATCAAATCCATGAATGTCGCGGGGGCATTAGTCAACTCAAAAAATAGACTAATAACTCAAAATTCCCATACCTAGTATTAAAGGCAGTTGTAGGGACATTCTCTTCCCCAATCTTTAAATTAGTATACCTTGATCAAAGGTGGATCTTTGAGAAAAACATGGCACCCTGAATTTGATCAAACATATTTATTCTTTATATTTACCATATTTAATTTCTTAATAAATACACAATCAAAGGGAACCATCCTTCTAATGCAGAAATAACACTGATGCACCCAACGGAGACACACAAGGAAGGATGAAACCCTTGTCTAAAAGATCCTTTAGTTCCTCTTTAAGCTCCGTTAACTCAGCTGTAGCCATTCTATACTAGGGAATAAGAATAGAATGAGTTTTTGAAATAAGATGTATCCCAAAATCAATCTCCCTATCAGAAGGAATGCCAAGAAGGTCATCAAGGAAGACCTCCGGCAATTCATTCACTATTAGGATAGAATTTAAGAAAGGACCCTCTGAGTTAGCCCAGAATAGATGATAGAGACACACTTTGGAGATTAATCTTTGAGCTCTAAGATATGATATGAACCTTTTCTTTGGATCTATGTAACCACACACCCATTTAATAACCAATTTATTAGGGAATTTAAAGACAATCTTACCAGTCCGATAGTATAAAGATGTACAGTATGAGTGCAACTAATTCATCCCCTATATGACATCAAAATCAACCATAACTAACTAAAATAGATCCATCAAAGTCTCTCAACCACCTAAAGATACCACACAACTCTTATAGACTCTCCTTGAAACCATAGAGTCATCCATCAGGGTAGAAATGGAAAAAAGGGCCTGAAATACACTCTGGATCAAAACTAAAATGCATAATTACAAATGGGGTCACATAAGAGAGAGTGGACCCCAAATTAAGTAAACAATACACATCACGAGAAAAGAGATTCGACATACTTGTAAAGACATCTGGTGAGTCCTCGAATTCATGATGAGTAGTAATAGCATAGAGCCGATTTCGAGCAGTGTCAAAGCCATATGGTGCACCCTTTAGTATTGGAGCTAATGTAAAGACAATAGGAATCTTATTTTACCCAAAGGCAACCTTACTAATAGGTCAATTCCTAATTATGTGACCTGGTTGACCAGAGTTAAAGAACTTGTCCATTCATTCATTATAGTAGCCCCAATATGATTGACCACAAAATCTACAGAGGGGATAGAATAGAGCTAGTTGAGCGTAATATCATGAGATTGGGCATATTGTGTCCTATAATTGTCACCATCATAAAAGCCTCTTTTACCTAATGGCTTTAGATATGAAGCACTAGTTGTCGAATAAGACCCTGAATTGCCCCACTTATTTTTAGGCCACTTTCCACCATTCCTTCCACTCTTCTATCGATAACCACCTCACTCAAAAAATTTAAACTTTTTGCTCTGCCTCTTCCCCATTTTATCTTGCTTCTTCTAGTTTTCCTCAACCCGCTACATTTACACAACCAACCTGGAGATGTCTATGTCCTTGTTCAAAAAGTACCCTTACTCTAAAAAATCAAGTCTCAGGGAAACTCAAAAGCAAAATTCCTCATTCTAGCCCTCATCCTAGAAACCAACTATAGAGCACATCGTGATAACTAGTAAAACTTTAAGGCATACTACTTGACTGTCATCTTGCCTTGGTTCAGGTTAACTTAACAAAATCTTCTGTGTTTGCCTTCCTTAACTCTTTAGGAAAGAAGTGTTCTAAAAAATAATAGAGAAATTATCCCATAGGGCTGACTCAGCATCATTACCCCTATACTATTTCCAATCCCAATACCATTTGTATGTTACATCTTTCAATTGATAGGTAGCAAATTCTACACCCTTTATGTTTGTACCATGCATAACACAGAAGATATTGTCTATCTTATCAACAAAACCTTGAGAACCCTCCTTAACCTTAACACCAGTGAAAATAGGAGGGCTTAATCTGTTAAATTTGCCAACCCTTATGGGCTTAGAAGATAGAGTAATAGAAACACCACTCTAGAATTAAGAATCTACTAATTGTGCCAACATATGAATAGACTGATAAAACTCGGCCTTCATCACATTGGCCTAAGGATCTGAAGAAGTACTTGAGGGGACCAGTGGAACTCTAGGAAGGGAATCAGGAACTTGACCCCTAGATCGGGTCTATAACCCATAGGTAGGACAGGTCCCATCAACATTGTCTTTTAGTGGGAAAGAGGAGTTTTCGTGAGCCTTAAATCATCTTGGTGGCATAATCTGAAAAGCGAACAAGAGGGAATTAGAGAAGATTTCAGGACCTTAGATTCCACAGCCCAAAAATAGAACACAATAAAGAGAAACATTCCTAAAAGCCTTGTAGCCTCTCCCTTATGAGTGCGGAGTGCTACACACTATTAAAAGAGACTCTACTCGACATGGCTTTTTGGACTCTGAATTGACCATGAACATAGATCTATGATACCAATCTAACATAACCTGAACCAAGGTCTAGTCGTGTCGGGTATCTCAAGTACCACCAGGACCAGAGACCACCCAGTACCCCATCGTTAACCATTCTACATCCCATGTCGACTGAATTCAAAACATACTGCAAGATAAAAAAAAATAATTTAAAGATAATAAGGTAAGTCTATACAATAACAAAATGTCCAACCAATACCAATACCAATGCCAGTGCCAATACCAAGTCTAACACTAATACCAACACCACCCATGCCTAGAGTAGTCTGATAAAGCCTCTCTAAAGAAAAAAAGAGTATTTAGTCAGGACATGCCCTCGACCATAGCCTAACTAAAACCAAAGAAATAAAAAGAGTAAACAAAAGTTCATAGCATGAAATGGAGTCTTCGAGAGTATGGAATCTCACCACTTTAATCGTACTCAAAGCTATCCTCGAAACTAAGTCACTGAGTAGGGAAATAGAAGTATGACTAGTTCTTGCATCACATGGGGATATAATACGTGAAGACGGTTAGCAGAGTGAACTCTAGAATGTCACTCATGAATAAAGATAAAGTAACATCATCATTCAATACCAAATCAAATAGCCATATGTAAACACACTCACACAAACAAACCCATACGCATACATATATATAATATATAAATATCATGTCGGGTAGGGAACAAGGTTTAGCATGCAATCAAAAACCTTAATTTGGGTTGTGTAGCTTAGCTATCCTAAAACCATGCTCAGGCTATATGGGTTCAACTCCCCTTACTGAAAGAGCCCCAGTGAATGTTAGTCGCATGATTAGAGAAAAAACCTAAGATGACTAGTACATCTCCAAAATATAAAGTGTGACATCATACATACGATCACCAAGGACACCCTCACATCAGCTTTAAAACCATATTAAATCATTTCCACATGCCTAACCATTTACCAAGGAGTCTGTTATTAGGATTAAACCATTTGTATTGCCATACCAAAATTAGAGCTTGCAAGTTTATTACCTTATACCATATATACCACTAAACCAAATTAGACTCCATCATTTCCAATTTACCATCATTTCTAATCACACCATGGACACCAAAAGCCTTCTAAATCATATGAAACCAACACAAACTAATTCATGTTCCTTTTTCCATTTATGCAATGCAAGGACTCTAAGAATAATTAAACTATGTGAAAAAATCATTCTCATTAATAATTCACAAATAGGTTGAGGGCATGCCATTACCAAAGCCAAAATTATCAAATTTGGGTCTCAACTATGACCTCATCATTAAATCACCATTCCCATGCACCCATATGCGCAAAACATAATTAAAACTTGAATCATGACAATTTAAACCATAGACAACAATATTAAAATAATATGTAGTCAATCCCATAAACTTTGATTTCAAAACCACCATTAATAATTCATGAACAATGTTTTAAACATGCGCTTTTAGTAAACTAACAATGAGCGAAGAGTCACATATTTTAATTACAAAGATTCACAGAGAGAATTTTATCTTTAAGCTGTTAGATGATAAATTTGGAGAAACCCTAGCCAATTTTTCTTGCAAGAATTTTTGAGAGAGTAAAGAGGATGTTTAATCTTGTAAAGTGTGGAATAAATAACCAAAAATAATTACAGGTATGAAGGACCTTAAGGGTTTTGAGTAGGAAATATCTAAAGTAACCCTAGCTTAAAACGATAAAATAAACCACAGGTGGTTATGAGTCGACGCCCCTGACTCGTGACCACAACATACGACTCGTACCCTTGAGTCATCACTAAGTTAGTGATTTGGACACCAACACACTGTCTTCCATACGAATTTATGACCCCACACATGAACTTACCATATAACACATATAGTCTAGTCGTATCTAAGATAGAACCTAATAAAATAGACACTGGACAATATACAACTAAACCCTACATCTCGTAACCTATCCTCACGGATCTTTGTGAGTAACTCATACTCAAAGATAAGTAAAGTCACTAAGTTTTTTATTTGATAAAGGGTCATCCTAACGACTCGTCACCAACCTAACAACTCATACCAACAAATCATAACCATAATAAAATCCCCAACCACCATCCACTGGACACCAAATGATTTGGGTCACCAGACCTTTACCCACAACAAACGTCTTGTATGATGAGTCATTACTAGGATAGTGAGCCTAAAGCTGAAGAAATGTCCAAGGGCCAAAACCCAGGAACTTCATCGTTGAAAGGAAATCAAACCTAAAGAAGCAACAATACATGCCTATCCTTCGAGAATTACCTTGTAATTTGAAGACTATTTCTTTAATTTATCATGGTTCCAACAACACTAGTTGTGGTATTTAGCTATAGATAATTGAAATAAAACGAGGATAATTCTAATATGAAAGCATAGTTATGAACTTATAATAATAATATGAAAAGCTCCAAAATCCTACTTTAAATTAATACCATAAAATTGATGTTTGTGATTCAAAGATTACGAATGAGCCTTAGAACCTTAGAAAAATATAATAGAAGATAAACATAATTATAAAACATTATAGGAGTATTTATAGATATGAAATTCCATCCTAAACCAAGTATGAATACAAATGTCAGCAGTGACAACAACTATGGCAATGAGTCATCTAGTCTGCGGACAAGTCATCGTCAGTCTACTCCTAAGTGTTGCCTTCTTTCTTACTTCTTGATGAAGGCTCATCTAGTCACCCTATGAGTCGTAGGATGACTTTAATCCATTGAGACTATCTTTCACCCTTTTAGAACTTTTTAACAATTTGCTCTAGACAACTGCTCATGACAATTCAATGTGTCACCCAATTAATCACAGCCTCCCATTATACTCTAATATTGATTAGCATTCCCTACATCTTTGAAGTTCTTAGGTCATAATAGGTTTTACCTTCGACTCGTCAAAAGTGACCACAAATCATTGTCTACCAATGTGTCTAAGGCCTCCAAGATCAAAGTTCTTCTTTTCTGGCAATGAGTTAGGTTATGAGTCATGTTATGACCCAATGACTCATAGCCCAGTGTTTTCTCATTCTTGATTGTGAAATTTTTAGTCATTTGTTTATTTCTTCATCTCAGACCAATATTTTACTGCAAAACTATACAACCACATCATATCAACAAAAAATACTTAAGTTTTTGTATATTTTCCTATTTTTAAGGATCTGAAGTTCCATGAAACTATAACATTTCAGGATTCTATTTGATAGAAAGTTGAAGAGAAACATTACCAAGATGGCCTATCAAGATAAGGATCTTGAAAATTCCTTTTATAGAAGAGCCTTATATCTTAACCATAGAATTAACCAAATACCCAGTTATTAAGAGATAAATCAAAGATCATGAATTGGGTTGGATGAGAGAAACACTAAGAAGCTACTAACCATCCATGGTTTGTAAATTCAATGTAATGGACATAACCATCTATGAAAAATTATGCAAGAAGGGATAGAAAGAATCTGACATGCTAGTATTGAACAGGATCCCAATTTTAAAGCTTTTCGTGGACATATCTGATCTTATAATCAGTAGGATCTTTTATGTCTAAACCTATATACTTCCAGCTATTATCCTAGAGTTTGAACATCAAACAATTTCAGTGTCATGACAACAACCATGGATAGCTCAAATATTATCTGATAAAAAACCTACATAGTTGAGATACAAAAAGGAGAGGATAGTCAAGTCATCATTTAATTTTGTGGATACATTTTGGTGGATTATGGTATAGTTGAGATTCATGCCCATGGTAGAGATGACAACTTAGATAAGACTAGGGTTGTGAGGGTTACTAGTTTGATACTAGGGTTCAAAGAGAACATCAAAAAAAGAATGCAGATGAAATAAATGTGTGGGACATAAACCCAACAATATTATTTCCACTGTCATGTCTATTTACCGAATTATTTTGACTTGTAAAAGTACATATCTAAATATGGTTGACGATAAAGGGTGACCATAAAGAAGAAATACATTTTCAATACTAGAGATAACTAAAAATTTAAGTTGGGGGTACCAAACCCATATCATTTTGACCTTAAACTCAAACCACTCTAGAGTTATTTCACACTTCCTCTGGTATAAATCTAATTATTTTTGTTGTTGATCTACACGGTGCATCTGTTGTATCAAAGGCTAATTACTTCCCAGCTACTTAGACTAAAAACACAACCTCCATGCCACTAGCATATTTAGAGTTTAGGTTGACTCCAAAAAATTTTGTGAAAATAATCAAGAGGAAAAATAAGTTTGAGAAGAAATTGAAATTATGGGCAAAACAATTCAAGCCCTTAATAGAATCAAAAGAGAATGACTCTATACTTTATTTGAAAGGAAGACCTCTCAAAATCAATAGTAAGAGGTAAATTAAAGGTGGTGAGGAGAAGAAATCGTGAAAAATATAAACATTGCAAGAGATTCAAAGGAGAAGATAATATGAAAAAGGTGAAGATGGATTTGATAGATGATAAGTCATTGAGACAAGAGTGGATAAGTGCTCAATGTAGTAGAGCTTCTTCCAGTGCAGTGCATGAAGTTGAGTTATATCTACATGTGTTGCCTTTATCCACTAGAGGTCGATGTTATTATTTATGACTTGAGCACATCGGTCAACACAGTCTCATCGTTCCCAATTATGAGGCCATAGTGGATTTTAGTATTGTACCAAACTTTTAGACCTAAGAGATTTACATGTATCCCTTTCTCCCAAATACTTAGTTATTATTTCTTATCCTAATGGCCAATGAATGGTTCTTTTGATAAAGGTGGGGTTACTTATGAGTCTTTCTCTATCCAAAGGTTTATGTTGTCATGTTTCTTTTTTCTTCGAGTGTGTTATCTAGTAAAACCATCATGTTTAGGTGATTTTACTACTTTCACATTTTTAAATATAAAATATTAGCAATCAATGATATGATTTTGTGCTATGAATTAACTAGAGACCCGTCTTAAAAATCATTTAGCACTGGTGGTTTGATTTTATATTATTATCTGGTCTGAATCGTTGAATAAATTAGTGTATATTAATAGAATAATTTTTCATAAGATGAATTGAGTAGTAGGTATTGATATATATTTGTGCCAAGTGTGTGTAAGCTTACTCTGCATCTTTACTACTTTGTGCATACATCTAGGACTTGTTCGATCTATTTTACTGAAGTTGTAAGTTGGTTCATTAGGGAAGGATCACAAGCCCTATTATATCCAGTCTATGTATACCATTTTTATTCAGTAGCCAATGACCTTCCCTAATTTATATTTGAACCATTATTTTATCTCCGATCCCTTCTTAGACATCGTGCACCTTAACTTAGGCAAACAGCCTAAGTTGAGGATGGCTAATGTAGAGGTCACTCATAAAGAATTCACAAGACACAAAAGATGACCATAATCTTTCCTTTAGTGTAGTATACCACTAACATCAGAAAATTGAGGCTCAAGATCAAGTAGGACTTTAAGGGTTGTAATTTAGGCTAAGGGACGGTTATGAACTATTATTACCATAAATAGTGACTATCTTCCATAGCTTTAATACATCACACATTCCATTAAACTCCTCTCAAATTGAACAATGTTTCACCTCTTTTATCTTCTTACTTCTCTTTCATTTTGCCCAATCTCTTTAAGCTAGTTCACACATGTTAAGTAGGGTGTATTTACTATCACATATGATTCTCTTTTGATCTCTTTTTTTCTTTTCATTGCCTTCCTCCCAACCACGACCCATAAACTTCTTAATACACCATTAGCTACTATCTTGGGGCTTCACTTTCACTTTTCCTTTATTGAATTCTACACTTATTGATATCTTAACATTTTAACTAAAATGTTTAGGAGTTTTGGATTAAAATATGATCACCCAAATAAAAGGTAATAAGCTACATATGAGGATACCAAAGTATATGCTAAAGGCTCAATAGGGATAACTAAGATCACACAAAAAGGGTAGATAAAGAGGGTATAAAACATTGTTATCAAAAATATCCTATATCATGTCATAAAACCAACATTCTTACTTACACTTTGCAATTGCATTAGGAAAGTTCTAAACATCAAATGCATAATAATGAATGTAAAAATACCTCACTCACATATAGAATATGCTCAAATCAAGAGGTATCTCTCTAGAATTTAAATCAGGAAATAGGAAGAATTAAAAATTAAGCCAACATTGCACAAGAGTAACATAAATAAGCCTAGTTGTCTTCAAAATAGTCATTCAACATGAATTCATATTCAAAATCTCTTTCTATCATGTAATCATACATAGCAATTAGCAAGAACATCTCACTTTTTCTTAATGAAAAAATCTAGAATTACTCCTAAAAATAAAAAATGATACTTGTTCAAAGAGCCCCCTCAGAAAAGAACCAAAAAGATAAACAAGGGAATGACATAACAAAGCTAAAAATAAACAAAGATAAATTTTTTTCATAATCCTTTTTAAATTTAGTCAAAAACTGAAAAATAACTAAAAATAGAAATCCTATAGTAGCACTTCACCCTAAACAATTGGAATATTGCCCACCACACACTTAAAAGCACACTTTGCCCCCAAAATAAAACCTAAAAGTAAGGATAGAAATACTTCTTTTGGAATTTAGGAATAGCTATTAGCATCATAATTATCAAAAAGAGTCAGGAGGACCCTACACTCAGTCTTTGCCTTGCACCTTATCTCAGATCTCTAGTACTCAAACTTTCTTTCAACTTGTTGACTCAATCAAAAACAAAAAAAGTGATATTAAAGAAAAACTTGAAAAACTGAAATACCTACCTTAATTAGTTTGCCTCCCAAGCATAGCCTAATTTATTGGCACGATTGAACTCACAACTCTTAACCATATCATTTCATCTTTTTTCTCCTACACAGAGCCCATTGTCTTATTGTCTTGTATCTTCTTGAGTGGTCAATCTCAAGGTATTATCTTTTTCCACACTTGTCTTTTTAGGCCCCCCTTTACTATTCTCAATCTCGGTCTTAACTATTTATTTGGGTAGCTCCATGAAAGTGTCCAAATAAGTTATGAAAGGTTTTCACTCCTCCACCACACACTCATCCACATTCGTGATTGTGATCATGCACAAATCCTTGTAGTGTGAGGGTTTATTAAAGGCCTTATATGCTCTGAAAATCACCACTTCATCACTTAACCTTAAATTTAAAGTGTCCGCTCTCACATCTATTAGTGATCCTTCAGTTACCAAAAATGGACATCCTACTGTGATCGGTACACCATCTGCATCATAATCAAGAATAATAAATTTAGGACGTATAATAAACTTACAAACCTTAATGTGAACATTCTTTATGATTTCGGTGAGCACCACTCTTGTTCTATTCGCTATTTGGAGCATCACTGAATAAGGTCTCAATTTTTCTAATCCAAGAGTGTTGAACACTGAAAGGTCCATTAAATTTATGCTTGCCCTCAAATAACTCAAATCATATACCATATCACTTTCACCATTTTGTATAGGGAGGTTGATCAAGATCAAACTACAAAAATGAGAAATAAATACCAAAACTAAGGAATCGATGAAATTAAGATACAAAAATTAAAAGGATAAAAAGATAGATTATAAAGATAGATAGATTGACACTAGAAGATTGAAAAAAATTAGGAACTAATAAGTATATTCTTAATCTCTTACGTTGACCACAAGGGAAATAAAATTCTCGTACAACCACTGTTTCTAAACATATGTCAATAAAAGCTTTCCAAGCTATCTCACACTCTCTCAATAGTTTTTATATATTCTCTATTAAAACAAAACTGATGAAATAAGGACCTAAGCTATTTTATTTATAGTCTAGGTTTAACTTATTACAATGGGCCTAAAAGTTACCTATTCTATTTAATAAAAAACGACAGCCCTCTCTAGCATTTTTGGGGAAGATGTGATGCACTTCAAGGGTATTTATAGAGTATATGAAACTATTTTGACCTACTCTTGATCTGCTAGTGTAGGTCGGGCACACCTCAA
Organism: Capsicum annuum; assembly: GCF_002878395.1. NCBI lineage: Eukaryota > Viridiplantae > Streptophyta > Magnoliopsida > Solanales > Solanaceae > Capsicum > Capsicum annuum. The sequence continues at coordinate 103,227,963 of NC_061111.1, read as the reverse complement.
AGGTAGATTGGTGCATGTCCCTTCCAAGGAGCCTTTTAGACCCTTCTCGTATTCCCTCGGCTCCTCCAAGGACCCTTGATCAAATTTATGTGCAATGACCATCACATGACACCCTTTGATGACAATAATATAACTTCAAGAACCTCTAGCACAATAAGTATCCCATTAAAAGATTCAGAGGCAATTTAGATTGTTCTATCTTTCCTTTCTTGAAAAAGATTTGACCTCAAATCCAAACTTTGTAAAAACAAATAAAGGACAAATAAACACAAAAACCTCATGATATGAGGGTTAGGTTTATCATAAATAATCATAGAATCATACCAAGGTTGCACACACTTAAGATATAACCAAAGATCTTTTTTGTTAATCATTAAAATCTTATTGAAAATGGTCTATAGGGATTTTCTATGACAATTATCAAGAGATAAGGAAAGTACAAAGTTCATAATACCATCAATAAACTAAGAAGGTAAGAATACATTCATCTTAGGAGCCACAAGACACAATTTCATTGTTCTCTCTTCAAGTTACCACACCAAAAGTGGTATCACTAATGGATTAAAATTCCACAATGGTTTTTTTAGGTCAAGGATGTGAATGACCCATAAAGCATTACTACCCAACCAAGTGGACAAACCGACATGTTTCCTACCTCCCAATAAAATAATTCCAAGACTAACATAGACATTATCATAGTCAAACAGGTAGTATATAATAGAATCAAGCACAAAAACATCATCCAAGGCACTTTACTATAATAATTCCATTTAGCTCAAAAGATTTAGAATATACTGCATATAAGGATGGAATAAAGGTATTTAAGAACAAATAACTTTCCCTTTTAAACAACTTCCCTTAAGAAAGGGGTCACCAATTACGAACACTGAAAAAGAAGGATGTCATATAAATATAATTCATCTAAGGTGTTCTCCAGAGGAAACTCTCTCCTTGACCTACAAGTAGTGAAACCTTGGTCATGAATGGAAACACACAATGTTGAACTCTCTTAGATCTTTTCTCTACTCTTATTCACTAAAGAACTCTCATCTTTATTGGAAATTCCTACAGTGCACAACTTGGGTCTTTCAATTAGATTGTAAATCCCCAAGAAAGACTTGTCATTATAGGAAAGGTTACCACCATACTCAATCAAACTTTGCGTGTTTTCTTAACCAAGAACCATGTGGGATGCGTACAAATCATCACATGCCAATAGGTTGTTAGGGTTAAATGATATAAGTATCCAAAAATAAGTAAAGGAAATACTCACATTACCCAAAGGTGCCATTTTCACAATTAGACTTGCCTTCTATATGTCCATTGACAATTTTACAAGCAAAGAGAAGGTAGAAAAAGGTATCACTCAAGATAAATTCAATTAAGGTGTCCTCATACATGTACTCACTATTAGAATCAAGATCATCACCATGAATATTCTCATCAAAGGAGTAACACAAGGTAGAAGAAGAAGCAATTTTTGAACAATTAACACCTTCTTTTTCTAGGAAAGAATTCTCAAGTTGACACATACCACCACTAACTTCAAAGGTATCTTGACTAAATTTACCATAGAGGTCAAGCAAATCATCCCCATATTTATCAAAATAAGATTTGGTGTCATACAAAAGATCACAAACATAATCATTTTCATAAGAACAATAACTCTTTGGGTTTCTCGAACATTCACGTAAATCATAGTTATCATCACCTAACTAATCTATCTTTTACAAAAAAAGATATCACCTTTCAAACAACCACATTTCTTTCTCTTAAGAGTAATCCCATCTTTTAAGAAGATATTTTTATCTTTAGGAGAAATGTATCACTCTTTAGTGGGTTGTTATATAGAATATAGCCCTCAAGATGACCTACTTTATAAACATGATTCACACTGCTAAGTAATTCACTAGGAGTGATTTTATCATCTAAAAATATGCTATAGTACATAAATAGAGAAGGATCAATACATGAAGAAGAATTTGAATATGTAAGTTCACTCTAAAAAATACAACTATCAAGTTCAAAAAAAGTTTCAAACATATGATCATCCCAATGAGTAAAACAAACAATGGTTCTTCATCAAGAGGTATGCTTAAAGGATCACTCCTTATATATATTGTTTTGATGATGAGTAGCTAACTTCAAGGAACCAGGTCCCTGGATATGCAAAATACAATACATCTAATAAATATAGTCTATACAATTTTGTCATCTTGTGTAACAAACTTGTAAGTGTTATTTTGTACTGATTAGGACAGCTAGTCCAATTATCTTTTAGCCTTAATCATCCTTAGTTATAAAATAAAAGAGAGGCCTCTACATTAAGTGGTTTGTGACAATTACAAAGAGCGAAGAGTGGTAGTAAAAACCCTATTTAATCATTGCTCAATTTCTTTTCTATCGTTGTAAGCTTAAATTGAAATTGTTCTTAATTAAGTACTTATTTTTAATCAAAAAACTCTCTCTATAAGAGTATTTTTACTTTTTTGAGTGCTTAAGAAGAATTACCTAAGTTGCTGATTAGAGGTAATCAGTAGAGATATCCTTGGTAGAGTTACCAGGATGAGCTTATAGTAGAGTTTCTATAATTAGAAGGAGCCTAGAGGTAGGCTAAATTATATAAAGTAAGCATGATGTTGATTATAGTGTATTTCATTTGTGCTTGTGTCGGCAAACTTTGATTTTTCCCTTCTTTGGTTTCCACATAAAATCATTGTGTTTTTACTTTCCTATACTATATTTGATTTTCTAGAACCTCATAGTTACTTTATTATTCTATCCCTTGTAATTGACTTAGAGGGAACTAGTCCCTGACTATGTGGTGCAACCCCTAAAGGTTCCATAAAACACCTTGGATTTTGATCCCTAGAAATTTCCTAAGTTTTTGGCTTTTGGACATCATATGACTAGGGGTACTAGTTTTATGATAGGGTATAGTTTGGTGGGTCTTAGTCATATGTTAAATATTATGGTTGGTTAGTTTCTATCTAAGGTGTGAATGGATCATACTAGTAGCTAGGGTACTAGTAGTATGATGCCAATCCTATGTACACTATGTCTATCCTATAGGAATCTATTCTACCTAAGGTATGGATTTAGGTGCAAGTCATATAGTTGGGTATGAATTAGACTTTGTGGCGTATGTTGGGCAGTGTTGGGATCCAAAGTGAGAATTAGGGTGTGAGATAAGGGTGCCACTTGTAGGGTCGTACCCTTCTATGGTAATTTTATATAGTTTAAGTTAGGGGTAATATGGATATTTCCCCTCTTAACCTCTTAAGGCCCCATGACTTATACACTCTTAGGATATAATTTATCCTATTATTATAATGTAAAATACTTAGAAACTCTCTCAAATTCTCTCACGGCTCCTGGGAAATGAAGGTTAAGGTTTTTTTAATAAGGTTAATTTGGGGCTTACAAAGGTGGTTTCTCTTCTTCATCTTTGTAATCTAAAGCCTATTACTCCTCCCATATTGTTAACTCTAACTAAAGGCATGTTTTTTGTATGGATTTTATAGCATAATTATGGTATGGTTTTGGTATTGAATATATGTAGGGGTTTTGGTTATAATTGGTTTGGTTATAGTTTTACCATACTTTAACTGTGGTTTTCATGGTTTAATAGTGGTTTGAATATGTGGTTGCATGGGAATGGTTAATTGGTAGTTGGTTTTTGTTTTGAAAACTATATGTCCTCAATATGTTAGATAGGATACCTATGATAATGTTTTTGCTATATTTTTAAACTTTCATTAAAAACTTTGCATGGTATAAAGTGTTAGTGGAACCCTAATTAGTTTGGATGCTCTTTAATGGTTAAATGTTAATCTCTTAGTGGTCATGGATATAGATTAATTGAATATAGTTTTGGGGTACATGGGAATCCCCTAAGAAAATTTAATAATGATCATCTTGTGGGGTATATGGGAACCCCCCAAGAAACTTAATGATGTAATCTATGGGTAAATAGGAATCCCTTCTTTAAAGAGGATAGCTAAGGATATTTCCTACACGCTTAAGCTATGGTTGGTATGATGATACCACTACTTATAGACTTGGTTAATAACAAATAGAATTGGTGGTTTAGTTTTGTGCTAATGGTTTTAATTAGGCAATAATGTTGGGCTTTGATAGCTAACCTTGAAGGCGTGAGTCCAATGGACTGACACTGGAAACTCATATTTTTCGACAAGAGAATTGGTCATGGAGACCATATATATAATGCTTAAGGGGTACATGATAATCCTCTAAGTTACTCTTGTATATTTATTTAATGGAGAGCAAATGGTACATGAGAATACCCTACTCCTATAGTATCTCTAGTTTATGTGTATATACATATCGATGCTCATTCATGGGGTAACACTAGACCCATATAACATATGGGTTGTTCTAGGATAGTTAAGCTACGCATACCCATGTTAATGGTTTTAAGACATGCTAAATCTTATTCCCTCTCCCAACATAGATATAAATATATATGTGTGTGGCTGTGTATGCATATGGTTATTTACTTGGTTTTAAAGGTTGGCATTATTTTATCCTTATCTTGAGTATATGCTAGCATTCACCCATTAACCAGTCTTTAGGAGTTGTATCCCTACATAATGCAAGTACTAGCCATTCTACTCTTCTGGCTCAGTGATCAAATTTGGCATCAGCTTGTGTTGGATTAAAGTGGTGATCTTCCATATTCCAAAATTCTCCATTTCATGTCATGGATATCCTTACCTACTTTGGTGATTTTATAGACTATAGTTTTTGCTAAGGTCAAAGGCATGTCCCAATTGGATATTGTTTTACTTTTGGTCAGAAGATTTATGGGACTACTATAGGTTGGTATGGTCAGTGTCGGTAATGATGTCAGCCTTGGCATTGGCATTGGTATTGGATCTGACATCAATGTACTATATTTGATTAATGATTGTTTTAATTTTTTGGATTATATATACAAACACATTGGGTTATTGTTTTATTTGGTTGGTTATTGGACAGTTTAACTTAGTTGGGTTGGTTTAGAAAGCAAACTTATCCATAGGTAGTATTTCTGTAAATATGCTATATTGTTATATGTTTGGAATTCATCTGACTTAATGTATGTATTTGGAGGATGGGTTGGGTTTCGGAGGTGTTTCTTTGTCCTAGTTGGACATAGATGCCCATCACGATAAGGCCCCAATTTAGGTCATGTCAAGTTGGTATTAGAGCTTTAGGTTCATGGTCAATTGGGAGTCCACAAATTTGTGTCAATTAGAGTCATTTTTAAGAGTGTATAGCCCGTCGTACTCATAAGACAGAGGCTATAAGGTATTTAAAAATGTTTCTCTTTCTTGTATTCTTTTTTCAAGCTTGGAGTCTAAGTTTTGGAATCTTCTCTAATCCCTGTTTGTTTATTTTTTAGATCATGCAATCTGATACGTATGGAAACTTCTCTTTCCTAATAAGGGATGATATTAATTGGACACGCTCTACCCATGGGGTCCATACTAGGTCTAAGGGTCCAATCCTTAATTTTCTTGGAGTTCCACTAGTTTCTTCTAGTCCTCCTCAGGATAATGTGATAAATATGGAGTTTCGTTAGTTATTTCATATGATTTATTAGTTGGTAGCTTCTCAGACGGAGCATGTTCTATCTGTTATTCCATCTTCTGAGGCTACAAGGATTGGCTAGTTCATGAAGATAAGCCCTCTTATTTTTACTGGTGTTAAGGTAAAGAAGGATTCTCAAGATTTTTTGGATGAGATATAAAAGATATTCAGGGTTATGCATGCCACGATTTTTGAAGGGGTGGAGTTTGCTTCCTACCAATTGAATGATTTGGTGTGCCAATGGTGGGATAGGTTAAGAGGTGACGTTGATGAGTTATCTCCATAGGAGACTTTCTCTGATGTATTTTTGGACCACTTTATTCCATAGGAGTTGAGGGAAGAAAAATTAGAGGAATTTTTAAATCTAAAATATAGGAAGATATCAGTCAAAGAGTATTCCTTGAAGTTTCACCAGTAGTCTCGGTATACTCCGGAGATAGTGACTAATATGAGGGCCCAAATAATGAAGTTTGCTTTTGGACTGTCTCATGAGTTGATCCTTGAAAGTAAGACTGCATTATTGATCAAGGACATTGATATCTCTAGGTTGATTTTTCATATGCAACAAGTTTTCTGAGCAAGGTAGTGGGCAACAGTAAAGTGGTACCAGATGGTGGTAAGTGGCCAAATAAGAAGTGGCGAAGTTCTGGTTCTTTATCCACAGCTAGTTCTCCCTACTCGAAGGTATCACGAGATAGGTGTCAATAGGGTAACAATAATTTAAGGGCACAGAGTGCACAATATCAGGCTAGTGGGGCTCAATTGGCTTCATTATGTCCTCATTATGGTTTCTATGATGAGTGAAGGGATAGGTGCTTCAAATTTTGGTAGCCAGGGTATGCTTAGAAACTATCTAGTTGGTAAGGTCGCTTCATAAGCAAACAAGGTTCCAATTTCTTCATCTATGGCTCCAGTACCAAAGGGTGCACCATCTAGTTCTGGCACTGATTGGAACTGCCTTTATGCTTTCACTACCTGACAGGAGTCCAAGACATCACTTGACATCATGACTAGTATGTTGCAACTCTTTTCTCATGATGTATATTGTTTACTTGATCTAGGATTCCCTCTTTCTTATGTGACCCCCTTTGTGTTTGTGCATTTTGGTTTTGGTTCGAAGTGTGTTTAAAAACCTTTTTCTATTTCTACCTTGTCGGTAACTCTGTAATTATTAAAAGAGTCTATAGAGGGTTGTGGTATCGGTTGGTAGTAAGGAGTCTATGGGGGATTTGTCTGAATTAAATATGGTTGATTTCAATGTTATTTTAGGGATGGATTGGTTGTGCTCGTGCTATGTATCCCAAGATTATTGGACCTATAGGTTGTCTACAGATTTCCTAATAATCCTATTATTGAGTAGGAGAGTGGTTCCCTATCTCCTAATGGGAATTTTTTATCATATCTTAGATCTCGGAGATTAATCTCCAAAGGGTGTCTCTATCATCTGGTCTGAGTTAAAGATTCTAACTTGGAGGGTCCTTTTTTGCATTTGGTTTTGGTGGTGAATATGTTTCTTGAGGTGTTTCCTGATGACCTTCTTGGTGTTCCTCTTTATAGGGAGACTGAGTTTAGGATTTATCTTCTCTTGTATAGTCATCTAATTTATTTTCCCATTATAGAAGGGCCTTGGCTGAGTTGAAAGAACTAAAGGATCAACTTAAGGAGCTATTAGATAAGGGTTTCATCTGTCCTAGTGTTTCCCTATGGGGTGCACCAGTGTTATTCGTGTTTAAGAAGTATGGTTCTCTTCAAATGTGTATTGATTAACGACAGTTGAATAATGTAAGGATTAAGAACATGTATCCTTTCCCAAAGGTAAATGACTTATTTGACTAGTTGCAGGGTACCAAATTTTTTTCTAAGATTGATCTATGGTCTGTGTATTATTAACTTAAGATTAGGGAGCTGGATATCCCTAAGAAAGTTTTTCATACCCGGTATGGGAACTTTGAGTTCTTCATAATGCCATTCAGTTTGACCAATACTCCTTTGATATTTATGGATTTGATAAATAAGGTCTTCTATCAGTTTCTGGATCTATTTGTCATTATGTTCATTGATGACATTTTTGTGTACTCTAAGAGTGAGGTGGATCATGCCAATCACTTTTGTATTGTGTTGCAAACTCTGAAAGAACAGCAATTGTATGCCAAATTCTCTAAATGTGAATTTTGTTTGAACATTGTCACTTGTCTAAGCCATATTATTTCTAGTGAGGGGATTATGGAGGATCCACAAAAGGTTGTGGTGGTTAAGAAGTGGCCTAGACCTAACACTCCAGCCGACATTCATAACTTCTTGGGTTTAGTTGGCTACTAAAAGAGGTTTATAGAGTTTCTTGACAATAGCTACCTTGTTGACTAAGTTGACTCAAAAGAAGATAAAGTTCTCTTTGTTCGATTCTTATGAGGGAAGTTTCAATAAGCTGAAGGATAAGCTAACTTTGACTCTGGTTTTGACATTCTCTGAAGTCACAAAGTGGTTTGTGGTTTACTATGGTACATCCCGTGTGCGACATGGTTGTGTTCTAATATATCATGGTAAGGTGATAGCGTATACTTCTAGGAAGCTAAAGGTACAAGAAAGAATGTATCTTACTTGTGATTTGGAGCTGTTAGCAGTGGTGTTCGCATTGAAAATCTAGTGGTACTATTTATATAGAGTGCACATGGACATCTTCTTAGATCATAAAAGTCAATAGTATGTGTTCAATCAGAAAGAGCTAAACCTCGAGCAAAGAAAATGGCTAGAGCTTCTTAAGGACTATTATATGAGTCTTCACTACCACTCAGGTAAAGCTAATGTAGATGTCGATGCTCTTAGCAGGTTGTCCATAGGGGGTCTAACTTATTTGGATAAGGAAAATTGAGAATTGGTAAAGGATTCTCATAGTTTGGCTAACCAGGAGTTAGTCTCTTAGACTCCAAGAATGGTGGTGTATTGGTACAGGAGATGGTACGGTCGTCTCTTGGTGTAGAGATCAAGAAGAAGCAAATTCTAGATCCTTTGTTAATGAAATTAAATAGAGATGTAGGTAGAAAAAAAATGATGGTATTTGAGATTAGTGGTGATGGTACCTTAGAGTACTAAGGGCAGTTTTGTGTTCCTTATGTTAATGGGTTACGAGAAAGGATATTGGTCGAGGTGCATAAATCACACTATGTTGTTTATCCCAGTTTGACAAAAATGTATCATGATCTCAAAGAGATGTATTAGTGTAGTGGTATGAAGAGGGATATGGCTGATTTTGTGGCCAAATATATGGTGTGTCAACAAGTGAAAGTTAAGCACATAAGGCCTGGAGACTTGTACAAAGAATTTGAAATGCTGGAATAGAAAATGAAATAATCAATATGGATTTTATTAATGGTCTCCCTCAGTCTTCAAATCAATATGATTCGGTTAGGGTCATCATGGATAGGATGGCAAAGTCGGCTAACTTTTTGCCCGTGTGGACTTACTTTTCGGTTGAGGATTATGCGATGTTGTATGTTCATGAGATTGTGAAGCTGCATGGGTACCTATTTCTATTATATCTGATCATGGTACGCAATTTTTATCTCACTTTTCGTAGTCGTTTAAGAAAGGATTGAGCACTAAGGTTGGTTTGAGTACTTCTTTTCACACACAGACAGATGGGTAAGTAGAAAGGAATATTTAGACGTTAGAGAATATGCTTCATGTATGCATGATTGACTATGGTGTTAATTGGTTGATTATCTACCTCTTGAAGAGTTTTCTTTCAATAAATGTTATTACTCAAGCATTGGGATGGATCCACTTGAGGCCTTGTATGGTAGGAGGTTTAGATCTCTTATTGGGTAGTTTAAGGTCGGCGAGGCAGAGATGTTTGGACTAGATTTGGTTCACCAAGATATAGAATAGGTGAAGGTTATTCGGTATAGACTTAAGGCTGCCCAAAGTCGCCAAAAGTCCTATGCAGATGTGAGGCGTAGGGACTTGAGTTTGAGGTTGGGTATCGGGTGTTCCTAAAGGAGTCTCCCATGAAGGGAATAATGCGGTTTGTAAAGGGTTTGTAAGGTTTTATATGAGTTGGAGTTTCCTTCTAGTGTGAATTCAATTCATTAGGTATTTCATGTCTCTATGTTGAGAATGTGTATACTTGATCCTTCATCAATTTTTTCTTTGGATAGATTGGGTATCTCGGATTCTCTATATTATAAATAAATCCTGATTGAGATCTTGGATTGGCAGGTTCATCGATTACATACCAAGGATTCAACTTTGGTTAAGGTTCTATAGAAGAACCACAAGGTTGAAGAAGCTACTTGTGAAGTGTAAGAGGACATGAAGTTCAAATATCCGTTCCTATTTTCTACTCTTGAGATTCGTGCAGAACGTATATGTTCTTCATTATACTTATGTTTTCAAACTTTGTTAAAAGAAAGGTTGATTTTCTTACATCTTTATTTTCTAACATAGTTAAAGTTAGAGTCGAGGTATTTGGGTGTAAATCATGTTTGTACTGCCTTGTTCCTTTTTTCGAGGATGAATGATCTAAGTAGGGGAGAATTAAAATACCCTGGGTTTTGATCCTTAGAAATTTCCTAAGTTTTTGGGTTCTGGACATTATACAACTAGGGGGTACTAGTCGTATGATAGGGTATGGTTTGGTAGGTCTTGGCCATATGTTAACTAGTGTAGGTTAGTTGGTTTATTACCAAGGTATGAATGCATCATACAATTCATATGTTAGGGTACTAGTAGTATCACGCCAATTGTATGTTGCCATGTATCTAACCTAGAAGAGTCTATTCTGCTTAAGCTACGGATTTAGGGTACCAGTCATATAGTTAGGTATGAATTGGCCTTAGTGATCGTATTTTGGATAGTGTTGGGGTCCAACGGGAGACCTAGGATACAAGAAAAGAGTTCCACTTGTACCTATGGGTACAGTTTGGGGAGGTTCATACCCTCCTGTCGGAGTTTTATATAGTTTAAGTTTGGGGTAATCTGGATATTTCTCCTCTTATCCACTTAAGGCCCCAATGACTTATAACACTCATGGGACATCATTTACCCTATTATTCTAATCTACAACACTTAGAAACTCTCAAATTCTCTCAAGTCTCTTGGGTCAAGATAGGCTAAGGTTTCTTCAAAAAGGTTAATTTGGGGCTTACAAGGGTGGTTTCTCTCCGTCATCTTCATAATCTAAGGCATGTTACTCCTCTCTCTTTGTTAGTTCCAACTAAAGGAATGTTTTATGTATGGATTTTATGGCATAATTGTGGTATGATTTGGAGTTTTGAATATATGTTGGGGTATTTGGTTATAAATGGTTTGGTTATGGTTTTCCCATGTTTTAACTATGGTTTTCATTTTTTAACGGTAGTTTAAACATGTGGTTACTTGGAAATGGTTAATTGGTACTTGGGTTTGGTTTTGAAAACTATATGCCCTCAACATGTTTGATAAAATGCCTATGAGAATGTTTTAACAATATTGTTGAACTTTAATTAAAAACATTACATGTGATAAAGTGGTAATGGAACCCTAACTGGTTTGGATGGTCTATAATGGTTAAATGGTAAGGTCTTGTTAGTCATGTTATGGATTAACTGCATACACTTATTGAGGTACATGGGAATCCACCAAGAAAACTTAATAATGACCTTCTTATGGGGTACATAGGAATCTCCCAAGCAACTTAATAATGTAATCTATGGGTACATCGGAATCCTTTATTTAAAGAGGGTGGCTAAGGACATTACTTCCAAGATTAAGCTATGGTCAGTATGATGATACCACTACTTTTAGCCTTGGTTGATAATAAATGGAATTTATGGTTTAGTTGTGTTCTAATGATTTTGATTTGGTAATAATTATGGGGTATGGTAGCTAAGTATGAATATGTGAGTCCAATAGACAAACGCTAGAAACTCATGTTTACCGACCATGAGGATTGGTTAAGGACACCATATAGATAATGCTTATGGGGTAGATAGGAATAACCTAAGTTACACTTGTATATATGTATCATGGGGAGCGAAGGGTACACGAAAATCCCCTACTCCTATGGTATCTTTGATTCATGCGGTTACATGCATCGGGGTCCATTCAAGGAGTAACATTGGATTTCTAGGATCGTTAAGCAACACATATCCAGGTTAATAGTTTTAAGGCATGCTAAACCTGATTCCCACTCCCGGCATGGATATATATATATGTATGTATAGTTTTGTATGCATATGGTTGTTTACATGGTTTTAACGGTTGGCATTATTTTATCTTTATCTTGAGTGCATTCTAGCGTTCACCCGCTAACCCATCTTCGGGCATTGTATCCCAACGCGATGCAGGAATCGGCCATTTTACTCCTCTTACTCAGTAATTGGATTTAGGATCGGTTTGTGTTGGATTGAAGTAATGAGCTTCCATATTTCAGAAGGCTCCATTTCATGTCATTGATGTCCTTACATACTTTGGTCATTTTATGGTTTATGTTTTTGTCTATGGTTGGGGGCATATCCCGATTAGATATTGTTTTACTTTTTGTTAAAGGCTTTGTAGAACTACTATGGGTTGTTATGGGCGGTGTCAGTAATGGTGTCAGCCTTGGCATTGGCATTGGTATTGGGGCTGACATTGCTAGACTATATTGATTTATGATTGTTCCATTTTGTTTTGGATTATATATACAAACACATTAGGTTATTGTCTTAGCTTGGTTGGTTATTGGATCGATTGACTTTATTGGGTTGATTTAGGAAGCAGACATATCCCAAAGGCAGTGTATCTACAAATACGCTATCTTGCTATATGTTCAGAATTTATCTTACTCATGGTATGTGTTTGGATTATGGTTTTGGTAGGTGGTCCCCACTCCTGGTTGGACTTGGACGCCCATTACTACAAGGCCTCATTTTGATTTGTGTCATTCCAACAATTGGTATCGGATCCAGGTTCACTCTAAAATGTTTGTACCCAGAGTGTTGGGTCATAATGGTTGCTATAACTAAACTAGGGTTTGAAAGAAAGGAAGTAGAAAAAGAGACATTCCTGACCTTGAAGACTTTAGAGACTGACCCAAGTGAATCAGACACTGATGTTGCACTTCTGGCGATTGTTAGAGTTGTAAAAATGGGTGGTCAGCTTAGCAAAAGAAATGATAAGATTTAAGGTGGTCACGAAAATAGATCTGAAGAATTCATGAGGAACTACCAAATGCAAAAGAAGGACCAAAATATTTAGTAATCAAGAAGGAAGGATGTTGGTAACCATATAATTAAGAAGATATTGGAAGCATGGGAGGACTATTTTAGTGACTTAGATGAAGATGAGAAGAGTGGAGATGTTTCTATGCTAGCAGTGTAAAACCATTCAGTTATCTATGATTCCTTGCTTGCGTTCATGGCAAACTCAAAAGATGAAGAAGAAAAAGAGGTAACTCTTTCTGACTTTAAGGAAAACCTAGATAACTACTCTGCTAAGAAGACAAAAGGGTTTGCAAGTGTGTTAATACACTCTGTATGTGAACTAACTATTGATAATAATGCCTTAGAAGTAAAAATAGAGAATCAAGAGCATAAGTTGATTTCCTTAACTCTCCAAATTTCTAAACTGGAGCATTGTTCATAAAATAAAACCTGAAAATCTGAGTCTGATGAGTAATCTAAAGAAAATATATGATAAAGATGAAAAAGGGAAGAAAAAAGCCTCAAGACTTCAAGTTGATCTTGAGAAAAGATTAAGGCATTCCAAAAAACCTGATGAATACACTTCATAAGAAGTGAAGAATTAAAGAGGGACCTGGTCTGCTTAAGAGAAGTGTTGAATAAGTCATTTTAAATAGACTGCTTCTTTGCACATTCTTTCTAATCTAATAAGTCAGGGGGATAATGATGGCAAAGGACTGGGCCATCAAGGAGAATTCTAACGTACTGGGTGGCAAGGAAAGACTATCAATGGTGCCAGAAGGAAGGGTTCAAAATATATGGACAATCATTGTGGAAAAAATGGCACTCTAAAGGGAATTGTCAAAGTTGGAAAAGTGAAGGAATGAACGAATTCAGATATTATCTGCAGGAGAATACACAACAAAATGGATTCAAGTACTTGATTAAGATGAAAAAAAACTCTCTACCTAGATTGGCCAATAAGGTTTTGGTCACACCATTGTCTTCTTATTTGTAACTCAAACTCAAATGGGCTACAAAATCAAACAAGTAATCATGGGTCTAGGTTAGAGGAAGGGAATTGGAGCTAGGAATATTTATCAAAAGTGGGTATTCGGAGCATAATCTTAGAAGATCTGGCTGTGTTTTCTCTTACTCAAGGCACTCTAATTTAGAGATGTCATATTTTGAAATAGTTGGATTCAAAGGATCTGGTCCCTAGAAGACTCATCTTAAAAGTGGAAGTTTCAGCAAAAGATCAAATCATGGATTGATCAAGCCAATCTGACCTGACATGTAAATCAATGTAACTCCAAGAATCGGCTTTGCTAAGGAGGCATATATCCTTGGTAGAATAAGTGCTTGTTAATCTAACACAGCTCTATACCTTTCCAGGTATACACTCATAAGAACAGGCTTAGGAGGAGAAGATTTGAAGCTAACACAAGTACTAAATTCAATCAAAAGGGCAAGGGACTTAGTCCCATCACTCAAGTCAATACCTATACAAGAAGCATAAAATAATCATAAAAATGTTGTCTGAAAAAGTCATATATGTTTTCTCCTATAAAGTGTCAATTTCTATGAAAAATAAGCACACTTATTAGGTCTAGATATTTCAAATCAATAGGAACCTTTTTAAGGACATCGGTCACCGCTTAAAATTGCTAAGTTAGATCTTCTTTTATCTACTCTTCAGCTAGTCCAAATAAACTTCCCAAACCTAAAAATTTTCTCTAAACCTAAAACTAATCCAGCTTATCTCTGTCTCTCCAAACTAAATAGACAACACTACTACTTCCTCAAACCCACCAAAAAACTCTAAAGTAGACAAAACTTCAGAGAGTCAAACTAAACTTTCCCAAATTAAACATCGTGATTCTTCAGAATTTGAAATCACGGAAAACATCATCTACAAACAACAAACTGAATCCTCTTTAGAATGTCTAGAAGAACCAGTTGAGTCAGTCTCTATTAAATCCTCCTTAATCTCAGAAGCTCAAGCTTAGCCGATCATGATTGAAAATCCAAACCAAGGATTTGCATCACCAATACAACATGAAACATCTTAGCATAAAACTCCCTCTTCTCTAGAAAGTTAAAAACTACCTGAAATCTTCCAAATTCATGTGTCATTTGAAAAATCCAAAAATGCTTAAACCCAAAAAATGGAAGTGCCTAACTATCCTACACCCTCAGATTCAAACCCTATTTTTTCCTAGTTGTTTGGTGAAGAAATTCTTATAAAAGGGTCGATCTTTCCTCAATTAAAAATTGGGTAGCTGAGAATCTACTCCTACTTGCATACAATACCAAGGAAGGCTTAGTAAATGGGGAAGAATAAGAATTAGGTGATAAAGATAAAGGGAATAAGGGGAAGAATATGTTATTACCACCACTTGAGAAAGATGAAAAGGATGATAATGAAATACCTTAAGATGATCGATAAAGAAATAGAGAGGAAGTATAGGTAAGGATAAAGTAATAAAGTCAAAAATAAATGTAACTAGAACCTATTCTACAAGAGGTTTTGAAAAGAAAATTATAGAAGATGCCATTAAGGCCAACAAAGCTTCAACTATGAAAAGAAGATGGCTAAGGAAATTAATGACAATAGAGGAGCAATAAAATATGGATGTTGTGGAGGTTGAGAAAGAAGAAGGCCTAGATTCAGTAGTTTCTACTACTACTAAAGAAAGAAACTTGGAAGCTGAGTATGATGAGAGGACCAAGTCCTCTAAGTCAAAGACTAGTAGCTCTACTGGAATGAGGCAGAAACACGTAGATGTCAAGAAAATAAAAGATTATGAGGGATCCACTCCTATGAAGAGAAAAATTGATGAAAAATAAAAGTCAAGTAATGATTACAAGAGAAAGAAAAAGAATGAAGAACATAATGGCATATCCAGAGAAAGAAGGATTGAGAACCTAAGAACACTGAAGGTTCTATCTAGGAGAGTATTTGACCAAAAAATCTATGAAAAGCTATGGAACATAGAACTGGTGAAGTATCAGAGGAGTCAAGGTTGGTTGTACATGCTAGAGGAGCCAACTCCCATTGTCTTTGAAGGAAAAGTGAGAATTGTACCACTCCATGGAATTCTGAAAGGATTATTTGTGTTTAACTGCACAAGTATGGAGAAAAATTTTTAGGCTGGATGAAGAAATGCTAGGAAGAATCCTAGATGTACCTATTGTAGGGACATGAAATTTAGTAAATCAAAAATCTACCACTGAGTTCCTGATTGAGGCATCAAAAGTAGGAGGAACCTCAATAACTGCAGTGAAAAAGAAGTTTATAAAATATGACTATAAGTTTGTGTTTGAGTACATCAACAAGGTCATGTTTCAAAGATCTAAAAAAAGAATAACTGCATCTAGTCTTGACTTGTTCTAGATTAAATCCTTGAGCAAGTTTGAATTGATAAGTATTCTATCTCTAATGATAGAGCATATGCATAAAGTGATTCATGTAAAGAAAGAAAAACATAGAATGTCATATGGATATCTCTTGAACAATGTTTTTAAACACTATAATATGTATGGAACTATAGGAATATCTAGAACAGCCAAACAAATGATCAGCCTACAGAATGAATGCATAGAGGGCAAAGGTGGATTTGTGTCCCAAGTTTTTGAGTTGCTTGATGTTCAGGAAGGGTTGTTCAAATAAATAGAGGAGTTATGGATTATGCTATCTGCCAAAGATATTGATATTGTGCATCTGAAGTTGAAGAATCAGAAGTTGTCTTCTGAGAGACCTAGAGCCACTAATAAACTTACAGTTAAAAATGCAAAACTTCAGGCACAATTGGTCGAACTGATGGGTGAAATTACAGGATTGAATATTGAAGTGAAAGTTCTCACCAATCCATTGCTGGATTCCCATAATGTTGAGAATTCAAGAATAGAGATGTTGCTTAAGTTGCTTTCCCCCAAACCCCTTTCTACCTGAGTCTTATTATCCTAGCTCTCAAATCTATCCAGTATCAGTTTCATATTTTTCTTTCTGTGTTGGATCTTGAATATAGTTTGTTTTATGCCTTATTTTAGTTCAATTTTACTAGCACTTACCTTTATTTTGAAAATGAATAAATTTATCTTGTGTATCTCATCTGTCTCTTTTACCTCTTAAGCTGCTCTTTATGCTAGTGATGACTCAGTGGCAATGAGTTAATTAACTTGAAATTATCTTTATTCTTAGATTGTTGTCAATCTTATTCAATGATGCTAAAAGGGGGATACAATTACTACTTACTTTGTGTGTAAAGAGTTTGTAAGAACCAGGTGTAGTATGCAGGGACCACGTATCATGAAATGACTGAAGGGGGTAAGTGATGAACTGAATAGATGAATGAAGGGAGTCATGTCAGCAGGAGAACGTGTGGAAATGCACTAAAAGTAGGTTCATGATAACAGGGGGAAGAGATTAGATATTTTTGCATCATATGACAATAAGGGACTAGGTCCCTATATTTCATGATTGTAGGGTAAACATTAATATTTTGGTGGTAATCACACTAATTAAATGTGATAAATGTGTTCTAATGATCAAAGCTGAATGGATGGTTTTTCATTATCAAAAAGGTGAAAAATTGCTATATGTTGTTTTAATGATGAGCAGCTAACTGCAAGGGACTAGGTCTCTGGATGTGCATACAATACAGCTGGCACGCATAGTATGCACAGTTTGTTCATCTTGTGTAACAAACTTTAAGGTGCTATTTTGTAAGGATTAGGATAGATGGTCTAATTATATTTTAGCCCTAATTATCCTTATGTATAAAACTAAAGAGAGACCTCTTCATCAAGCGGTTTTTTACAGTTACAAAGAGCAAACAGAGGTAGTAAAATCCCCATTTCATTATTGCTCAAGTTCTTAGATATCTATGTAATTTTAAATTGAAATTGTTCTTGAGTAAGTACTGATTTATGACTGAACCATCATGCTATAAGAGTAGTGTTTCTTTTGTAAGTGATTAGGTAGATTTACCTAAGTTAGTTGCTGATTAGAGGTAATTAGAAGAGAATTCCTTTGTAGAGTTACCAAGATGAGTTTAGAGTGAAGTTGCTTCAAGAGAAAGGAGCCTAGAGGTAAGTTGAAATCTAGATTGTAATAGGAGGTTGATTATAGTGGAGTTTTTTGGTGCTTTTGAGGGCAAGACGTGATTGTTCCCTTCTTGGGTTTCCAAAGAAAATCCTTCTATTCTTACCTTCCTACATTGTATTTGTTTTTCTAGTACCTCATAGTCGCTTCACTTTTTATCGCTTATGATTGACTTTAAGGGATCTGGTCCCTCATTGTGTGGTGCAACCCCCAAAGGTTCCAACAACTCCAATTTAATTAATCAATAATCTCAACATTAACACTCCGTTGAGGTTCACTAATCACATCACAAACATCCCTAAGTGGGGGCTAGTTTCACACACAAGTTAATTAACAAAATTTTCACAAAATAATGCACTATAATTCATCACAATAGCTTCAACACTAGGTGGACACAAATTGATCTTACAACAAGAGTTAGTTTGGTCATCAATGGGATCAACTAGTACATCTATATTCTCAATATATACATCATCAATAAGAGTTAAAGAATTATGAGACTCACATGTAGGAAATATATTACTCATACTTAATTGGCTAATAGCCTCACATGATCATTCATATTTACTAAAGTGCAAGAATTAGCTATGTTACCTTGAAGCTCTTAAGAAAATAATGTCTTACCTTGGGATGAAATTCCCTTAAAAGCTTTGGAAACATCTAGGATTGCCCACATCAAATCTTCAATGGTAATCTCCATTTTTGGGCATATTCTCCTTCACTTGCTATTATTTTACGTACACACATGTCCTTACTAAGAGAACGAAAAAAAGTTAGATTGGGTTGGTGAAAACCCCCTAACTTCACTTCTCTCAACCTCTCCTTCTTCCTCTCTTAGATTTCTAACTTGCATTCCCTTACTACTCTCAATATTTTATCCATCATTTTTGTTAGACTTGTTGTAATTAGTTATATTTCCTAGTGATTTAGATAGGATAAGTGGAAAGAGATGATTTCTGCGTTCATCCATTACAATCATAGGAAAATTTTTGTCATTTGGAACTTTATATTATGCAAATCAGTTGTCACCCAAGCATAAGTGCCCAAATCCAAATGGGTAAATGTCACACCAAAACCTCATAATAGTACCCATCTTTGGTGAAGGAAACCTTCACTCTCTCAGAATCTCTAGAGACTTTAACAAAGTACAGGAAAAGCAAAGACTCTCTAGATAGTCTATAATAGAATGAGTGATGTAGTTTACATAACACTAATCATGAAGGATAAGAAAACATCTTGGAATTCAAGAAATTTCCACCCATCTTGAGCAAACTTGTCTTCTTAAATCAAAATTATAAATCATCATATACCCTTTTGGTATATAGATGGATCTCATGAAATCTTTTAAGGTGCTCCATATTTGATCTGGCTTTATGAACTCTTTCTTGATGAATCTTATTGTTGATTTATGAACTCTTTCTTGATTGTACCTTGGAAGAGTTGATAAATCATCTATTTGGTATATAGATGGATCTTAAGAACTCTTTCTCACGAGTACCTTATTCCATAGCCATTGTACCTAGAACTTAAACATTAGACAAAGACCATAACAATGTTAGTGTTCTAAAACTAAAAGCTTACAATCTCTCTTGTTTACACACCTTTGATCGCCTCACAATTGGATAAGCTAATACAAAAAATTATTTGTACTTTGATAGTTCAGAAGGTGTTAATTGCTACTGGTCGCCGGAATAGATTTTTGTTTTAAGAAACTCAAAAAAAATATGTACGTACTTGAGTTAAGAAGCTATGATAAATTAAAAGCTAGAAAATTTTAAAAGAAATAAGACAAAGAAAGAAACAGACTCGAGTACTAATCAACCAACTTAGTAGGCGAATTACTAGTTGTTGAGTAGTTTAAGAATCAAGGAATGAAACATATATGAATAAAAATGAGCAAAAGGACTATTGAAGTTCTTAATTTGGTTTGTAAAATGAATTTGAAGTGTATTGGAGAAGAGCTGAGGCATCTTGGGTGCATCCTTAGTGCATGCCTAGTGAATATGGGGCTACCTTGACCTAATTTATGATATGTGAGCAGATGCTAACACATTTGAGGCTTTTAACTAAGAATAATTGCAAAGTCTTAAGCAACTTTTGTCATTTTTGATTGTTTTATGTTTGATTTTGCAATAGAAGCTGATATGATAGAAAACCAACAAGAATGGAAGCAAAGAAGAAGAAATCTAAAGAAAAGTTTGGCTGACGATATTTGTGATAAGTCTCCAGTCCTGTGATAAGCTATCAGCTTCATCGTCATCAGGAGATAGAGAATTGGCCAAAGTTGAAAGTTGTGATGACATTTTATGATAGGTCGTCAGGGGTCTGATAAGCTATCAAGAATGTCGTCAGCCTAGGGAAGCACAGGAGAAATGAAGTAGAGCCTTGACAATATTTTGTGATAGGTCATCAAGGAGCTGATAAGTCATCAAGATTATCGTCAGACTTTAGCAGGAAGATCCAAAACTGAAGAAGGAGTTGATGACAGTTGTGATAAGTAGTCAGCCTCCTGATAGGCTATCACAAATGTCATCACCTAATCCGAGAGATTTCTTAATACTATTATTTGGTTTTTATAATTAGGGTGAAATATTTAAAGCCTTATTTAAGGTTTTCTAGGGAGGGAGACACATTGAGTTTTGAGCAATATACTTTGATATTTTCTCTCTCTACTTTTGTCTTGAGAAATCAATTACTTGGAAGAGATTATATTTATTATTTTGGGATTTCCTTTGTGAGTTAATCTGAGAATCTCTAGTTTCTATTCATCTTGTGGTAAGTTTATCTTTCAAAGCATGAATTCATCTAGGTGTTTCAATTATTCTGTCATGAGCGGCTAAATTCCTTTAACCTGAATCTGGGATCTTGGGTTAATTATCGATAAGGTGCTGAGTGATCAGGATTCAAAAGGTGGTAGGACTTCTTCATAATTCTGAGGTTTTAATTAATGTATGTTGGTTACAAATAATAGATAAAACCTACTTTAATTTTATTGAGAAAGAAATCAAATACAATAGGAAGTGAATTATCAACAGGGACTTGGAAATACTCTGTTTAATAATTAGCATTGTAACAAGGTTAGTTAACCTGAGGTAAAATTTGGGCAGTGAATATAAATTCCCTAAGTCTGAGAGGATTAGGTAATTAAATTATTCAGTAGTTCAAGAGACATTTAAGCATAACTTCGATAAAGATAACTTGTTTTCCTACCTACTGTGGGAATCCTGAACCACTAGTAGCATCTGTCAAGTACCAAAATACCTAGTGAACATAATTCTTGTTTTTCCATAAAATCTTGATTACAAACTGAAACTAAGGTGACCAAAAATTATTTATTTATCTCCAAAACGACCATTTTATCTTTCCGTGCCAGTTGTTTGAATTCAACTTATAGCTATAGTTTCAAATTAGTTTAATCACCACTCACATTGTTCCCTGTGAATTTGACCCCGACTCTAAAATTTGGGTAAATATATTGATGATGACCGCCTTGCACTAAATTGATGTATAAGTTGACCATTCTAAGAAATGGCGCCGTTGCCGAAGAAAAATTTGGCGTATTGAGTTAGTTTGAAATTTTAGCCTACTTGCTTGAATTTAAACTTGTAAATATTTGTTTTTAGTTTTTTTTATTTCTGGTGTTACATAGATTTTTATTTAAGTTTACTTATTACTATGGCGTATTGGAATGAACATGATTTTGGTGGTTGGAAATTGTATCTTGATGATCCATGTCCATATTATGATGGACCTCACTTTTTACAAGATTATAGATATGCTCCCGAGAGAGAGATGTGTACACCATCTCCATCCTACTGGGAGTATGATTTTTCTTAATGTGGTGGTCAAGATTGACATTGGAGTGATTTCCCAAATGCCCCCTCCCCTCGATATGCTAACCTAAATTCTAGTTCTTCTTATGATTTTGATAGGTCTTATGGTCAAGAACAGGAAGAACAAAGCACCGAAAAGAGTGGTATTGAAGCTATGCTTCAACTAATGTTGGATTGTGTGGACACAACGAATGATATCATATGTGATATACATCAAGACATAAGGGCAAATAATGAGGAAATAAGAATGATAGAGGATATGGATATAGAGGTCAAGCATTCAAAGAACTTTTCCACATTATGTGTAGATGATATCTTGTCAGTGGAATCATTTAACATAATGGATGAGTGTGAAGATGAGGAACAAGAATCCTATATCGATGTTGTGCCTGATGTTGAGAAAACCTTGGTGATTTCCCAACCAACTGAACCATTCATGAACGAAGATGCTAAAGATGAGGAAATGGTACTAGAGTCGAAAGAAGAAATCAAGCACAATTCTTGTGAAGATTCTTGTCTATTTTGGGGTAAATATACTATCATGGATGCTACTTCGAAATTGAGAGTTAGTCCTCATTCAAACCACCTTTCAACATTATGATTGGTGGATGTGATGAAAGTCAAATCACCCAAGCAAATGATGAATTTTGAAAATGAGGAAGAAAATTCTTACATTTTGGAGTTTATCATTTCAAAAGGATATACTACAACCCCAATCTTGAAGGCCAAGAAGCTTAACGATTGATGTCCATTTAGTGGCTTTTTAATATCTTTACTATTACCCATTGAGCCTACACAAAAGTTTGATGCGAAATTGAGAAATCAGTTTAAGTCCTTGAAGTGGCATGATAGAACATTCCTTATCATGCCCTCACATTTGCCCAATGGACCTAAAAGATGTAAGGATCGAAAGACGGTCCAACAATTTAAATCATCAAATTTGAGGGATAAAGGATGACTAAATATTGTTGTGCTGCGACACTAAATTAGGCACTTCTTGGGAGGCAACCCAAGGTATTTTATTGTTTGTATTCATATTATGTAATTGACATCAGATCTTTGCACCTGTGATACCATAGGTATGTTTCTAACTCTCATTTTGGTTTAACGCATTAGGGACATTGCATGATTTTAAGTTGAGGGTGGAGCTACTTGTGGGTGTTGATGTCCTCTTGGGGTTTTTGTTGCCGTGCCTTTTTACCCTGGAGTATTGTTCCTAGTAGAACCGGTATGTTTAGGCGTATTATTTTTGATTTGTGATACGTTGTGGTTAACTAGGGGAAAAATAAGTATCTAGGACAGTTGACATACTTTTGTTGATTTTTCTTGGAATGATAAATACCTCTCCAATTGTCTATCTGGTAATTATGTGATGAGCATCTATATGTAAATCTTGTGAATCTTTTTATGACATTAGTATTAGGGACATGATAATCACTGCTAACAATTGCATGAACCAAATGGGTAGTAGCTTGTGATGTACCTTTTTGCCATCTGTGTATGAGATGCTACCTAGTTCTTATTATGTGTCAAATCCAAAACTTGTCTGGTTGGTCTTGCCTGAGGTATAGGATAGTGGCTAGGAAAGGATCATAGGCCATTCTTGATATTAGTCCACTTTTAGAACTTCCATGTGTGAATAATATCCCTTGATCCTAATTTTGACCCTGAATGCCTATTCTTTTTATTATACTTATCACCTTCCCATTTGTATCACAACAAACCTATTTTGGCCCTGATCCTACTTTGATATTGTGCACTTTGACTTAGGAAAATAGCCTATGTAGAGGGTGGATATCATAGGGGTGCGTGATGGAAAGTGAGTATGAATAAGGGTAATATATATATATATATATATATATATATATATGCAAGGCTGGGTATGGTAGAGAAAAATGAGAAAAGAAAAGTTGTGCAAAAGAGAAAATGATTGATTAAATTACCACACCCATCCTAAATTTGCTTAATCAAGAAAGGGAGAAATAAGGTAAAGGTTGATAAGTGAGACCCAAAAAAAAAATAGTGTAGTGCCAAGGAGGCTTAGTTACTTTAAATATCCTTGCGTATCATACCATCCCCAAGCCTACATTACAAACTAAATAAAAATCCTATAGTGATCCTAACTTAACTGTCTGAAAGCTTCGGTAATGAAAATAAGGGCAAGCTTATGGTATTTTGTAATACCCCACATTTTGGACTAGAATGAAAATCCATCATTTCCTATGCATAGACATTTCAAAAGCCTCGAATCCTATGTAAATTTAGTGTGTTAATCAATTATGTAGTTTGGGAATCTATTTGAGAATGAATTTAAATCATATAGGTCCCCTAACTCAAGTACAAGTTCAAAGCTTTCCTATCGTTCAAGTTTTAGTGAGCGTCAAAACTTGGGTCAACTTCAATCGACCATAACTCATTTTATATGATGAACTGGGTGTCTTACTATATATTAAATGAAATCCTTTTGAATTATCTTTCCAACTATACCAATTTCGCCTAAATCCAATATCGGAGCAAGGAGTTATGCCCATTTTACTCTTTCATGTCAAGCTTGGAAACCCAGTGACGATATTTTGTGATAAGCCATCACGCTTGTGAGGGCCTATCACCAATGTCGTTATCCCTGGGCAGAATTTCACCCCCAGTGATGACATTTTGTGACAATCCGTCACACCCGTGATGGACTATCACTAATGTCGTCAACCTTAACTAGAAAACCAAGATTTCACCTTTTTGTGATGACAATTTGTGATAGCCTATCACCAGTATGACGGCTTGTCATGAATGTCGTCAGCTATTTTTTACCAATAATTGAGGGAAGTTTTAATAAGGGTATTTTGGTCTTGTTCCTTTACTTCCCACGACTTATAACCCTCAAGGAGCGTATTATCTTCCATTGTTTTTACTTAAACATTTCAAAAGTCTCTCTCATACACTCTCAACCACAAGATTAAGGTTTCCTCTCCAGATCATCTCATCAAAAGCAAGCATAAGGATTTCTTCAAGTACCTTCAAGAAACATTATATCTCTTTCAAGATCAAGATTTAAGGTATGCATAGTGTTCATCCATGGGTCCCTTTCATCCATGGAGCTCAAGAATCATGTTTTAAATTTTAAATTGCGATTTCCTTATTGTGTTATGGCTATAATCATGTTGATGATTGTTTTTTGGATTAAAGGTTGTATCTTGATGTGTTTTTCATAAAGTATGTGAGTAGGTTAGTTGAAATCCATGAATTTTGGATGGATTAAGATTGTCAAATTGATAAGTACACCTATTCCTAAAGTTGTGCTTGTAAGGTGTTTGATAGAATGCCAAGAATGATAGAATCCATTTTTTTATGACTTAATAGTGCTTAAATGACAAACCCATGTTCTATTCTTTATGATTCCACATGAACTCCACGTTATTGTTCTGTGTTATTGTTGCGATATGAAATGAGCATGATATTGAAGCAATGCGAGTATTTACATATTGTGCGCATCCCCTTCTAAGTATAAGATGTTGAGAATCAAGTGTAGTATGAAATCCCCTATTTAGGATATTATGAATTGTGGACTCTATTCTTAGGATAAAGTCAGTCATATGTGTCAGTTTCCTTTGATCGAGTCCTGGGGGTACTTGTACCCAAAATAATATAGATGTGTGCCTAGTGTCATATCATGTTATCATGATACTCTCAGTAAAGCCATGGTCTACAGAATTCAATTAGTCATGTGACTCAGGAAAACTCAGAAATGTTAGCAGTCTTATTAGTTTAGTAACCTCAGTACTCAATAATCTCAATGATCTCAGTAACAACAGTATTCCTAGTAATCTTAGTAATTCAGTACTCTCAGTCAGTCCTCAGAACTTAGTACATTCCTTCTGTCAAGGGAACTCGGTAAACTTAGTTTAGCTCCGCTAAACAATACCACTATTATTAGTTCAGTTAATCAGTATCAGTTCATCTACTCTATTCAGTTTAGTTATTCAGTTTAGGTTAGTTATCCAGTTCAGTATCTTTCAAATAGGAGTAGGATTCAACAAGAGTGATCCTAGGGATAGGACTCAACCACTAGCAATGACAAAGATCCATAGAATAAATCCCTACGTTTTAGAACTACGCAGCCAGCGTAGGTACGAGATGTCACCTGTTAGATAGGAATGGCATACTCAGGGGTCACCTGTTAGCACATTGATATGTATAGGACTGATCCCAGGAGTCAACCGCCAGATTAGGACTGACTCCACAGAAGGTGTCTTTACTGGTGGTGTGGTACTAAGGTAGATATTGGACCTCAGTCAGCTTAGCATGGGAATGTCGGTTAGATGAATACATCCCATAGTTTCAGTTACAGATTTAGGACTGTCAGATACAGTCAACTCAGTTCAGTAGTACAGATTCAGTACTGTTATAGATAGTCAATCCTTATCATTATAAGTAGACTTCAAGATCACCCATTAGACAGAACTAATCTCAACTATAGTTAATCAGTATTAGAATTATAAGATTTAAAGATCACCCTCTAGATAGGACTGATCTAAAATTCAGTTACTCCAAATAAAATGGAACTCAGATAGTTCCATCAGAACTCAGATTGTTTAATACAGCTGCTCAGTATTAGTTATATTGGTCTTATCGATCATCATAGTTATATCGGTTATGTCAGTTATCATAGATTATGTTATCAGTATTCAGTTTTAGGATTGCTAGACACAGTCGATCAGACAAGTTCTTCCTAATTCGAACTATCAGAAATAGTCATTCATCTATTCAGTATCTCAGTATCGGTAAAGTCATGTCTTTAGTATTGAGACTCAGTGGTCAGTATCACCACGAGTTCAGTTATAGTTTCTTATGCATATATGTATTCTTATACTCATATTAGTCAACATTGTTCAGGCATATAACACTTTTCATTTAGCCTACCTCACTCGTATACTCAGTACATTCAAATGTACTGATGCATTTGTGGTATAGTGCTTTATATTATGTTACACCATAGGTTCAAAGGAACATATTCCAAATCAGCAGTAAATTCTAGTCACAGAGTTGCAGTGATTCCTCATCTATTCGAGGATGATATTATTTTATTTTATTTATTATTTCAGTTCAGTTCTGCTGGACGGAGTTAGTTGGAGACATGTTCCTTAAACTCCTTAACCAGACAGTATTTAGATGCTTTCAGATTTAGTTCAGATTTGAATCCAACTTTAGTTGTTTTTGGGTATTTTCTACCCATGGATATTACGTTTGTCAGATATTTTATTTAGTTGAACCTTATGGCCTATTATTCATGTTTTCCCACATTATTACATCATGTATTGTAGTGTACAGATACAGATATTAGTCATGGGTTAGCTTGTGGTCCTTCGGGGTCATAAGCACTGTGTAGCATTTTGGTTTAGAAAATGAGGTGTTACAAACTTGGAATCAGAGCCTAAGGTTCATTAGAGTCCTAAGAAGTCTGAAAGTCGCATCTAGTCGAGGCTTGTACATGCGTGTATTGTGCACCACATTTATGTGTAAGAAGCTATGAGATATTTTAGGAACAGTTTTTTCTTCTTTCAGTGTTCATTATCGTGCCAGTGAGCATAGTCTCAAGTCACTCTCAGTCTAATCCATTTCTCCCTTTCTTCTACAGAACATGCCTCCTAAAAGAAAAATGGGAATCAGTCACCCCCTCATCCCAAAGACCCTTTGGGCAATCATGTTTCTCATGTGGAGTTTAGGATCATATTCACCACTCTTGGTCAGTCAGTTTCTTCCCAAAATAAATGACCAGCTGTCATTCTGGCTAATCCAGTAGCCAATTCAGCTGCTTCTAGAATTCAGGACTTTACCTGAATGAATCCTTCTTCTTTAATGGGGTATAAATTAGATGAGGACCCATAGGAATTCTTAGATCAGATTCAGAAAGTAATAGATATTCGGGGGGTGATTACTGTGGAAAGTGCTGAGTTAGCTCCATATCAGTTGCAAGATGTGGCTCATACTTGGTATAAATAGTGGAAGAAAAGGTTAGATGATACAGGTTCTATAGAGTAAGAGGAGTTTGCCTCTGCTTTCCTTGATAGATTTTTCCTGCTAGAGCTTAAAGAAGCTAAGGTGCTAGAGTTTATCAACCTCAGGTAGGGCATTATAATAATGAAAGAGTATTCTCTTAGGTTTACTCAATTATCCAGATATGTCCTTCATGTGGTTGCAGACAGTAAGAGCCAAAATAAATAAGTTCGTGTCAAGGGTGAATGATAGCATGGTAAACAAGTGCAGATCTGTCATGTTGAATAGTGATATGACTTTAGCCAAACTTATGAATCATGCTCAACAGATAGAAAAGTAAAAGATTAGAATAAGAAAGAGACAGAGTAAGAGAGCAAGGACAGGTAGTTTCAGCTTTGCTCAGCCTAAGTCATAGGGTGGTAATCGCTCTCAGTATAGTCAGAAGTTTTTAGCCCCAGCTCTATCCTCAGCTAGTACACCAGTACCTAAGTCCATAAATGAACGTCATGATATAGCAACAGGCTCTGAGGCCCAGGGTAGTGAGAATAGAAGTCTTACTTATCTGCTTTACGAAGAGTGTGGCAAGAATCACCTAGGTGCATGTAGGGCAGGTAGTGATGTATGCTTTGGGTGTGGAAATCTAGGTCACAGGATGCGAGAGTGTAGAGTTCTAGCACAAAGAGGTAAAAAGTTGAGTCAACAAGGCACCAAGAGTGGTCATTATCAGAATAGATTTTATGCACTCCAGACCCGTCATTATCCGAAAAGTTTCCCTGACCTAAATTCGGGTTCGTTACCATTATTTCACATTCATGGTATGCATTGTTAGATCTATTTCTTTGATTAGGACATATTTTCAGCATGATTTAGTTAGTAAAGCTAGCAAGTCAGATTAGTAATCGAGCAGTTAGATTTGTATAGTTTGTTTCCTCATCCTTGCATCTATTCATGCTATCCAAGGTCTTAGGGAATATAACTATTCAAAGTAGAAACTCCTAGTAGTTGCAAGTTCAGTTCAGTTCATGCATCATGCATTAGTACAAGACTCTTGAGGTTCAGTTATAATATAGTTCATAGATGCCTTATGCATCGCCTCAACTTTCTTAATATCTCAGCAATGTCAGTCCAGCATCTTTTAAGGGACATAGTGTCCCAAGGGGGAGATACACTATAGCCCCTAAATTTTTATAATTTAAACATGTCATTTTCCTTGATGAATCTATCTTGGAGAAAGTGTTACTTATAAGCCAACCCTCTAGCTCCAAAACTCAGCAGTAATCCATGTACTCAATGGCTCAGTTTAGTCCATGATACGATACTCTATCCATGGCATGCATTATAGACTCAGTTTAGTTCATGTATCACATTCAAGACTTAGTTTTGTTCTTATGTTTCCGATCATGCATATTGAGTGATTAATCTCAAACTCATCGATATTTTAGTTCAAGGTGATAGTCTTCTTTGATCTTACACTTTTCTATATTCAGATTTTAGTAAAAAACATTGTATTCAGTTCCATGATTAGTTTTCAGTTCAAACTTGGTACCTTTAGCATTGCATATTCAGCCAGTTATTGTTGAGCCTATTCAGTCATATATTCACGCGTCAGATATACATGATCATTTTATCAGTACTTTCTGACATGAATTCATGTATTATGTTAGTCGTATAATTCTGCATCAGATATGCATGGATTCAACTCATCAATTAGGCATCAGATATGCATTCATATTATGAGAAACTCAATTTATCAAAACACTCAGTCGTGCATTCATGAACCAGTTACTCATGCATCAGATATGCATATCCAGTATGATGTATTCAGCTTATCAATCATGTCAGTCCCAAAACCATGTTTCATTAGTGTATGTATTGTACGTACTTCAGTTGATCTTTTTTTCCATCTTAGTCATTCTTATTCGAGGATGAATGTTCCCAAGGAGGAGATTGTAATATCCCACATTTTGGACTAGAATAAAATCCTTCATTTCCTACGCGTAGATGTTTCAAAAGCCTTGAATCCTATGTAAGTTTAGTGTGTTAATAAATTATGTAATGTGGGAATCTATTTTAGCATGAATTTAGATCATATAGGTCCTCTAACTCAAGTACAAGTTGAAAGTTTTCCTATCGATCAAGTTTTAATGAGCATCAAAACATAGGTCAACTTCAATCGACAATAAATCATTTTATATGATGAATCGGGCGGCTTACTATATCTCAAATGAAATCTCTTAGAATTATCTTTCCAACGGTAATAATTTTGCCTAAATACGATATTGGAGCAAGGATTTATGCCCATTTTACTCTGGTATATCAAGCTGAGAAACCCAGTGATGACATTTTGTGACAAGCCGTCATGCCTGTGACGGCCTATCACCAATGTCGTCAGCACTGGGCAGATTTTCACCCCTAGTGATGACATGTTGTGACAATCTGTCATGCCCATGATGGCCTATCTCCAATTTTGTCAACCTTAACCAGAAAACCAAGATTTTACCTTTTTGTGATGACAATTAGTGATGACCTATCACCAGTATGACGGCTTATCACGAATGTCATCAACTTTTTTTTCCAGCAATTGAGGGATATTTTAGTAAGGGTATTTTGGTCTTGTTCCTTCACTTCCCACGACTTATAACCCTCAAGGAGCGTATTATCCTCCATTCTCTTTAGTTAAACATCCCAAAAAGTTCTCTCATACACTCTCAACCACAAGATTAGGGTTTCCTCTCAAGATCATCTAATCAAGAGCAAGCCTAAGGATTTCTTCAAGTACCTTCAAGAAACATTAGATCTCTTTCAAGATCAAGCTTTAAGGTATGTGTAGTGTTCATCCATAGGTCCCTTTTATCCATTGAGCTCAAGAATCATGTTTTAAATTATAAATTATGATTTCCTTATTGTGTTATGGCTATAATTATGTTGATGATTGTTTTTTGGATTCAAGGTTGTATCTTGATGTGTTTTTCATGAAGCATGTGATTAGTTTAGTTGAAATCCATGAATTTTGGATGGATTAAGATTGCAAAATTATTAAGTACACCTATGCCCAAAGTTGTGAATGTAAGGTGTTTGATACAATGCCAAGAATGATAGAATCCATGTTTTTATGACTTAATAGTTCTTAAATGACAAGCCCATGTTTTATTCTTTATGATTCCACATGAACTCTACGTTATTTTGGCATGTTATTGTTGTGATATGAAATGAGCATGATATTGAAGCAATGCGAGTATATACATGTTGTGCGCATCCCCTTCCATGTAAAAGATGTTGAGAACCAAGTGTAGTATGAAATCCCCTACTTATGATATTATGAATTGTGGACTCTATTCTTATGATCAAGTCAGTCATGTGTGTCAGTTTCCTTCTATCGAGTCTTGGGGGTATTTGTACCGAAAATAATATAGATGTGTGCCTAGTGTTATGTCATGTTATCATGATACTCTCAGTAAAGCCATGGTCTATAGAATTCAGTTAGTCATGTGACTCAGGAAAACTCAGAAATCTCAGCAGTCTCAGTAGTTCAGTAACCTCACTACTTAGTAATCTCAGTGATCTCAGTAACAACAGGATTCCTAACGATCTCAGTAATTTCAGTACTCTCAGTTAGTCCTCATAACTCAGTACGTTCCTTCTATTAAGGGAACTCAGTAAACATAGTTTAGCTCCGCTAAAAAAAGCCACTAGTATCAATTTAGTTAATTAGTATCAATTCAGATAATTAGTTCAGTTCAGTTATTTAGTTTAGCTTAGTTATCCAGTTCAGTGTCTTTCAAATAGGAGTAGGATTCAGCACTAAGTGAGCCTAGGAATGGGGACTCAACCTCTAGAAAGGACGGAGATCCTTATAAGCAATCCCTAAGTTCCAAAAATATATTGCCAATGTAGGTACAAGATGTCACCCATTAGATAGTACTGGCATACTTATGGGTCACCCGTTAGCATGCTTATATGTACAGGACTGATCCCAGGAGTCACCCACTAGATTAGGACTAACTCCACAGCAGTTGTCTTTACTAGTGGTGCGGTACTGACACCCTTCCAGTCAGGGAAGAGATTGGACCCCAGTCAGCTTAGCATGGTGCATGTCGGTTAGATAAATACATCCCACAGTGTTATTTATAGATTCAAGACTGTTAGCTACAATTAACTCAGTTCTGTAGTATAGGTTCAGTACTGTTAGAGATAGTCAATCCTTATCATTATAAATAGACTTCAAGATCACCCATTAGACAGGACTAATCTGAACTATAGTTAATCAGTATCAGAATCATCAGATTTAAAGATCACCCACTAGATAGGACTGATTTTAAATTCAGCTACTCCATATTAAATGAAACTCAGATAGTTCTATTAGAACTCAGACTGTTAAATACAATTGCTCAGTATTAGTTACATCAGTCTTGTCAATCATAATAGTTATATCAGTTATGTCAGTTTTCATAGATTATGTTATCAGTATTCAATTTCAAGACTATTAGACACAGTCAATCATACCAATTTTTTATAATTCAAACTGTTAGAAATAGTCATTCATCTATTCAGTATCTCAGTATCCATAAAGTTATGTCGTCAGTGTTCAGATTCTGTAATCAGTATCACCATGAGTTCAGTTATAGTTGCTTATGCATGTATGTATTCTCATATTCATATTAGTCAGCATTGTTCAGGCATACAACCTTTTGCATTTAGCCTACCTCACTCGTATACTCAGTACATTCAGATGTTCATACATATCTGTACTATGGTTCTTTATCTTATTTTACACCATAGGTTCTGAGGCATGTGTTCCAAATTAGCACTATTATTCTAGTTGCAGAGTTGCAGTGAGTCATCATCCATTCGAGAATGATATTATTTAATTTAATTTATTATTTTAGTTTAGTTTTGCTAGATAGAGTTAGTTGGAGACATGTTCCTTCAACTCCTTACTCAGACAGTATTTAGAGTCTTTCAGATTTTGTTCAGATTTTATTCAGACTTCAGTTGTTTTTGGGTATTTTCCACCCACATGGATATTACGTTTATCAGTTATTTTATTCTACTGAACCTTATGGCCTATTATTTATGTTTTCCTGCATTATTACGTCATATATTGCAGTATACAGGTACAGATATCAGTCATAGGTTAGATTATGGTCCTTCGGGGTCATAAGTACCATGTAGCATTCCAGTTCAGAAAATTGGGGTGTTACATATTTAGCAGACATTGACTGGAACTTCTTATTTTGAGTGAATGTCTCTTGATTGTCCCTGTATTTATGCTTGATTTCATATATGAGTGAGGAGGGAATTTTTGTTGTAAGGGCACATCGGTTCCATTGCTAGTTTCCTACTTGATGATCAACTGTCATAGGTATCTTATGTGTCTCTTGGTTAAGCATCATAATGTTGTGTTTTGTTTCTTGAGGACAATCAATTATTTTCAGTTGAGGGTGTTGATATGTGAGAAGATACTAACAGATTTGAGGCTTTTAACTAAGAATAATTGCAAAGTCTTAAGAAAAATTTGTCGTTATTGTTTTATGTTTGATTTTGTAGTAGAAGCTGATATGGTAGAGAACCCATAAGAATGGGAGCAAAGAAGAAAAAATCTGAAGAAAAATGTGGATGATGACATTTGTGATAAGTCGTCAGAGCCGTGATAAGCTATCAGCTTCATCGTCAGCAGTAGCCAGAGAATTGGCCTAAGATGAAAGCTGTGACGACATTTTGTGATAGGTTGTCAAGGGTCTGATAAGTTGTCAAGAATGTCGTCAGCCTAAGGCAGCATAGGAGAACTAAAGTAGAGCCTTGACGACATTTTGTGATAGGTCGTTAAGGAGCTGATAAGTCATCAAGATTGTCGTTATCCTTAAGTAGGAAAAGCCAAAACTGAAGAAGAAGTTGACGACATTTGTGATAAGTCGTCAGCCTCCTGATAGGCTATCACAAATATCGTCATCTAATCTGAGGGATTTCTAAATTCTATTATTTTGTTTTCATAATTAGGGTGAACTATTTAAAGCCTTTTTTAGGGTTTTCTAGGAAGGGCTACACATTCAGTTTTGAGCAATATACTTTGATATTTTCTCTCTCTACTTTTGGCTTGAGAAATCAATTACTTGGAAGAGATTATACTCATTATTTTGGGATTTTCTTTGTGAGTTAATCTAAGAAAATCTAGTTTCTATTCATCTTGTGGTAATTTTATCTTTCAAAGCATGAATTCATCTAGGTGTTTCGATTATTACGTCATAAGCGGCTAAATTCCTTTAACCTGAATTCTAGGATCTAGAGTTAGGTCTTGATAAGGTGTTGAGTGATCAGGATTCGAAAGGTTTTAGGACTTCTTGATAATTTTGAGGTTTTAATTAATGTCTGTTGGTTCCAAACAATAGATAAAACCCATTTTCATTTGCTTGATATAGAAATCAAATATAGTAGGAAGTGAATTATCAACAGGGACTTCGAAATACTTCGTTTAATAATTAGTGTTGTAACAAGGTTGGTTAACCTGAGGTAAAATCTAGGCAGTGAATATAAATTCCCTAAGTTCGAGAGGATTAGGTAATTAAATGCTTAAGTAGGTAGAGAGACATTTAATCATAACTTCGATAAAGATAACTTGTTGTCCTACCTACCATGAGAATTCTGAACCACTAGTAGCATCTGTCAAGTACCAAAATCCCTAGTGAACATAATTCTATTTTTTCCATAAACTCTTGATTACAAACTGAAACTAAGGTAACCAAATATTATTTGTTAATCTCCAAAACCCCCCCATTTTACTTGTAGCTATAGTTTCAAATTAGTTTAATCGCCACTCACATTGTTCCCTATGGATTCGACCCCGACTCCAAAGTTGGGTAAATATATTGACGACAACCTCCTTGCACTAAATTGATGTGTAAGTTGAGCATTATCACTTTAGCAGACATGGAGCAAAAATAGCATGGTCCAAGAGAACTCCCAATGTATCACTCACTATTTTGAGCTGCGTTTGGGCTGCTACAGTAGTTCATACTTAGAACAAGGATATGTCCAAAGCAGATTAGTCGTTCACCCTTTCTTTGGTATCAAAATATACTTGTTGTGGTTCTTCATTTGCCCTCTTCTTTAAGAATATTCTTGTATATTCAAAAGTTCTTTGTGCTAACACTTTTGTATACCTTTTCTTTCTTCTTTTAGGATCAAACAACCACTTTTTGCTGAAAATTCACCTTGAAGATTTGACTTTCTCCAAGAACACCAACTTTTTCTCCTTAGCTCGAAATAAGTTGAAAATTTGAACCTAGGCACTTCACAACCTTTTAAACATATTTCAAACATCATTTAGCTTAAATTCTTCACCAATCTTTTACATTTTTCAACCCACTTCAAGTTTCTTCAACTCAACCTCTCAACAATGATAGAATTTTTAATATGGCTCTGATTTAACTCAATTTGATTTCTAGACTCCTATAGTGTTAGTGAACAAGAATATAAAACTAGATACACAAGAAAACACTAAATTCAAAAACTCAAAAGCTAGCCTAAGACCAAAAATATGAATAGTAAAAAAAAATTTGTGATTTTTGATTTTCTCAAGATAACAAACCCAAGATTGACTTCGTGAGAATAAAATAAAGATATTCTCTAATACCAAATGATAAAGATAAAAATACAAAATTGAGAAACAAACACAAAAACTAAAGAATTGATGAAATTGAAATACAAAAAGTAAAGGGATAAAAGGATAGATGATAAAGATAGATAGATTAACACAAGAAGATAGAAACAAATAGGAACTACTGAGTATATTAGAGTCAAAAAACCCAAATCAATTTTCAATAAGCACCTAATCTTTTATGCTAACCACAATGGAATTAAAATGCCCTTACAAGCATTATACTAAACAATTATCAACAAAAGCTTTTCCAAACTATCATTCACTCTCTTAAGAGTTTTCATATCCTTATTATCAAAACAAAACTAATGAAATAAAGACCTAAGAAATTTTATTTATAGTCTAGGGTTAACTTATTACAATGGGCCCAAAAGTAACCCATTTTCATTAATAAAATAAGGTAGCTCACTCTAGCATCTTTGAGGAAAATATGGCGCACTTCAAGGGCATTTCTAGAGCGAATAAAATAATTTTGACCTTTTCTTGATCTGGTAGAGTAGTTTAGGCACACCTCCAAGGAAGATTTGCATATTTCCATTATAAAGGTAGTTTTATCCCCTTATCATATTCTTTCTACTCCTCCAAGGAATCTTGATCAAATGTAGGTGCAATTACCATTGCATAACACCCTTTTGAGGATAATAAAATATCTTCAAGCACCTCTAGAACCATAATATACCATCCAAATATTTGTAGGTTATATGGATTGTATCAAGGGTAAAACATTCAAGGTCTTCGATATTTTGGGCATTTTTTTTATCACCATAGAACTGTACTGCTCAGTATCTGTTACCATCTCAATGTCACACAGATTTGTGTTTTTGGTCTCCAAATCCTTCATGTACTTAGTATACTTAGGAATTACTTATAACGCATTTAACAAAGAAAGGTTAATTGAAGTTCTCTAAATGTTTCAAAGAATTTATACAAGCATGTGTCCTTTTAAGCCTATGAGGGAATTGTGGTGGTGTTTTCTTTGGTTTTTTCTCTGCAACATTTTATTTTGGGTACTCAAACTTTTGAATGATTTAGATTCTTTGGAAGCCACTTGCTTCCCATTAGTTTGTTATGGGTTTAACTTTACCTATACCTTATGATTTTTCTTTAGAAGACTGATAATTAGGTCTCTATAACTCCTCAAGGTAATTTTGATGACTTGATTTGGGTTTTTTGTATCACTAGGCAAACCTGCTTGAGGTCTAGAGTTTTGCACTTGAGATAACTTCTCTAATTATGTTTCAAAATTCGTTTAAACTAGTTACTATTTTTTTATATCTGCAGTCATTTGTTCTTGGTTGAATAGGATCTTTTTCAATATCTCTTCAATATTACTAGCCTAAGTACCATTTTCAAGGCAATGTTTCTGCTGAAATAGCTGAGTGTGAGCCTGATTATTTCCTTATGAATAATTAAGTTGACTTAGGTTAAATCTTCCAATTGTGATTGTAGGCCTTACCATAATTCCGATAACCCTTTTATGTAATACTGAAAAAATTAACCAACTTTAGATTTTCCCCACATAGGTCTATAGAGTCCCCCTATTTCGATAAATAACACATTATTTCTAAGCCTACTGAACTATATTAAATTTATCCTTAGGTGAATTTACACTCAACTAACTAAACTGTGTCATTATTTAGTTCTAAAATGATACCAACTGAGTGGCCAATATTGTGACACTATCCACCTCAATAATACATTTTGGTTTTTTATCAGATTTTTAGAAATATCACCATACCAATCATGATTACCCTATACAATTTGATTAGGAGAGTATAAATCTCATCATAAGTTATCTCAAAAGCTTGACCACCTATAGATGAATCTAGTAAAATTTTTGTGTTTTGGTCAATAGGTTCAAGAAAAGTACGAGTCAATACCTCATTGATCTGCTGATGATATGGGAAATCCCTAATAAGTAACTTAAATCTCTCCCATGAATGATAGAGATACTCATATGTCTTTTGTTTGAAACTCAATATCTCATCCTCAATCATGTTGTGATAGAACTTCTTTGCCATGTCATCCCAAGTTGTGATGGAGTTTTAACATTTTTCCTTCAACCCTTTCTTTGTTTGCCCCAATTATTAGAAGGGGAAATGTGTAAGCATCACATAATATGTAAAGATTTTAATAGGAATAAAAGTTTCATTGATCTCTAAGAAATTCTATAGATAAACCTATTTATCTGTATATAATAGGCCTTTAAACTACCCACTATTGTGCAAAAATTGCACTATATTGTGTTTTAGCTCAAATCTACCTCCAGGCTCCAGTCTATGGATGGCAAAGGTATCATTAGTGGAGAGTTGAATTGCCACTTCACGTACTATCTTGTGGGTTAGTTGTTCATCAGCCATTACTGCAGGAATGTCTTTGCCCAATTGAACTAATAGAATGCAATAGAGAAGTATTATTTCTCTCCTTAATTGATATAAGTGTTGCTTAGGTTAAGGATATGGGTTAACTAAATCCCTTTCCCTTTCTAACTTACATAAGATTTAGGCTTGTAGCTGCAAGTTTAGAAGCAAATACCAAGTTCTCAACACTTCTAAAATGAAATAGCAAAGCTAAAAATAATTAGGTTGTTAATCTTTTAAGTCCCCAGCAACGGCAAAAAAACATGTTGCATCCTAGTGGAAACATAAGTGTAATTGGTCACCCAAGTATTAAATTGGTCCTTTTGAGTCGAATATCAATCCAATAGGGACTTGGTGATTAGCAAACTAACCAATTCTAGTGCTATTAATAAGATTAAATAAGTGGATTTGTAACCAATTAAGAATTTATGTTTTGTAATTATAACTATGTAAAAAAAATATAAAATGGTATGAAATTTAGATTGTAAACAATATGAAAAGAGTTCCAGGGTTGATGCATTTACTTCATATTTATGCATATCTATGGCTTCTAGACGGTATTTGAGTTTATTGTTATTATTGATCGATGGGGATGAAATTATAACTTGGGATTGGTTATCCTCTAATTCATATACCCAAAATAATCTCACCAATACATCATTCAGAAAGAGTGTGAGTCCTTATTTTGGATGTATAAACTATCTTCCTATTTTATTAACCAAGTGGGGCATTTAGGTATATCTCTATCCTAACCTCAAATCATCCACTAACAGTTAGTATTTAATTATTAAAGATATGATCCACACTTCTTTCATTCTTAATTCCATCCCTCCACTCCTAGGTTCAATTCATTTTGGGACATAGATTTATCCTAAAGCTCATGACGCTATAGAATAGTAATACAAGAATGTAAGAACAATCACATACTTGATAAACACATAAACCAACAATTAAACCATAATTATACACTCATTTTTGTATACTCAACCCTATAATGAGGGTATTTATCCCCTTATAGTATTACAAAGAATCACCATAAATGAATTCATAAAGCAAAACTACAAGAAAGTAAAGTTAAAGAACAAAGAACCCTACTTTGAGCCCCTTGATGCCTTTTATACTCCCCAATTAGCCCCTAATGGTACTACAAAGAATCCCAATACTTAGGGATTGTTTGTAGGATTCAATTATCTTCAAAAACACCTTCAATGGTCCTAGAAACAAGCATAGCTTAAGCTAGCATGACGAGTTTCCTCATCTAAACACTATGTAATCATTTTGATTTATTTTTATTTTTCACTTGTTTCAATCACACCTTACACACTATAACATATTCTTCAATAGTTAAAAAAAGTTACGCCCTTAATATCTCATTAAGCACATCAAAAACTCCTCAAAACCTAGCTACACACGGACAAATAATGACACTTAGGTGTATAAATATATGTAAGATCACTGCTTAAGCTAAATTGGCCTATGATCTATATTGAGTACTAGTGCTTGTACTCACCCCTATGTTTTCTACATTCATCTAATACAAATCCTAATTTGAGTGGAAAATAATATTCCTAATTTCATATGGTGCTTGGTTGATCTAAATTTATAGTGAGTTCCTACCTCTAGAACTATTCCCTCTTTCTTGTCTTTCATTATCATCAATTTTACTATTATAAAAAATGTTGTAATATTTGGATATAACATTATTTTTAGAGTTGCTTTTGTATTTATGACATTTGAGTCTTGAGATATTGTTTGAGTCTACTATTTAGTTTTTCTTTTATTATTATAAACTAGAGTGATTCATTTGACATTCATTGTGTTAATTTGTAAATTACCTCCACAGTGATTAAAATGTATGTTTATGTGTTTGGCTTAACTATAATGGTAGGTTGTAGGTTCCATCATGAACATTTGGAATTTTGGTTCATGAAAAGTTGGTATCAAAGTAGTGGATTCACTAGTCTCAGGGTATAAGAGCAAATGTCTAACATACTATTGCGGATCTGTATGATAATGTATATATCTATCTTTGAGGGGCTATGAGATGTTATTAGCAAATATTCTACTCTTTTATAACATATCATATGGATTCATTCATTTCTTGAATTCTAAACCTTTCATTTCATTATCTCAATAGATGGTAAGGACATGATTAGCTAGTACTGAGAACTTTACTCCTACACTTGCTGCTAAGTCATTACTAAGAGGTGATGCAGAGGTTGAGTTTAGGTTAAGGTAGAGAATGAGGTGAATCACTAATATGAGGTGAATCACTAATTAAAGAACATTTCAGTTTTATATT
The DNA here is from genome assembly GCF_002878395.1 of Capsicum annuum. Classification (NCBI taxonomy): domain Eukaryota; kingdom Viridiplantae; phylum Streptophyta; class Magnoliopsida; order Solanales; family Solanaceae; genus Capsicum; species Capsicum annuum. The sequence continues at coordinate 103,187,985 of NC_061111.1, read as the reverse complement.
TTCTAAGGTTAGATATTAAGTTTGAGGGTGCAACTTATTAGATAGAGGATGTGGAGCCAACCTAGGTTCCATAAGTTCTATATTTAGTTAGTATTATTGGATACCATTATCTAACTCTTCAATTATTTGGAGGGTATAATTCAAATAAGATCTTTACCTTTTATTCTTGATGTGTCTCATACCAGAGATATGGTTCAACTTATAGATTGGGCCAATTTAGGATTTCAGACCCCTAAGGCATAACCAGCAACTGGTGTGGCCCTATATCTATACTTAACCTCTTAGAATTATTACTCCAATGATTTTAGGTAGTATCTTTATGACATTTGAAGGGTTGATATTATCGATATATTGTTTAGATTAGGTGCTTAAAAGTTTATCGGTGCACTTAAGAATGATGCATTTAAATTTTTGGTTTGTTGTCAGGATAGGTTTCATAATCTTTGCTTGATAAAGATATAGAATGGAATATACTACCTTTCAAATGGTAGGGGTAGTTAAGTAGTGGTATAAGATTGTATACCAGTGGGCTCATCCCTTATGATATTGATGCAGTTCTCCTAGATAGTCCTTGGGAAGTTTGTACCTTCCAATATTAAAGAATGCCTAAGAGATAAGTTTTGATGTCTTAGAACAGGGTACCATGATGGTGTTTGAGTATAATAATAGGTCGCATTCCTTTTCTAGAAATTCCTTGATTGGTATTCCATCAGAAGAGTGGATTAAGAATTTTTATGAATTGATTCACTGTATAACTTTATTTAGCCATAAAATTGTTATTGAATACTGGGTAAATTTTAGTAGATATTGGATCATGCTAGGAGAACTTAGGGCATCCATCGTGCTGCCTATGGTGGTGGAAATAATAAGTATCATAGACATTATTGCTTTAGTTACTCATCATTATAAAGTAAAGGCTTCTTAGGTAGGGTCATAATAATTAGTAAAGTAGGTTAGTTCATGTAGAATTAAAGATTTTAGAGGGTGTTTATCTAATTTAGAATAGTCAGGGCAGCTCATCTAGATTATCCAATTATCCTACATGCAATGAAAGGTATTTTTTTGTTATTGGTGGTTAGATGAACATATCTAGATGGTTTCCTAGGTGTAGATAGGAAGTTTGCAATAATGTTCTCAAATACCGACTAATCAAGCAATAACACTACCAGCAAGAGAAGATGTGCATAGTGGTAGAGGTTGTTTTTAGGGTGCTCGGGGTGGAAACTATGAGTCTTATGGATTTGGCCATAGAGTTTCTATTCTAGTAGTGGATATGGATAGTGTTATACATTTTTGAGTTTACCCAATACAGAGGCCTCTGATGTAGTCATTACAAGTATCATCCCAGTTTACCACCGGCCTACTTTTTTTATTTAACACTAGTTCTATATATATATATATTGTACCAAGTATTAATGTGATGTGAGTATCGTATTGTGGATATTAATGTGTCTACCCTATAGGTTATTATTTAGTGGTAAATTAGGTGTGCTAATCATATTTTGTGACTTTGTTAGGGTATGACATATGGGTTGACTTGATTATTTTAGATATTGCTGAATTTAATGTTATTTTTGGTATGGATTGTATTTCTTTTGCATCATGATGTCTTGGATTGACATGCGAAGATGCTTACCTTAGTCATGTAGGGTATTGAGGTTGGACTAGAATGGCACTCTATATTCGAATCCAAAGAGGGTTATTTCCTTCGTTTTTGCTTAGTGGATGGTTAAGAGGGGGTATCTTTCCTATTTTTCATATGTGTGTGATGTTAGTGCTGATATGACTCCTTTAGAATCTAAAAGGCTGATTAGAGATTTCAAGGGTGTGTTACCTTTGGAGTTACCGAGTGTTCCTCTAGATAAAGATATCAATTTTTGTATTGACTTAGTGCAAGGCGCTCCTATCTTTATTAGTCTTTCTAGGATGGCCCCAATGGAGTAGAAGGAATTAAAAACCTATCCATATGATTTATTAAGTAAGGGGTTCATTATGCCTAATATTTCACATAGAGGTGCTCTAGTGATGTTTGTTAAGAAGAAATATGGATAGATGTACATGTTTATCGATAATAAATAGTTGATTTAGGTTATCATCATTAATAAGTATCCCATAATATGTATTGATGACATATTTGACCAGATTTTAGGTATTTGGTGTTTTAAGTAATATATTTGAGATTGAGGTATCATCAGTTAAAGATTATGGCATCATATGTCACTAAAATAACCTTTAGAATCTAAGGTTGTTCAATATTATTTCCTAGTGATATCATTTGGATTGAATCATAGCCATCAATTTCTATGGAGTTGATGAATAAAGTGATTCATCCTTATCGTGATTCATTTGTGTTTGTGTTCATCGATGATATCTTGGTGTATTTTAACAATAAGGTATATTATGTAAAATATTTGTTGATTGTACTTTAGAGGTTGGGGGATAAGAATTTGGATTCTATGTTTTCAAAGTGCGAGTTTTGACTGAGTTTTGCAGCATTCTTGAGGCATATGGTGACCAAGGAGTATAATGGTCAATTCAGCCAAGGTTAAGTTTCTTGGTCTACTTCTTCTCTAGAGATTTAGAGTTTTATTGGATTTGCTTGTTATTATAGAATTTAATATAGGGCTTCTCTTTTATTGTGGCTCTTTTGACCAAATTGATTTATATGTATATTGCTTTTTTAGTGGTTTGATGAGTATGGGGAGGGATTTGAAAAGATCAAGATCTTGTTGAGTTCAGCTCATATCTTGACCTTAACTTTTGAACGTGAAGGGTTTTGATGTATGTTGATATTTGAGGAGTCTCTTTTGGCAGTGTTTTGATCCAAAAAGGAAAGGTGATAGCTTATGCTTAGAGTCAGTTGAAGACCCATGATAAATACAACCACGCTCATGACTTGGAGTTAGTGGCGATAGTGTTTGTTTACTAATAATCATAGCGTTCAATATATTTTCAGTCTGAAGGATCTGACTTTGATAAAGGTTAGGTGGTTGGAGTTTTTGAAGGATTATGACATGACTATTCTCTATCTTCTAGGAAAGGCCAATGTAGCAACAGATTCCTTGAGTTAGAAGGGGTGAGCGTGGGAGTTGCATTTTGTTGGTGGTGGAGGAGAGACACTTAGTCATGAATGTTCAACAGTTAGCCAATTGTTTTATGGGATTTTATATTTCTAAAAAGGGTAGAGTTCTTATTTATGTTGAGGCATAGTCCTAGTTGATTAAGCATATTAAGGGTAGACAAGTTGAGAAGAAACTTGTGCATCATTCGGATAAAGTGTTGTATGGTATACTAAGGGAGTGTTTCTTTATCTAGAGGGTGGTTTATGATCAAAGGTTAGATTTGTATTCATACATATATCCTAGAGTTTGTGGCTATGTATTTGATTGTTAGCAAGTGAAGTATGAGGATTGTATGTTGGGTGGTTTGACTTTGAGGATGCCTATACCTGAGTGGATCTAAGAGTGTATTACTATGGACTTCTTGGTTGGTTTACCTCCAACTTCAGGGAAATTTGACTCCATTTTGTTGATATTAAATTGTCACAGCCCAAGGCTACCCTCTAGTCGCGACAACAGTGCTTTTGATCCTGAAAGACCACAAGCTAACCAATGAACTGGTACCTGCTTTGAGTACTGAATAATATACTGATAATAAAGACATATGCAAAAAATTAGCTGATAATACCATAAGGTTTTATAAACTGCAAGCATTAGTGAATCATAGTTCTAAACGTCTAGAAATATATTAAAAATACTGATTAAAACAATTGATTAATAGACTATCTGTCTGAATATCTGAAAGCCTCTAAAACAAGCTGACTATGAAGTTGATGGGATAAACCCCCAATTTACTCCGATTGACTAAATAAATAAACTGTTGACATAACTAAATATAAGATAAACCCGTTCTCAAAGGATTAGGACTCACCAGTTCTACTATTGATAAGCTGATCTGCTTAAGCATGGTCAGGAAACTGAATGTCCAAACCTATGATATTAAACATCAAAGAGCAAGAAATGAGTATGCGGTCAGTAATTTGAATGTACTGGTATATGAGATTAGGTTAGGCTGAAATGCATGGGTTATATGCATGAGATAATGAGTGATTGAATAGCATAAGATATCTTATTATAAAAGCATGAAAACTGTAAAAAATTTGAGAATGCATGACCAAGAATAAATGATGTTCTGATATGGTCTATAAACTAAAATACTAAAACACAGATAATACAGAAACACTGATAACTGAATAACTGTTAACTGTATGTTATGGTCAAGTAAACCTGAAACTGAATTCTGTACTGAATACTAAAGTAAGACTATGGGAGATATCTATAACCGACATACCCCAATGTACTATCAGGGTCAAACGTGTAACCCAAGTTGGAAGAGTGTCAGTACCATGTCACGAGTACTAACATTGCCTATGTGGATCCACTAATCTAACATCCCGAAGGACGAGGGTGTCATGAATAACTTGTAGGGGACCCCTTAAAGTCTACGTTGGTGCTGTAGGTCTGGAAAGTAGGGATTGCTACTAACATCGCATGCCTACTGACGGGGGAGACAAGTGCCTCATGCCTAGTGACGGGGGAGTCTCCATCCCTACTTTTACTTGGTGCTAAGTTTTACTCCCAACAAAAAGACACAGATTATTGAACTAACCTAAGTTTAACTGAGCCATGACTGAAAATAACAACTAACTCAATGACGATGTTCATAGTTTATCTGAAATCATTCTATAATTACTATAAACTATATAAACGGCTAAATTTAGGGTATTCATAACCGCCAACACTAAATGGAATTAACAATATGGACACATGAAAGCTTTGAAGAAAATAATAGGGGATGATAGTTCAAATTTCAATCATATAGGCATTTCATCAAACACTTGAAATTCATGAACTTAAGAATGGTAATGATTGAAACATATGGTAATAAAATAATTATAACACTAAAACTTTAAATTGGAGATTTAACATAGAATGTTCTTCATTAAAGAGTGTAAGGGATACTTTCAACAAAAAAACACTTGTAAACATCGTGTATAATCGAAATTCATAAAAAATTCATCAAGATATCATTATAAACATGTAAATTGTTCAATTAAAATAGAAACACAGGTTCTTGGACTCCATGGGTGAAAAGGGCCAATGGATGAACATCACACATACCTTTAATACTTAAATCTTGAAAGAGAACAACTTTCTTGAAGGTTTTCTCGGATTGGGACACTTGAGTTCTTGGTTTTCTTGAAAGGAAGACGATTTAATTTGATGAATTTGAAAAAAGGTTAGGGTTTATTTGAGAGAAAATTTGGGAATTTGGGGCATATAATGCCCTAACTGAAGTTAAATCTTGTATTATTACGGATTACGGCAATGGGAAAAGATAAGACTATCACTTAGGAATTTAAATTCGAAACAAAACACTGAATTAAGAAGCCACCACAATGCGATGAACCCTTCATCGCTATATCCACCGTGACATGATGCAATCACGGTGAGGTTCTGGAATTGAATTCAAAACGTGCCTCAATCCTCATCCGAAAAATCCAAAACTTATCCGAGACATTCTACTTATACCCCTGAACATGAATTAACTCAAAAACATACATCTCGGGGTCGGGAAGGTCACTTAATCATCCAAGTTAAGAGGCCAAAAATAAGGTTGTCCCTAACACTTATCTAAATTTACAGGATTTAAACCTCTTATGCATGCACTATGAACTTGTAACGCCCCAATTTTCTAAATCGGAATGCCATACGGTGCTCATGACCCCGAGGAACCACATGCTAACCCATTACTGGTATCTATACTTGTACACTGCATATATAACATAATAATACAGAAAACATGAACATGTAAGCCATAAGGTTCAACTGAATAAAGAATTTGGCAAAACATAATATCCATAAAGGTGAAAGATACCCAAAACAGCTGAAGACTGAATCAAATCTTAACATAAGTCTGAATACTGAATCTGAAAGCCTCTAAGCACTGTCTGAATAAGGATTTGAAGGAACATGTCTCCAACTAACTCCGTAAACTGATAACTAGCTAAAATAATAATAAATAAATCAAATCATATTGTCCTCGAATAAAGAGGACTCACTGAATCTCTACGACTGGAACTGCTACTACTGATATCTGAAGACCTATCTGAGTTTTTTTACTAAGATTGATTCTAAAACTATGGGAGGTAGTTGTTTAACCGACTTGCCCCAATAACACATATAGCTAAGTTGGGGTCCATTCTCTACCTTGACTGGAGGGGTGTCAATACCACACCACTAGTAAGGACAGTTGTGGGTAACCCTTAGCAGGAAGGTATTTGAAAAGAGAGTGGTGGGAATCCTAAAATGATAAGTTAACCCACCTCATCAACCCAAATCTGATAGGCTAAGATATCTCAACCTACGCTGGCTACGTATTTCTAGAACACAAGGATAACTGCTAAGAATCACACCCTAAACTTGTAGGTGAGTTCCCATCCTTGGGTTTACTCAGTGCTAACTTCTACTCCCATTTGAAGAGACTAAGCATGATTTAACTGACTGTACATGGATAGATTAACTGACTTCCGTTGACTGACGGATTAGTACTATTATCTGAGATTTAACTGAGATAATGAGATTTCTGAGGTTTCCTGAGTCACATGACTAACTGATTTCTATAGATTATAGCTTGACTAAGATTTATTGTGATAACAAGACATGGCTCTAGGCACACAGCTATGTTTTTCAGGTACGAATACCACCAGGACTCGATAGAAGGAAAGTGACACACATGATATGACTTGATCATAAGATTTGAGTCCACAATTCATAATATCATAAGTAGGAGATATCATATTTCATATAGTTATTCAACATCTTAAACATTGTAGGGAATGCATGGATATATTTCATGTACATATTGTATATCTCCATTATCTTACATGCTTTATACCACCACAATAGCAACATATGAAAAGCATGGAATTCATATTGAAGTATATAGCTAACATGGACTTGTCATTTAGATATCATAGAACCATACAAACATGAATTTCTAGCATCCTAAGCATTTTATCAAACACCTTGCATGCATTCTTTAAGGCATCGGTAAGTTTCATACTTGAACCATATTAAACCACCTAAAGTTCATGGTTTTCAATTAACAAACATATATATTCCATGAAAAGACCTTTTGACATCACATTGAAACTTAAACAACAATAATCAATATGTATATACTCATATCACTATAAAAAGTTTACAAAATAATATTTAAAACATGGTTCTTGGGCTCTATGAACGGATTGGATCCATAGATGAACACTACACATACCTTAGAAAGGAAACCTTGATGATTTGCTGGAGAGTTCTTGGATTGGGAAACTTAATTCTTAATTATCTTGGAAAAAGGCTTGAATCTTGGTTTTTAGAGATGAGTTTGATGGAAACCCTCATATTGTGGTTGAAAGCGTAAGAGAGGGTTTTTTAGATGCTTAACTAAAGAAAAAAAATGAGACAAATTATGCCTCTTTAGGGTTATAAGTCATGGAAGGTGAAGGAAATGACCAAAATACCCTTATGAAATAAATTCCCAGTTGCTGAAAATCATAGCTGATGACATTAATGACAAGGCATCAAAAAATGTGACAATCATCAAAAATGTAACAGGCCATCAAAAATATTATCACACAGAAGCTGGATTCTGCCTAAGGCTGACGACCTTCGTGATAGGGCATCACAAATGTGGTAAGCTGTCACGAATGTCGTCACTTAGGAGATGGTTTCTGCCTAAGGCTGACGACCTTCGTGATAGGGCATCACAAATGTGGTAAGCTATCACGAATGTCATTACTTAGGAGCTGGTTTCTACCTAAGGCTGACGACCTTCATGATAGGGCATGACAAATGTGGTAAGCTGTCAAGAATGTCGTCACTTAGGAACTGGTTTCTGCCTAAAGCTGACGACCTTTGTGATAGGGCATCACAAATATGGTAAGCTACCATGAATGTCATCACTTAAGATCTGGTTTCTGCCCAAGGCTGATGACCTTCGTGATAGGGTGTCATAAATGTGGTAAGCTACCACGAATGTTGTCACATTATTTCCAGCCTGACATGCTAGAGTAAAATAGGAATAACTCTTTGCTCCGATATCAGATTTAGGTAAAATTGGTATCGTTGGAAAGATAATTCAATTATATATCTGTTTATAGGTCATGATCTCAAAAATTCCAAGTGTAATGAGATAGATGATCATTTGAAGTTTACTATACCAATATCCTTCTCAAGAATTCAATCGGTTAGGAATGTTTTGATTCGTCTGATAGATGGGAGTTATTTGAAGCCTTAATATATATCTAACCTACTCATAAAACTATAAAAAAGCCATGATGTACTATGCATAAGCTTGGTGCATGGATCTAATATTGGTTTGGATTTTTCAAGGTATTACAATATCTCCTCCTTGGAAACATTCGTCCTCGAATGATGACTGCTTGAGAGGGGAGAAAAGATAAAATGAAGTATACACTAATCATGCTCAAATCGCACATGATTTTAGGACTGAATTGAATTATAAACTGAATATAGCCCAACTGAACATACATATCTGATGCATGATTGATAATCTAAACTCATGAATGCATGATAAGCTATGCCCTGATACTTGATACTAATTTTATACTGAAATTTTGAATATGTAACTGAATAAGCTTAAGGAAAATGGTTACCTCGAGCAAAGTCTGAATTAGCAGAAAAAAGATGAGGATACTTGATTCGCATGTCTGCTTCTGCTTCCCAAGTAGCTCCCTCCATGGACTGATTCCGCCAAAAAACCTTGACTAGAGGGACTTCTTTGTTATTCAACCAACGAGTCTGATAGTTAAGGATTTCGATTGGAATCTCTTGATAAGAGAGGCTATTCTGAATGTCAACGCTCTGAATAGGGAATACAACTGTTAGGTCACCTATGTACTTCTTGAGCAAAGAGACATGGAAGACTGGATGAACTGAGGCTAGATCTGATAGTAATTCGAGCTAATAGGATACCTTGCTGAAGCGACTGAGAATCCTAAAGGGACCGATATATCAAGGATTGAGCTTTCCCTTTTTTCTAAATCTCTTCACTCCCTTCATGGGATAGATCTTGAGATAGACATAGTCATCGACCTTGAATTCAAGATCCTTTCTACGAACATCCGCATAAGACTTCTGTCGGCTCTGAGTAGCCCAGAGTCTTTCTCTGATCAACTGAACTTTCTCTAAGGTATCAAATACTAAGTCAGGATCTATGACTATAGTCTCACTAACTTCGAACCAACTGACCGGAAACCTACATCTCCTACCATAGAAAGCTTCGAATAGAGACATCTGAATACTGGAGTGATAGTTGTTGTTGTATGCAAACTCAATCAAAGGCAAGTGGTCATCCCAGCTTTCCTTGTAATCAATTGCATACGCCCTTAGCATATCTTCTAGAGTCTGAATGGTCCTTTCTACTTGACCATCTGTCTGAGGATAAAATATTGTACTGAGATGAACTTGGGTACCAAGACACTTTTGGAACACTTTCCAGAAGTGACAGGTAAACTGGGTACCTTTATTTGAGATGATAGATAGTGGAACACCGGGTAATCTAACCAACTCCCTAATATAGAGTTTGGCTTAATCCTCGACTGAGTAAGAGGTACGAACTGGAAGGAAATGAGCTGACTTGGTCATTCTGTCTACATTGACCCAAACTGAATCATGTTGATCACGTGTTCTAAGAAAGCCCATCATGAAGTCCATGTTCACTTCTTCCTGCTTCCAAGTAGGAATAGTGAACTCCTGCATGGAACCACAAGGTTTCTGATGCTCTATCTTAACCTGCTGATATGTAAAGCACTTAGCCACAAACTCTGCAACATCCCTCGTCATCCCACTCCACCAATAGATCTCCTGCAAGTTGCGGTACATCTTAGTGGTCCCTGGATGAATAGAGTATCGCGCACCTTGCATTTTTACAAGAATTCACTGCTTCAAGTCATCTACACCGGGAACACATAGATGACCCTAAAAATGAAGAACATCATCTCCCCCTTGGGAGAAAACGTCTAATTCCTGACTCTGAACTGACTCTTTTAGCTTGACAAGGCTAGGATCCCTATCTTGCTTCTCTTTCACCTTAGAAACTATAGATGACTCTGAACTACTATAAACATATACACTACTCTCTGAAGAGTCGACTAAGCGAATGCCTAGTCTGGCAAGCTGATGAATCTCCTGCGCTAATTTCTTCTTACTATCCTCAACATGGGAAACACTACCCATAGACAGTGTACTGAGTGTATCGGCCACTACATTAGCCTTTCTAGGATGATAAAGGATACTCATGTCATAATTCTTCAAGAGCTCTAACCACCTTCTCTGATAAAGATTGAGATCTTTCTGGGAAAAGACATACTGAAGGCTTTTATAATCTGTGAAGACGTCTACATGAACACCGTATAGATAATGCCTCCAAATCTTTAAGGCAAAGACAACTGCTGCTAACTCAAGGTCATGAGTAGGATAATTCTTCTCATGGGGCTTTATCTGTTTGGAGGCTTAGGCTATGACTCTACTATGCTGCATGAGGACACAACCTAAACCTATTCTGGATGCATCACAATAAACTATGAATCCATCGGAACCATCAGAAAGTGCTAAAACTAGAGTTGAGGTGAGTCGAGTCTTCAACTCCTGAAAAATCTTCTTGCAAGGTTCTGACCACTATACTTGACCTTCTTCTAAGTCAATCTGGACATAATATATGCAATAGAATAAAATCCCTCAATAAACCGTCGGTAATAGCTAGCCAAACCCAAGAAACTTCTGATATCTGATGGAGAGACAAGGCGAGGCCAATTTCTTACCGCTTAGGTTTTCTGAGAATCTACTCTAATGCCATCACTGGAAACAATGTGGCCAAGGAATGCTACTTATCTTAGCCAAAATTCGCACTTACTGAACTTGGCAAACAACTGGTGATCCTTGAGTGTCTGAAGAATAATTATGAGATGGTCTGAAAGATTATTCTCTGTGCAAGAATAGACCAGAATACCATCTATGAAGACTATGATGAATACGTCCAAGTACATCTTGAACACCCAGTTCATCAAGTCCATGAAAGATACAGGGGCATTGGTAAGAACAAAGGACATGACTAGAAATTCAAAGTGACCATACCGAGTATGAAAAGCTGTCTTCAGAATGTCACATTCTCTAACTCTGAGTTGATGATAGCCTGATCTGAGGTCTATCTTAGAGAAATAACTGGCACCCTGAAGATGGTCAAAAAAGTCATCTATCCTAGGCAGCAGATACCTATTCTTAATCATGACTTTGTTGAGCTGACGGTAATCAATACACATTTTAAGAGAACCATATTTTTTGCGCACGAATAAGACTGGTGCACCCCATGGGGATACACTGGGCCTGATGAATCCCTTATCTAAGAGATCCTTCAACTAATTTTTTATTTCCTTGAGTTATGTTGGTGCCATTCTGTATGGCAGAATACAAATAGGCTGAGTATCTGGGAGAATGTATATGCTGAAGTCTGTATCCCTTTTAGGAGAAATGCCTGGAAGATCTTCGGGAAAGACGTCTGAATATTCATTAACCACTAGGACTGATTCGAGACTGGGAGATTCAAAATTGGAATCCTTAACATGCACGAAATGATACACACACACCTTAGAAATTATTTTCCTTGCCTGAAGGTAAGAAATAAGCTGACCCCTAAAATACAAAGTGCTACCCTTTCACTCTAGGACGGGCTCATTCGGAAACTAAAACTAAACTATCCTGCTTCTTCTGTAGATGGTGGCATATCAGGAATGAAGCCAATCTATGCCAAGAATGACATCAAAATCAGTCATCTCTAACTTGACTAAATCTATTGACGTGGATTAGACTAAGAGACTAACTTAAAATTATGCGTACTAGCATGACATGAATACTGAAGAAAGGTAACTGTTCCTAAAATATCTCATATCCTCCTATACATAAATGTGGCGCAAAACACACCCATGTACAAGACTCTACTAGATGCGGCTTTCAGACTTCCTAGGACTCTATTGAACCTTAGGCTCTGATACTAAGTTTGTAACGCCCCAATTTTCTGAATCGGAATGCTACACGATGCTCATGACCTCGAGGTACCACAAGCTAACCCATGATTGATATCTGTACCTGTACACTGCATATATAATGTAAAAATGTAAAAAACATGAACATATAGGACATAAGGTTCAACTGAATAAAGAATTTTTCAAAACATAATATCTATATGGGTGAAAGATACCCAAAATAGCTGAAGACTAAATCAAATCTGAATATAAGTCTGAATACTGAATATGAAAGCCTCCAAATATTATCTGAATAAGAAGTTGAAGGAACATGTCTCCAACTAAATCTGTAAACTGATAACTGGCTAAAATAATAATGAATAAATCAAATCATATTATCCTCAAATGAAGAGGACTCACTGAATCTCTATGACTGGAAATGCTACAGCTACTACTGATTTGGAGCTCGTGTCTCTGACCTTATGGTGTAACATAAAAAGAAAGCACCATAGTACAAATGCGTTAGTACGAGGAAATGTACTGAGTATACGAGTGAGGTAGGCTAAATATAAATAGGGTTTGCATGCATGAACAATGCTCACTGTCTGATGATATGAACGTAAGAGTACAAACTTGCATACATAGTAACTGTTATCTTGGGTGTATGATAGCTAGTCTTTTATGCTAATACATGATTTACTGATTGTTAACATGACTGATACTGAAAGTCTGATAATATGGGCGACTGTATCTGACAATCTTGAATCTGATTGAACTATCTGAGTTTCGTACTTTAACTGAGTCTGACTGTATCTGACAGTTCTGATATATTGAAATCAAAGTCCAATCTAAGTTCTTTTACTAAGACTGATTCTGAAACTATGGGAGATAGTTGTTTAATTGACATGCCCCAATAACGCATAGAGCTAAGTTGGGGTCCAATCTCTGCCCTGATTAGAGGGGTGTCAATATCGCGCCACTAGTAAGGACAGTTGTGGGTAACCCTTAGCTAAAAGGTATTTAAAAAGAGAATGGTGGGAACAATAAATTGAAAAGTTAAGCCACCTAATCAAACCTAATCTGACAGGCTAATATATCTTAACCTACGCTGGCTACGTAGTTCTAGAACACAAGGATGACTGGTAAGAATCATACCCTAAACTGGTAGGTGAGCTCCCATATTTGGGTTCACTCGGTGCTAATGTCTACTCCAATCTGAAGAGACTAAGCATGATTCAACTAATAGTACATGGACAGATTAACTGACTTCCGTTGACTAACGGAGTAGTACTATTATCTGAGAGTTTACTGAGATCATGAGATTTCTGAGGTTTCCTAAGTCACATGACTGACTGAGTTCTATAGATTATAGCTTGAATGAGATTTATCGTGATAACATGACTTGGCTCTAGGCACACAGCTATGTTTTTTGGGTACGAATACCACCAAGACTCGATAGAAGGAAACTAACACACATGATATGACTTGATCACAAGATTTGAGTCCATAATTCATAATATCATAAGTAGGAGATATCATATTTCATATAGTTATTCAACATCTTAAACATTGTAGGGAATGCATGGATATATTTCGTGTACATATTGTATATCTCCATTATCTTACATGCTTTATACCACTACAATAGCAACACATGAAAAGCATAGAATTCATATTGAAGTATACAGCTAACATGGACTTGTCATTTATACATCATAGAACCATACAAACACGAATTTCTAGCATCCTAAGCATTTTATCAAAAACCTTGCATGCATTCTTTAAGGCATAGGTAAGTTTCATACTTGCACCATATTAAACCACCTAAAGTTCATCGTTTTCAATTAACAAACATATATTTCATGAAAACACCTTTAGACATCACATTGAAAATTAAAGAACAATCATCCGCATGTACATACTCATATCACCATACAAAATTTACAAAAGAATATTTAAAACATGGTTCTTGGGCTCTATGAATGGATTGGATCCATAGATAAACACTATGCATACCTTAGAAAGGAAACCTTGATGATTTGCTGGAGAGTTCTTGGATTGGGAAACTTAATTCTCAATTATCTTGGAAAAAGGCTTGAATCTTGCTTTTGAGAGATGAGTCTGATGGAAACCCTAATCTTGTGGTTGAGAGCGTAAGAGAGGGTTTTTGAGATGCTTAACTGAAGAAAAAAATGGGAAAAATTATGCCTCTTTAGGGAAATAAGTCGTGGAAGGTGAAGAAAATAACCAAAATACCCTTATAAAATAAATTCCCAGTTACTGGAAATTATAGCTGACGACATTTATGACAAGGCATCAAAATATGTGACAAGCCATTAAAAATGTCGTCACACAGGAGCTGGAATGGATGGTTTTTGCCTAAGCCTGACGACATTTATGACAAGGCGTCTAAAATATGATAGGCCATCAAAAATGTCGTCACACAGAAGCTGGATTCTGCCTAAGGATGATGACCTTCATAATAGGGCGTAAAACATTTGGTAAGCTATCATGAATGTCGTCACTTAGGAGCTGGTTTCTTCCTAAGGCTGACGACCTTCATGATAGGGCATCACAAATATGGTAAGCTATCAGCAATGTCGTCACTTAGGAGATGGTTTCTGCCTAAGGCTGACGACCTTCATGATAGGGCATCACAAATATGGTAAGCTACCACGAATGTTGTTACTTAGGAGCTGGTTTCTACCTAAGGCTGACAAACTTCGTGATAGGGCGTCACAAATGTGGTAAGCTACCACGAATGTCATCACACTGTTTCCTGCCTGACATGCTGGAGTAAAATAGTAATAACTCTTTGATTAAATACAGGATTTAGGCAAAATTGGCATAGTTTAAAAGGTAATTCAATTATCTATCTATGGATAGGTCATGAGCTCAAAAATTCCAAGTATAATGAGAGATATTCTTGTTTGAAGTTTACTATACCAATATCTTTCTCAAGAATTCAATCGGTAAGGAATATTTTGATTCATCTGATCACTACGAGTTATTTGAAGCCTTAATATATATCTAACCTACTCAAAAAACTATAAAAGAACCATGATGTAATATGCATGAGCTTGGTACATAGCTCTAATATTGGTTTAGATTATTGGGGGTATTACAGAAGTAAACTGAACTAAGACTAATATGGGATATTACAATATCTCTCCCTTGAGAATATTCATTCTCGAATGAGACTAATTAAGCTGAGAATATTGAGGGAACTGAAATCACCTATTGAACATGCATAACTGAATATATGATTATATAACTAAGTCTGAAATATGATACATGAACTGAATATCATGAAATAAACAAATTTCATGAACTGAATATAATGAACTAAACTATTTCCTTGAATTCGTGCAATAAGATGAGAATGGTTATAAGGATGAGAGAGAAATAAGATATTCAACTAATGAGTAACCATTGCCTCAGGCTGGACCTAGTTTCATGAAGAAAAGTTAGTAGGTTTAGGACGTGATATCTATTTAAGGAGAGGTAACTAAAATGTTTAGAGCATGAGGACTTGAAACATAAAAGAATACTATGCATGACTTGGATACTTAATTGAGGCCTGAGAAATAGAGTATCCATGGCATAGATTCATTACAGAGATAAAATTGAGGATATATATGACATAATCTAAATTTTACTGATCATTAAGAGTGTAGCGTGAAGACTGGAACTAAACATACTATAAAGAATGAGTACATGAGTCATGAGCTGCATGACCTAAGTTTGAAGTTTATAAGTTTCATGGAACATGATTCATACTGCTGAGTGAATTGGAACTCCTCATACTAGGAACTGGGAGAGTACATAATTCTCGATTGTGTGCGTAAACATGAACTATGATCATGGAACTGACATGTAAGACATAAGTAGATATCATGACAACTGAAAAACAAAACTTTAAACTGAGACAAAAATGGGTCGGGCATCATCCTTCCCTACTATGTTCTACAACATACTGGCATCACTACTGGAATCTGAGAGCCTAATTACTTATTCTATCATATCTCCTTTGGCTAAATGCCATCACTCTATGTTTGTCGGACCCATTTTGATAAACTTTAGATTAAACTGCAACCACTTTACTCTAGGGTCCAAGATATAAAATACGCATTAACACTAAACTCACACTGGAAGACTGTACCTAAAAGGGTAAAAACCCCTACCAACACTTTCTTTTGAGATATAACTCTTAGCTTTCTATAGCCCCAATATTCACCATATAATAACTTAAAAACTGCCAAACTTTGAATATTCATGAGTATCACCATAAACTGAGTTCACACTATCAAGAATCTCAACACTACTTTTTATTTAATCTTCAAAGATTCAAACTTAGTTTCTAACACTTAATATGGATATCCCCAAACCTTTAATGAACCACACTTACTTCTTTTCCAACCTACTAATATAACATCTCTAAATCAGACCTACATCATCATACTTAATTTTGAATCAATGAATATAAATTCTTGTACACTCTATTTCAAGCCTTCTAGTTCACCTATCGTACAACTAAACCCATGGATACAATATCTACTAAATTCAGATAAAACTATCCCTACTTTATTACTGCTAAACTTTTGGGTTCATGCTTCTAAGTCTAGATCATATGCTTTCATAGAATTCTGAGAAGGGATCTGAAAATATATCTGACCCCTAAGCACTGAGATACTACCCCTCCAATCAATGATTGGTTCATTGGTAAACTGAAAAATGAACAACTCTTTTTCTACAATCAACTAAATAATAGTCTGAGTGGAGCCAATCCTAGTCGAGAGTGACATCAAAACCAGTCATCACTATCTCCACAAGATCTACTAAAGTGATTTTCTGGGATACTATAATTGGGCATTTACTCTTTACCCGTCTGGATATATTAGATTCATCTATTGGGCTAGACACTGAGAAAGGGATCTTCTAGAGTTTTATGACTAACATCAAAATTGATAACTATATAAGAGTTTACAAAAGAAGCAAAGCTCTGAGATCTAACAAAGAATAAACATAAATATAAAAGAACTACCATGTACCCATAACCATATCAAGAGATTGAGGTTGGGGTACATAAAGTCTATTCTAGCATTGACTACAGCTGGCACTGGATGTTGCAC
The DNA here is from genome assembly GCF_002878395.1 of Capsicum annuum. NCBI lineage: Eukaryota > Viridiplantae > Streptophyta > Magnoliopsida > Solanales > Solanaceae > Capsicum > Capsicum annuum. Next base: position 103,170,756 of record NC_061111.1, on the reverse strand, counting down.
CCTGCTAAATCAGGCGATCGGCTAGAACTAGAGGACGATTGTGTTGACTCTGCTGACCAACCTTAGGACATTCTCTGACTTTTTGGCCTGGCTTTCCACACCCTAAAGATGATTCCTACCATATTCATTGCAAAGTTGATTAGTACAAACACTCTTCCCACTACCTTATGACTTAGAGCTTGGTGCTCTACCTCAACTTCCATTCCTCAACTTAGGCACTGGCATACTGGTTGAAGGTGGAGCTAGGGCTGAGAATTTTTTATGGAACTAGAAATGGTTGCCACCCTCCAACCTTGGCATAAAACTACCTGCTCTGGCCCTTTTACTCTCTCTCTCTCTCTCTTTCTTTCTCTACACTCTTTCCTCTGAGTCTACTAAGTATAAACCATAAGTCTAGATAGAACAATAGCCTACTGATATTATGATCATCTAATGAATGATCTAAGGTAATAAAAGCAACTCTGAATTTCATGTGGGAGACATGTTCGTTTAGGGGATCATCCTGAACGAGCGGTTGTGTGGGCTATTTCCCATTCCTTCTTTTGTTGTTTATTTTGGGAGGCATTATCTATAAATAAAATAAAGAATGAGTCATACATAGAGTTTTAAATAAATCTTATCCTCATTCACATGACATGAATATTGGAAAAAGGGAAACATTTCCTAAAATATCTTATAACCTCTTGTCCATAAGTGTGGGGCGCTTTACACTCATGCATAAGACTATACTCAACGTGAATTTCAGACTCCCTGGGAAACTTTAAAACCTTAGGCTTTGATATCAAGTCTTGTCACAACCTAAGGCTACCCCCTTGTCACGACAATTGTGCTTATGGTCCCGAAAGACCATAAGCTAACCTATGAATTTGTACCTACAATGAATACTGAATAATATACTAATAATAAATACATATATAAAATTTTAGTTGATAATACCATAAGGTTTTAGAAACTAAAAACAATACTAAATCATAGTTCTGAACATCTAAAAATATATTAAAAATACTGATAAAAACAACTAAATAATTAACTATTTGTCGAATGTCTGAAAGCCTGTAAAACTGAATGACTGTGGAGTTAATGAGACAAACCCCCAACTAACTCCGACTGACTAAGTAACTGAACTTTTGATATAATCGAATATAAGATAAACTCTTCCTTAAAGGATGAGGACTCACCACTGTTGCTACTACTGATAAGATGATCTGCCTAAGCATGGTCAGGAAACTAAGCGTCCGAACCTATGATATTAAATACCATAGCATAAGAAATGAGTATGTAGTTAGTACTTTAAATGTACTGGTATATGAGATGAGGTTAGGCTAAAATACATGGGTTATATGCATCAGATAATGACTGACTGAATAGCATGAGATAGCTGAGTATAAATGCATGAAAATGGTAAAAAATCTGAGAATGCATGACAAAGCATAAAACATGTTCTGATATGGTCTGTAAACTGAAATACTAAAATATTTATAAGTGAGTAACTAGTAACAGTATTCTATGGTCAAGCAAACCTGAAACTAAACTCTATACTGAATACTGAACTGAGACTGTAGGAGCTAGCTATAACCAACATGCCATAATGTACTATCAGGTTCCAACTTGTAACCTCAATTAGAAAGGTTTTAGTAGCATGTCACAAATATTAAACTTGGCTATATAGACCCAATAATCTAACATCCCGAAGGATAAGGGTGTCATGCCTAACTGACGGGGAACCCCTTAAAGTCTACGGTGGTGCCGTAGGTCTAGAACCTAGGGATTGCTACTAACATCCCATGCCTACTGATGGTGGAGAAAAGTGCCTCATTCCTACTGACAGGGGATACTCCATCCCTATGTTCACTCAAGGCTAAATTTTACTCCCAACTGAAAAACACTAATTACTGAACTGGCCTAAGTTTAACTTAGCCACGACTAAACATAACAACTAACGAAATGATGATCTTCATAGTTTATCTGAAATCATTTTATAATTATTGAAAATTATGTAAACAGCTAAATTTTGGTCATTCAGAAATGCCAACAATGAATAGAATTAACAATATGGACATGTGAAAGCTTTGAAGAACATAATAGGGCATCATAGTTCAAATTTCAATCATTTAGGCATTCCATTAAACACTTGAAATTCAAGAACTTAAGCATGGGAATGATTGAAACATGTGGAAATAACATAATTATAACACTTAAACCATAAATTAGGGATTTAACATGGAATTTTCTTCATTCAAACATGTAAGGGCTAATTTCAACAAAAAACACTTATAAACATCATGTATAATCGAAATTCATAAAAACTTTATGAAGATAACTCAATGTAAACATATAAATTCATAAATTAAAATATAAAATAGGTTCTTGGACTCCATGGGTTAAAAGGTCCCATGGATGAACATCAAGCATACCTTTAATACTTAAATATTGAAAGAGAACAACTTTTCTAAAAGCTTTCTTGGATTAGGGCACTTGAGTTCTTGGTTTTCTTGAAAGGAAGAAAATTTAACTTGATGAATTTGGAGAAAGGTTAGGGTTTATTTTTTAGAGAAATTGGGATTTTTAGGCATATAATACCTTAACTGGAGTTAAATCCCGTGTTGTTATAGATTGGGACAATGTGAAAAGACAAGATTGCCCCTCTAGAATTTAAATTCATAACTGAAATGCTGAATAGGAGGCCACCGTGATGCGATGAACCCTTCATCGCTATACCCACCACGTCATGAAGAAATAGCGGTGAGGTTCTGGAATTGAATTCCTAAAAGATTAGACCTTATAGCATAGATTTAGTTAGAGATTCGACATATAGAGAGCTATACTGATTGAAGGGTTCTTGATTTGGTATTCATGGTTTGCGAGCATATGTTAATTAAAGGTATTTCCTATGAATGCTGTAGTGACCCTCTAGGTCATGTAACCAATTTGCATATATTTCTAAAGTTTCAATCATTTGCATTAGGGCTACAGGTTATTTATGACATACCAAAATAGTAGGTTCAGTTGCCAGGAAATTTTTTGGTTTTTAGGCTCATTTTTATAATTTGAAACTTTTGTTGTTTAGGATTTGTTCATGGAGCAAAACTCCTAGTAGATCACATCGTATGAGAATTTTGATAGTGCCATCGGCTTCAAAAAATTGATTTAGGCTACAGGGACCCTAGGTTCAGGTCTTGAGGCTTTCAAGCTTATTTTGGGATATTGGAAGGATTATATGAAAAATAAAACTATTGGTTTGGTCCTTACACTTAGTCGAAATGATCCCAGCTGAAAGATTATATGGTTCCATTGAGTCTAGAACATCAAATTTAGTATAGTATCATAGTTTATTTGTGCGCATGGGGTTCCAAAGAAATCCCGAGCACCCGATCAAAGTCTATTTTTGGACTTAACAAAATATGGTACCTGTTAATTGATATGACTATTTGAGCACTCATGGGACTCTATAACACTCATAGGGCCTCTTTATCTGCCAAAGCTTTAGCAATCGTAAGCATCTTAAGTGGCACTGGCTAATTGGCTAAGACCTATTTTAGCGATAAGGGGGATGCTTAAGCAGACCTTGATGTAGCGCCATAAGGGTCGCTTTAGCGGCAAATTCACCAAACTGCTTTAGAGGTCGAGATGCCGCTTTAGTATAGTATCATATCAATCACTTTTCTCACCCAATTTTTCACCATTTCATTCTCCATTTTCATACCAATTTAAGATCTCAAAGAAAGGAAAAAGTGGGGAATCATCCATTGAAGCTAAGATAAGCTAGTCTAACACTCCTTGGTCATTTTTCTTTAATTTTTCTTTCAATTTTTACTCTAATTTATGATAAATTCTTAGAAATTAGGTATTAAATTCCAAAAATTTAGGGGATTATTTGGTTCCAGATTCATGCGCCATTTGTACTCAACGTTTGAGCATACATTCCTCTTCCTTCGAGGAACCTCATGACGGATTTAATTTTGTATTCTATTTGCTTGCCCTTTAGGACCATTATTGATCTAAATTTTGACCCAACTATATATATAGTAATATGGTTCTTATTTTACTTATAATGACACATAGCTTACTATTTTAATACTAAGGAGGTACTTTGGAATTATAGAGCAAAAGTGGAAAATTTATAGGCGAATCCAGGATTTGTGGTTTGGCATCGAGGTAGGCTTTTATCTACTCTTCTTTATGAGATTAATTATTATTTATGTTGCATGTTCGATTAGGATATTAGGGTTTGATTATGGGTAGAATACCATGACTTATCCAAAATTATGAGTTTGGGGACTAGAAGGGTGAATCGACCCTTAAGATGATATATATATATATATGTGTGTGTTATGTCTTTAGGATCTTATTACCCTAGGTTGCTAGCTTGTTAGTCTTATTTGAGGATAATGACCCTCTAGTCTAAAGTTTAATACTTGAATTGGTGGATTATTATGGTTTCCAAGATTATGGTTATGCTAGATGTATAGTATTGGGCCCGAGGCTATGATTATGACATTAGTTGGACTTTGGGTGAGTCATTTATCCATGTAAAGGATGTAGTTTTGTGTATTGAAATTTAAATGCAGATAATTTTATTGTTTGGATATTGGCAATGACATTGCATAAATTTGGTACCTTCATGCTTACTAAATGGAACGATTCCAACTAAAAACATGGTTTTACCATTGTTTTCCTAAAAATGGATTTATTCCCCCTCTTCTCTTTTAAAATAGATTCTTTCATAATCAGAATCATAATTCTTTAATGGATGATTTATCAGCTTTTGGAACTTAAAATGATGTTTATAAATCTAATCGAGATAGACTCTGGTCCTTTGTTTTATCACAACTATTCACTTTGGTCAAGGGAGATTCTGACCCTTTCTGCATATTTATGATGGTTTAGACCAGGATTTTACCCCTGGCAATGAATTTACAGACGTACACTCTTTAAGCCACAATTTGAGTGCATGTATTTATACATATACATATCTGCAGTATTAGACAGAGTAGATTGATGATGATGATTACTTGGAATCCTGGATCGAGACCAAGTTAGTGTATATGGGTACTCTTGAACCCCCTAAGGGCCCCTTCATCTGTGAACCGTCGTGTTGGAGAAGAGATTTCATTATAGGTCCTAATTTTGACGAAATCACACCTTTAAGAAAGTAAAAGCGACCGCTTGTTAAATATATATTCCAAACACGTTGGGGTCGATCCCACGAGGGATGGGTCGGAAATCTATCACGGGCTTTCCCATGTAATTGGAAATTACAGAAATTGAAATGGGGGTTTCCCTTATATAGAAGTACAGTAGTAATTTTGGGTAATAAGGGTTGTTATTAGTATGAGATGATCACTAGGATGGAGTTCCCCTGACTTCATAACTCCATAAAATGTTCATGATTTTCAAACTATTTCAGTGCTTTTCAAACTATCTCAGTGTCTAGCATGAAAAATCTAACAAGTTATATACCACGTAACCATCTCTTGACCTTGGTTTAGGTGAATTTCACTTATCTCCTCTCAATGTTAGAGTGTTGTATTGCTATTCATTATTTTATGATAAGATTAACTATCTCTTCTGGGTCTCAACTTAATTAAATGAAGATTAGTATCTTCAAATTATTGTTGTGATATCCTTTACATAATATCTACCTCTCTCTCAAGAAAGTATAGGATACAAAAAAGTTTCTAATGTTTACAACCATTAAGAAAGGAATCAAAGCGAAGGAAATCCCAATACATACAAGAACATTATTCCAGAATGAGTTTGCACTTAGCATGCTTTGTTAATTCATCAGGGTTCCCACAACCCTAGTTATGGGGTTTAGCTACGCATAATTGTAAGAACAAACATAGATTCCATTGATGAAAGCATAATGATAAACTTACCCCGAATAAGAATGAAAACCCAAAATCTCAAATTAATTGTGAACCCTAAAACCAAGAACAATAATTCCAAGATCAATAATGTATATCAGAACCCAAAATAATGTCAAATTGTATAAAGTTCATAAACTATACTAAAAAGAGTCCAAAAAATCATAAAACCCTACAGGAGTATTTATAGATGCAAAATAAAACCATCCTAAATATCATAGGAAAGATGAGTCAGCCTTAACTCATGATTCATGGGTTGAATCATGGGTTGAACCCACAAGTCGTGCATAGAAATTATGGAACTTAGAGTATATCTTCAACCTAAGAGCAACCTACAGGTCATAGGTAGTAGGTACGCATGCCTCATTGGTAGGCTAGTGGAAATCAAACTTAATTATCTATCTTCAGAACTCAACCCACGAGGATGCTCAGGGCTCATAGGTATTACCTATGAGTTGTAGGTTGACTCGTAGGTAGCCTTTTCAGCAACTCTTCATCCATTATTCTCATTCTTTGCTCTTTACCTTATTTTCCTGCAAAATCTACACAAAAGCACATCATATCTAACAAGAATACCTATGTTGGTGCACGATTTCATTATTCTAAACATTGAAAGTTCAATGAAACCATGACACATCAACACTCTCAGGTTAGAAGGTTTTCGTGTCCTCAGGAAACTAACACATAACAAATAAACACGATGCTTAACTAAAAAAAACCTAAGGCACATACGACCGTCAGCTTATTTTATCTCAAATGTCTTAACACTTCCTATTAAAAACTTATAAACCACTATGTGTATCCTTGTAGAAAAAAAACATGACACAAATAGAATAAATTGATCGTATCGAATTACCAACAAACAACCAAGTATGTATGCAATTGACACTACTCGACAAATAAGTAGTTAACAATACAACCTGTGTACCCTCACAGCAAGGAAGTCCCAACTATCAAAATATTAATATGCATATCAATACTGGGAATATATCAAGGAACTCATGCTCATAATAAAGTTCAAACGCCATAGGATTTCCCTCATTTTCTATGCCCTAAGTTTTTCAGACAGTTGGATGGGGATCATTATAGGATTTTTCTATGCTTGTAATGTAGGCTTGGGGGAAGATATGGTACATATCAAAAATAGTGGGTCAGCCTCCTTGACAATACGCTTTTGGCTCCACCGCTTAACTATTTTTCTTTTATTCTCCTTTTTTCTCCCACACCCAACCCCATTGTCTTATTTTATTCTATATCTTTCTTCATACCCATTTCAACAACACACCCCTATGATAGCCATCCTCAAGTTAGGCAACTTTCCTAAGTTTGAGGTGCATAATGTCTAAGGAGTGACTGATGTACTATAGAAATATAGGAATTTCAATGCTTAAAATGAGGAAAATATGCAAGTTTCTAAGGTTATTTTGTTTAAATATGATGCATTTTGGGTATATTTATTAGAAAATCATGTTTTGGATGATATGTTCATTAAAATGGTGAAAAAAGTTATTTTTTGGCTACTTTTTTGAGAAATTATGGATGTTCTGGACACTTTCTAACTTGTTCGTGATCAAAGTATGTTAGAGAATTGGAGAAGAGATGAAAAGATAACTCCTGGTACTTACTAAGTCAATATGTGGGTAGAATGTAGGATGTACGAACTACAAGTAGGCAAAGTAAGTGCCAAAAGTCCAAAATATTGAGAGCTAACATGCAGGATTATTGTTATCCGGTACTCACACACTGTACCTACGCTCACCCTACTGACCGCAGGTACTACCTGCGTCCAGGGTCAAGGCGCAAGTATAGACCACATATGGCCACTGACCTTGTTTTCTCCAATTTTATTTGGGTTTTGTTTTTAGGGTTTCCTCATGTACTATAAATGCCATTTATGTGTTTCTTAGTAGGAGAAACACACCTTTGATACTTACAAACATATTTTAGTTCCAAGATTAGATTTTGACCTTGGAATTCTTTTGTATTGACTTCAATTGATCAATTCAGTTATAGTTGTGGGTTTTATTTTTTCTTGTTATTGTGATTTCATCTATGGTTTCAATTGTGAATGATATTGATTTCTTCACAAGAATTAGCGGCTAAAACCCATAGCTACGGTTGTGAAAACCATAGTAGATTGATGAAGTTGCGGAAGTGCGAATATTGAATTGAACTGATACCCATGGAGTGCATTGCATTAACTTTACTATAATAGATTTCTTAGCGGTGGCCAACATTAAGATCCTGCCTAGATTATTGCTACTTACTCCAAAATAGGAGTACTAACTAGGAAAAGATAATGACAATAGTAATTTGGAGTTTAGCAGTCAATCCACGCTACTAGTTATTATCTACGTAAGATGGTTAGATTTTATCTAATAACTAGAGACTCAAAAGGTAATAGTTAACTGAGATTAAGATAAGGGTTAGTAAGTTGACATCCTGAGACTCAAAAGGTAAAGGGTGAAATCATTTTGCTCATCCAAAAGATTGGAAAAGGTACATAACCTATCAATTCTGCATGCTAGGTATGGGGTTAGTTCAACAAAGCACGATAAGCCTACGGAGTTAAGAAGCTAGGGGGAACACAATCCTAGTGTTCACCAATGTTGATTACAACTGAAGTTGATATTTTCTCCTTGTTTGATAATGCTATTCAAATCCCCCCATTTACTTTTCTGGTTTTTGCCCGTTGATTACAATATCTGAGATCCACAAGTCCATGTATTCCTTTGGGATTTGCACTTTTGTTGGGTTAATATATTTGACAACGACCGCAATTATCTTTGGAGTAAAGGTGTAGCTTGGGCGTTATCAGAGACCAGGGTCAAAACAGGCTCATCTTTACTAAATCATGAAGATAAAAAGGTTAAAATAAGAAAATAGGTAAATTTAGGCTCAAATTATAGATCAAAGAATACTTATTCTTATTTGGTCAGTTTTTTAGGATAAGAGTGGACTTATTCAAACATGGCCTATAATCATGTCCCGAATAACTACCCTACAACCTAGGCAAGACTAATCGGGCAAGTTCTGGATTAAATACACAAATTGAACTAGGTAAATACCTCACACACAAATGGTACAAGGTTACATTATCAACTACTACCTATCCGATTCATGCAATTCTAAGAGTTGATTATTTTATTCATCATATTAACACCATAAAAAGATTCAACAATGGACACAATCAACATATGCTCATAACCATAGTTCACAAAAAATTTAGGAGGGGTATCATTTTTAAACTCAAAATATTAGACTGCATTAAGGTTCCTTATTTTTCTTCTAGTTAAATAAAAAAAACACATAAAAAATATCATAAATACAACAAAATAGCTAGACACGGTGACTCTACTATGATAACATACATCGGGGAAAAGAGACACAACAACAAAAAACCCAAGAGGACATCTAGACCCACAATTACCCCTACCCCCATTAAATAATCATTCATTATCCCAATGCATTAGGTTACTATGAATCAAGAGAGTTAGGATCATACTTGTGGAACCTTAGGTGTGTAAATCTTATGTCAATCATAATAACATGAATTATCACAAATGTAAAATAATAAGACACCATGGGTTGCCTCTCAAGTAGTGCCTGACTTAATATTATGACATATTGTAAGGACTTTAATTACTTATACTTAATCAAGGTAGACATAGGGTCAGCTCCCAGTTTCCTTAAAATTGTTTATGGTCAAAACAATCCTTATATCTGTTGCCAACTTCATAGTTCTTCAAACATGAAATGTGACTTCCTTTTTATTCGGCCTAAATTTAAGCTCGCCTCTTTCCATATCCACCAATGCTCTACCTATGGCTAAAAATGGTCTCCCTAAAACTATGGAAGTCTCAAAATCAACCTGAAAATCCAAGGTAACAAAGTCGGCTAGAAATATGAAGTTGTCCACCTTGACCAAAACATCAAATGATATTCCCACAAACTTTATCACCGTATGATCTACCATCAATAATCGTATCATTATTGGTTCGGGTAGGTCTCAAGCCTAATTTTTAGAAAATTTCTAATGACATCAAGTTATTTCTTTCACCCAAGTCACACAAAGCCTTGGCAAAAATAGATGACCTGATCATGATCATACAAAAAATTATGAAGGTGCCAGGGTCACCTTTATTTTTTACAAAAGATGGAGATGTAATCGCACTTCAATAGTTCAAACCACCAAAATTCTTATAAATGATAGTTTTCTTTCTATAATACCCCAAAACAATCCAAAAATAGCGCCATATTTTGTAATACCCGTGCCTTTTTCCTAGCTAGCCTTTTTTCTAGCTAGAAATCATCTCAAGGATGCTAGAACTTACTTTGAAATGCAAACCTATATTTGTAAATATGGTATTTTTGAGATTTTCACTTTCTATCATGTGGAAAATTGAGTTAGCTTTCCAACTGTACCAATTTTGTCCAAATCCGACATCAGACAAGGAAGTTATAGATGTTTTACTTGGAACTATCGAAAACGCCCAGGTATGATAGCCAAGTTGACGAACCACCACATAAGTGATAGACTGCCACTTTGACAGTCAAAATCTAAGCCATCTAAGCCACGTACTAGATAAGGACTGACGGACAAGTTTATGGACCGTCAAAGTTGTGATGGACTGTCATCCAGGCTGTCCACTCTTATCCAGTGAATATTTCTGATCCACGTCTGACGGGCTAAGTGACGGACCATCAAGTGCCTGACGAACTATCATTTAGACCGTTACACACCACGTTCAGTTTATTTCCAGGACATTTTAATAGGGGTATTTTGGTCACTTACCACTAGCCTATATATACCCAGATGGGTCCGAATTAAGCTATTTTTCTCATTGTTATTCCACAAACAAAAACTAGGGTTTCTCTCTGAAATTAATCCCCAAGAACAAGACCCAATATTCTTTAAAAATCAAAGGATTTCAAATCCTTCAAGTTAAAAAACATCAAGAACCTTGAGTTAGGTATGCGTAGTGTTTATCCACGGATTCCTTTCGTCCGTAGAGTTCAAGAATCATGTTTTAAATTATAAATTGTGATTTTCTTATTGTGTTATGACTATATTCATGTTGATGATTGTTGTTTGGATTCAAGGTTGTATCTTGATGTATTTTTATTGAAGCATGTGAGTAGGTTAGTTGAAACCCATGAATTTTGGATGGATTAAGATTGTCAAATTGATAAGTACACCTATGCCCAAAGTTGTGCATGTAAGGTGTTTTATAAAATGACAATAATGATAGAATCCATGTTTTTATGACTTATAGTGCTTAAATGACAAGCCCATGTTCTATTTTTTATATCTCCACATGAACTCCACGTTATTTTTGTGTGTTATTGTTGTGATATGGAATAAGCATGATATTGAAGCAGCGCGAGTATATACATATTGTATGCATCCCCTTTTATGTATAATATGTTGAGAACCAAGTGTAGTATGAAATCCCCTACTTATGATATTGTGAATTATGGACTCTATTTTTATGATCAAGTCAGTCATGTGTTTCAGTTTCCTTCCATCGAGTCCTAGGGGTACTTGTACCCAAAATAATAGAGCTGTGTGCCTTGTGCCATGTCATGTTATCATGATACTCTAAGTCAAGCCATGGTCTATAGAATTCAGTTAGTCATATGACTCAGGAAAACTTAGAAATCTTAGTTGTCTCAGTAGTTTAGTAACCTCAGTACTCAGTAATCTAAGTGATCTCAGTAACAACAGTATTTCTGGTGTTCTCAGTAATTTCAGTACTCTCTGTCAGTCCTCAGAACTCAGTACGTCCCTTCAGTCAAGGGAACTCAGTTAACTTAGTTTAGCTTCTTTAAACAATACCACTAGTATCAGTTAAGTTAATTAGTATCAATTTAGGTAATAAGTTCAGTTCAGTTATTTAATTTATCTTAGTTATCCAGTTTAGTGTCTTTCAAATGGGAGTAGGATTCAGCACCGAGTGAGCCTAGGGATGGGGACTCAACAGCTAGAAAGGACGGAGATCCTTAGAAGTAATCCTTAAGTTCCAAAACAACGTAGCCAGCATAGGTATGAGATATCACCCGTTAGATAGGACCGGCATAATCAGGGGTCACCCGTTAGCATATTTATATGTATAGGACATATCCTAGGAGTCACCCACTAGATTAATATTGACTCCGCAGCAGTTGTCTTTACTAGTGGTACGGTACTGACATACTTCTAGTTAGGAAAGAAATTAGACCCCAGTCAGTTTAGCGTAGAGCATCTCAATTAGATGAATACATCCCATAATTTCAGTTACAGATTTAGGACTGCCAGATACAGTCAACTCAGTTCAGTAGTACAAATTTGGTACTGTTAGAGATAGTCAATCCTTATCATTATAAATAGACTTAAAGATTACCTGCTAGATAGGACTAATCTCAAATTCATTTACTCCATATAGAACGAAACTTAGATAGTTCTATCAAAACTCAGACTCTTAAATATAGTTTCTCAATATCAATTACATCGGTCTTGTCGATCATCATAGTTATATCAGTTATGTCAGTTGTCATAGCTTATGTTATCAGTATTCAGTTTCAGGACTGTTAGACACAGTCAATCAGACCAGTTCTTTATTATTCAAACTATTAGAAATAGTTATTCATCTATTCAGTATCTCAGTATCAGTAAAGTCATGTCGTCAGTATTTAGACTCAATAGCCAGTATCACCACGAGTTTAGTTATAGTTACTTATGCAGGTATGTATTCTCACGTTCATATTAGTCAGCATTATTCATGCATATAACCCTCTGAATTTATCCTACCTTACTCGTATACTCAGTACATTCAGATGTACTGATGTATTTGCGCTATGGTGCTTTCTCTAATGTCACACCATAGGTTCAGAGACACATGTTCTAGATCAACATTAGAATTCCAGTCACAAAGTTTTAGTGAGTCATCATCCATTCGAGGATGATATTATTTTATTTCATTTATTATTTTAATTCATTTTTGCTCGACGAAGTTAGTTGGAGACATGTTCCTTCAACTACTTACTCAAACAGAATTTGGAGGCTTATAGATTTAGTTCAAATTTAATTCATACTTCAGTTGTTTTTTGGGTATTTTCCACCCATATGGATATTACGTTTGTCAGATATTTTATTCAATTGAACCTTATGGCCTACATGCTCATGTTTCTCTACATTATTGCGTCAAATATTGCAGCGTACAAGTACAGATATCAGTCATGGGTTAGTTTGTGGTTCTTCGGGGTCATAAGCACCGTGTAGCATTCCGGTTCAAAAAATTGGAGTGTTACACTTTATTTACTAAATCTTTCATAAATGTAGCATAGCCATGCATTTGTTCTAGTGCTTTAAGAATGGGGATGTTCACTGTAAACTCCTTAAACATAGAAATAAACTTTTTATACTTTCCTTCTTTTGATTTTTTACTTCAATCATTGGGGAAAAGGCAGAGAAGGTCGTGGAATAGGCTTTAATATTGGTGCAACATCCTTACTCTTTTGTTTATCCTTGTCAGCTTATTTAGCTTCAACCATTGATTTCTGAGATGCCTCACCATTAGTCATTAACTTTTCAATTTTAGTTTCATCCATATCACTAACATCCATAATATCATTCCTTACCTCATCAACTATAGGCATAGGTAGCCTTACCACTTTGAGTTATGATGAGTAGGCAGTGACTATAATTTTTTAGAATCTAAATAGTGTTACTAAAAAGGGTACCTAATTGATGTTGATTCAATCAAGCAGATATCTACTCAAACTACTGCTTAAGCAACTTAATTATGGTTGCATGCGACTCTACTTTCTAGATCAACCCTGATATATTTTCCTTAATGTAAAATCCCTTAAAAATTTTGATCATTTTATTTCTTTCCCTTCCGCTTATGTAATATCAATTTTTGACTTGAATTATGTTTAGGGGTGTTAAAAGGTTATTTTAGGAAATTTTTGGATTCTTCAGAAGGGATCGGGGTCATTTTGGTACTTCGAGGCAATAAGCATTTTTGTACCCAAGGCAATAAGGGTCCACACAATAAGGTTTTTCCATAGAGGCTAACTTTCGTGATATCGACATGGCACGGAGGCTAACCTTTTTGATATTGGTGTGCTATGCCAGTGTTTTAATTTCATCCATTTTTATTTTTTTCACTTGAGGCGAGGGGCTTTTGGTCTTTTGATCATTTACATGACTTATAAATATAAAACCTTTTCTCCTTCAGTTAAAAAGAACAAAGACACATATTCTCTTTTCTAACACCTAAACCAAGAAAGTTAAGGGTTATTCAAGAAATCACTGCTTTAGGCTCCAAACTTCAAATTGACTTCAAGTTTTTGTGAATTTCAGACATATTTCTCTTCCCTAAACATGAATTACACTATGGAATTAATTTATTGGATTTCGTGTGATTTAAATTATGGATTTTGGAATTAGGTTGAGGGTTTTTAGTTGCTATTGATTGAATTACTTATCCCATAATTTAAATTGATTATTCATGCTTTAGATTGATTTTTTTGGGACTGAACTGGTAAATTATTTAAATGGTTGTAATGGGGGACATGGATTTCCCTAAATTAGATGAACTTTGACTTGGAATTGGCATTAATCTCACCCCAATTTATAACCTTATTTTGAATTTTCACAAATTGCATGGTTTAACTTGCTTTTGAACTCAATACATTGCATTAATGGATAAATGGAAATAAAAAAAGATTTTGGTGGCCTTGGTTGCCATGGTTTGGGTTTTAAATGGAATTTGGGAGTCAATGTGGTAGTGTGAATTGGTTTGTCATAAATATATTAGATTGCTAGTGTATTGGTATGATGATACAAAGTGGTTAATAACTTAATGAATGACTTCTAGGTTAATGGTCAAAATTATGTGCAAATTGTTTTAATTTGGGCTTAAAATGGGTTATGTATCTCACCATGAAGGTGTAAGACCTAAGGGGACGAACACTAGAAACCACATTTGCCAGCATTGAGGGTATATATGATCATGAGCTTGATAAACAATTTTATATATATATGTATATAGGATGGCTATTTCTCATGGTCGCTTTAGTTTTCCCTTAATATTTCCTTAATTTATATAGCTAACATGCACTGGACCCTTTCAATAGAGGGAGTTCAACTCACATAGCCCATGGGTATCTTTAGGATAGAACGAGCTACACAATCCAGGTTGATTTTTTAAAACTCTCATGTTCATGACCTTTACCCTATCCCATCATCTTATATATATATATATATATACAAGAATGTGTGTATGTGGTTTTAACTAATTTTGGACATGGCATTATGTTATCACTTTCCCTAGGTTACATGTCAGTGCTTATCCTACTAGCTGTCCTAGGACTCTACACCATTTCATGGTGTAGGGTCTAAGACTATTTTGTTGCTCTTATGTAGTGTTGATGGATTAGCACGTCTGTTGAGTTGTTTTTAAGTGGTGACCCTCCATCCTTCAGAAGTCCTTATCATTTTATTATTCTTTCTTTATTAACTTTATACTTTTTGATTCTTTTTAGTCATAATTGGGGGCATGTCCCAACTAAGTTGTTATTTGGGTTTTAGAGGCTTTCATAGAAAATTTTGGGTTGGTTATTAGTTGAATCTTAGCCTTCTTTTGATATATGTATTCATCTTCTTATTACTGTTTAATTGGATTCTACATTATTATTATTATTATTGTGCTATTGCGGTCAGGCTAAGGAGGTGGTCTTCGATCCATGGAGGGCTTGAGATACTCTTCACAGATAGGCCCAGGGTTAGGTCATGAAAAGCTTTAGAGCACAGTTTAGGGTCATTGGATGTCCACTAATCCATGTTGAGTAAAGTCTTTTTTATGGATGCGTAGCGCCTCACACTTATAAGGAGGAGGCTACAAGGCATTTTGGAATGTTTCCCTTTTTGTATTCTATTTCGGGCTATAGAGTCTAGTGTTATGAAACTTATATAACTCCTAGCTTCCTTGTATTTCAAATTATTCCTTCTCGAAAATTTGATGTTTTTAGAAATTCTGTTGGGAACTCTATTCCACCTGAGGAGAATGTGGAGGGGACTCGCCTTGCTTATAGAGTGCAAATCGGCTTTAGGGTCTCTGCTCCTAATTGTAATGCTCCACATAGGGCTCCACTTATTGCTACTAATCCTCCTCAGGCATGCTGGTAACACTTATGCTCAGTCACCTCAGAGAGATATCTCTAATGTGGAGTTTTGTCTGTCTATTTATGTGTTTACTCAATTGGTGGCATCACAGTCTCGTCACTATGACTATATTAGTTTTGTTGCTCATTCATCTGAGGTCACTCTAGTTGGCTAGTTTATAAGGTTGAATCCCCAACCTTTGCAGGATCTAAGCTTGAGAAGGATCCTCAGGGGTTCACTGATGAGATGGAAAAGATCTATAGGATGATCCATGTTACTGTTATAGAGGTTGTAGAGTTTACTGCTTATTTGTTAAAAGATATAGCTTATCAATGGGATGAGGAGTGGGAAGCTATGAGGGGTGATAATGTGGAGCAGGCTGTGTCGGATGAGTTTTTAGTTACTTTTCTTGATCACTTATTTCCTAAAGAGTTGAGGGAAGCTAAGGCTTAGGAGTTTGTTAATCTGAAGCAGGGTAAGATCAGTGTGAAAGAGTATGCTCTGAAATTTCAGCAGTTGACTCGTTATGCTCAAGAGTTAGCATCTAATATGAGGTCCTAAATGAGAAAGTTGCTTCTTGGTTGTCCCATGATTTGGTGCTGGAATGTAAGGCTGCTATGTTGAACAATGAAATGGACATCTCCAGGCTTATGGTTTAGATGTAGCAGTTTTAGGATGAAAACAAGAGGCATGCAGAGATGATAGAGAGACAGAATAAGAAGTTCAGATATTTAGAGAAGGGTGGGGTCAGTAGAATAATGGGAAAGATAGTAGACAGTGAACCAAGAAGAAAAATTCGTATTCGCCCGCTAGTGCTCCCTAACTTAAGTCTTTGGGTGAACGTTGTTTTCAGGCTAGCAGTAGTCCTAAGAAATAGGGTGCCCCGTCTCAAGCTAGTGGAGCTTTGTCATCTCCACCTTATCCTCCTTGTAAATTTTGTGGGCAACTGACACAACCCAAACTAGGTCCTAGTCGTGTTGGGTGCCTCAAGCCCAACTGGGACCGAATACCACCCCAAATACCCAACTATAACCTCCCTATACCTAATATCGGATGAATTACTAACATATAACAAGATAGAACAATTATAATTGAAATATAATAATAAAATCCATAACTACAATAAACCTAGTACCCAACCAAACATCCAACCGGTGCCAACCCTAATACTAATACAATTTCCAAGGTTGACACCAATAACGACAACGCCTATGCCCGTCGTAGTCACACAAAACCTCTATCCGTTAACCAAGAACATCTGCTCAAGACATACCCCTGACCATAGACAAAACCAAAGTCTAAGAAACAAAAATAATGTAAAGAAGTCCATAGCACAAAATAGAGTCTTTTGGAGAATGGAAGCTCACCACTTCAGTCTGACATAAAGCTGCCCCTGAATCCAAGTCACTAAGCAGGAGGAGTAGTATTGTTGGTTCCTGTATTGCGTAGGGATACTGCACCTGATGGCGGGTTAGCAGGTGAACGCAAGCATGTACTTAGGAATAAGGAAAAAGTAATACCATTACTCATAACCAAAGTAAATAACCATATTCAATCACATACATATATACCATGAAAGGGAACAAAGTTTATCATGCATTTAAAACTTTAATCTGGGTTGTGTATCTTGACCATCCTAAAACCGCCCATAATCAATATGGGTATAGTGTTACACCATAAATGGTCCCCAGTGCATGTAACCGCACGAACCAGAGATATTATAGGGTTTGGAGATCCCGTGTACCCTTAGAACTCCATGATATATATATACAAGTATAACTTAAGAGATTCTCGTGTACTTAAGAGATTCTCGTGTACCCCACAGGTATATGGTCACCATGACAACCCTCATGTTAGCAAACATGAATTTCCAGTGTCCGTCCATCAGACTCACACCTTTACGGTCACTTATCACACCACGCCATTATTGCCAAGTTAAAACCCTTAACATGTAACCAAACCACCAAATCCAAGAGTTAATTACCAAGGCATTATGAAGTGGTATTGTTATACTGACTGCATCTTGCAAGCAATGTCATTAGACAACACTTAGGGGATTCCTATGTACCCCACAAGGTTTCCAATTAATCTAAGACCATGGCCGTCAAGGACTTTCAAATCCATTTAAAACCCTTTAAACTAATTTAAGTTCCATTACCATATTAAGCAATACAAGGTTTTCAATAAATGTCAAATTATGTGATAAAAACATTCTCATTGGCATTTTAACAAATATATTGACGGCATATAGTTTCCAAAACAGACACCAAGAACCAATTAACAATTCCCATGCAAACACATGTTCAAACAAACATTAAAACCATAAGAAAAACATGGGAAGAGATTATCCAACCAAGAACAACCAAAACCCCCAACATATATTTCAAAACCCAAAACATTATCACAATCATACCATGAAAACCATTAATTAAAACATGCTATTAGTTGAACTAACAATGAGTGATAAGTAACATGCCTTGGACAACAAGGAAGACGGAGAGAAGCCATCATTGAGATCCTTAATTGACCACCTTGAGGAAAAAGCAACCTCTTTTTTAACCAAGAGCTTGACAGAGATTTGAGAGTGTTTTGAGAGTGTTTGAGTTAGGAATAGTCAGTTAATAAAGTCCTAAGATTGTTTTAAGTCGTGGCGTCAAAAGAAGTTAAGAGGAGAAATGCCAAGAATACCCCCAACTTAAACTGTAAAAATTTCCGTAGGTGGGTAAGGTTTGGACCCCTCACCCGTATCCAATCATACGAGTAGTACCCCTAAATCATACCCTAGGCAAAAAGTAGGACTATAGTTCTATCCAACATACAACTTGATACGCCCAAATTACAACTCTCGTTAGAAAGTGCAAGCGGTTGCTGTCAAATATAGAACCCAACTGGGTTGGGTGTCGAATCCCACAGGCAATACTATGATCACTAAGTATTGCGATTATTATTATACTGTTGATCGAAGGTTCCAATGTAAGGGGGTTTCAGATTAGGTGCACAATAATATTACCAGTGTAATGATGAGATGATATGTGTAATAATATTTAAGCACAGATAATGACAAATTAGGGTTATGTCCACCTTGTAGATTCTACTTCTCTATTAACTATGAGTAATGCGGATTTTATACATACATGCACTTATAGAGAGACGTATTCCAATTCTAAATCCAAGTGTTTCTCAACCATCAAGGATTTATTCACCTTAGTTCTCTCGAATCCAAAGTGTATAACCAATAGAAGTTAATCCTGCTAAGTCATTAACGTGTAAAATAGAGGTTGGAAACCCTATTTTCTTGTCACACTCTCTTTTCCAAACAGTAACTTTTCCATCGAACAAGTTATTGCTATAATGGCACATTCCCTATGTTTGCAACCACGAGAATTCAATCAAAATGAAGAGAGTCATGATATAAGTGGATTAACACATCATAAATTCAAAAACCCATAGCAATAGAGAGTACACTACAAGGTTTTCATAACCCTAACAAATAAACTTAGCTACTCATGAATAAAACGGAAATCAAAATAGAAATATTCATCATACCAAAACTTAGAACGATCTTGGTGATAAAGATGAATAGCGAAAAATAAGAGAGAAAAGCATTTCTCTCTCTCCGTCCTCAAGCTAAGCTGCTTTTTCTTGTTTTCAAAATAATACTGAATGTGAATAATCCCTAAAAATTCAGCCATAAGGCTTTTAATGACATCCTTCTCTAATAAATTGCTACTGCATCCTTAACTATTTAAAAATATTTAGTTTGCCTGGGAAAAAGTTCCCATAAATCACATTCATCCAAAAACTGCTTTCCTTTTTATGTGAAGTTTCCTTTGCTGTCCACAGGTCCCCAAAGTGCTGTAATCTTCCTCACTAGTACCTGAAAAGCATGCTAATCACATAGGTCAGCTCACTTAACTAAAAATAGACTAAAAGTGCAAGAATTATGTATTTTATCCTCAAAACTTAGCTAAAACATGGGTAAGTTATGGTGCTTAGATGTATAAATACGTCCAACATCACAACTTCATGGCGTAACTTGTATCAACATCATACAATTGTTACCCTATAGTCATAACCTTGGCAATACATGATCAAGAATGCACACTATTTAACATACGATTGGTCCTACTGTCCCATACCATCCCCATATGACTATATGTATTCTAGACACACTAAGAACAGAACTCGGGTCCCTATACCCATACACACACCATACGACTAGTATGGTGATTCGTATGATCAATAAAAGGTGCAAATCTCAGGAAAATCCCAAGGGCCAAAACCTAGGGTGTTTTAATTCACCCCCCACTTGGATCATTCATCCTCGAATGATTGAATATGGTAGTACAAGCACGATTTACACCCCAACACCTTGACTCTAACTTTTAACTAATTTACAAAACAAAGATACAAGTAAATCAATCTTTCTTTTAACTAAGAAAAAAAAAGCATAATGAAGAACACATACCTTCTGCATGAATTTCCATCATAGAAAATAGGAATGGATACTTTGACTTCAAGTCCTCTTCGTCTTCCCAAGTAGCCTTTTCAACCCTCTGGTTCCTCCATAGAACCTTTATCGAAGATACGTCCTTGGCCCGCAACTGATGAACCTGCCGATCTAAGATCTCAACTAGGACCTTCTCATAAGACAAAGAATCAAAAATACTAATATCCTTGATAGGCACGATTAGAGACGGATCACGCATACACTATCTCAACATAGAGACATGGAATACCAGGTGAATGGAGATCAATCTAGAAGGAAACTCCAACTCATAAGAAACATCGCCAACCCTCCTCAAAACCCAATACAAACAAATATATCGGGGATTGAGCTTCTACTTATTCCCAAATTGCCTCACTCCCTTCATGCGAGAAACATTCAAGAACACCCTATCCCCAACCTTTAACTCTAACTCTTTTCTCCTCATATCCATATAGGACTTTTGGTTGCTTTGGTCACCCTTAAGTCTATCCTGAATCACCTTCACATTCTCCATGGCTTGGTGAACTAAATCTAGGTCAAATATCTTCACCTCACCAACCTCAAACCACCCAATAAGAGATATATACCTCCTACCATACAATGCTTCAAACAGAGCCATCCCAATGTTAGTGTAGTAGCTATTGTTATAGGCAAACTCTATAAGAGGAAAATGCTCAACCCAACTACCACCATTGTTAATCACGTAAAAACGAAGCATATCCTCAAATATCTAAATAGTTCTTTCTGCTTTCCCATTCAACTGTTGGTGGAAAGCAGTACTCAAACTCACCTTAGTCCCCAAACCTTTCTGAAACGGCCGCCAAAAGTGAGATGAAAATTGCATACCGCAATACAAAATAATAGAAATAGGTGCCCCTATGAAACTTTATAATCTCTTGGAGATACAACCTCGCATAATCCTCAGTTAAGAAGTTAGTCCTCACTAGCAAAAAGTGAGTTGACTTTGTCATCATATCCATAATAACCCAAACAAAATCAAATTGATTTTAAGATCGAGAAAGGCTATTAATCAAGTCTATGTTGATAACTTACCACTTCCACAATGGAAACTCAATTTATTTATACAATCCTCCAAGCCCCATGTGCTCAACCTTCACTTGTTGACAAGCCAACCATTTGGCCACAAAATTTTCCACATCCCTCTTCATATCGTTCCGTGAATATATCTCCTTAAGGTCATGATACATTTTCATCGAACTAGGATGAACAACATAGCATGTTTCATGTGCCTCAACCAAGATACTTTTTTACAAGCCATCGACATCGGGAAAGTATAACCTTTTTTGATACCGCAAAGTACCATCACCACTAATCTCAAAGGTCACTACCTTCTACCCACCAACATTATCCTTGATCCTCATCAACACAGGATCTAACACTTGATTCTTCATAATTTCAGCACCAAGAGATGACTGTGCTACTTTTTGAATGAACACACCACCATCGTTAGAGTCTAAGAGATAAACTCCATGGTTAGAAAAATGATGAATGTCCTTCATCAACTCCCACTTCTCCTTATCTACATGAGCTAGAATCCCCATGGACAACCTGCTAAGAGAATTAGCAACCATATTAGCTTTACCTTGATGGTAGTAAAGACTTATATCATAATCCTTGAGGAGCTCAAGCCATCTTCTTTGATTGAGGTTAAGCTTTTTATTTGAAAACACATACTATAGGCTCTTACTAATGGAAATGATATCCACATACACTCCAAAAAAATAGTGACACCTAATTTTCAACATGCACACCACAGCTAATAATTCTAAATCATGAGTTGGATAATCTTCTTATACACGTTCAACTGTCTAGAGGAATAAGCTATCACCTTACCATGCTGCATCAAATTGCACCCAATCCCCTCATAGGACACATCTCAATATACCATAAAACAATTAATGCCTTCAGGCAAAGTCAAAACCAAAGTCGAAGTTAGCTTATCCTTCAGTTTTTCAAAGCTCCCCTCACAAGCATCGAACCACAATAAATTTACCTTCTTATAAGTCAACATAGTCAATGGGGCAGCTATAGAAGAAAAACTGTCTACAAACCTCCTGTAGTATGCAACTAAACCCAAGAAGCTTCGAATATCGATTGAAGTTGTGGGTCTAGGAAACCTCTAAAACACTACAACCTTTGGCAGATCCACTGTGATCCCCTCACTAGAAATGATATGACCTAGTAAAGTGACAATGTTCAACCAAAATATGCATTTAGAAAATTTACCATACAACCGCTGTTTCTCAAGGTCTGCAAACCACATGGAGGCGATCGACATAATCCACCTCACTCTTAGAGTACACTAGAGTATCAGCTACAAATACAATGAAAAATAAATTAAGAAACGGATAGAAGACCCTATTCATAAAATCTATGAATGTTGTCAGGGCATTGGTCAACTCAAAAGATACAACCAAAAACTCAAAATTCCTATACCAAGTACGAAAAGTAATCTTAGGGACATCCACTTCCTAATCTTTAATTGATGATACCCAGATCAAAGATCAATCTGGGAGAAAAACATGGCACCCTGTAGTTGATCAAACAAATCAACTATTCTTGGAAGAGGATACCTATTCTTTACCATCACCTTATTCAACTGCTAGTAATCAATGCACATCTGAAGGGAACCATCAATCTTACATACTAATAACACCGGTGCACCCAGGAGGACACACTAGGATGGATGAAATCTTTGTCTAAAAGATCCTTTATCTTCTTCTTAAGCTTCTTCAACTCAGTCGGATCCATTCTATATGGAGGAAAAGAAATAGGATAAGTGTTTGGAACAAGATTAATCCCAAACTCAATCTCCCTATAAAGAGGCATATTAGGAAGGTCATCAGGGAAGACCTTAGCAAATTTATTTACCACCTGGACAGCATGCAAAGATAGACCCTCTGAGTTAGAATCTTTGACCCGAACTAAAAAATGATAGAGACACCGCTTGGAGATTAATTTCTGAGATCTAATATATGATACAAATTTCCTCTAAAGGTCAAGGGAACCACCCTGCTACTCAATAACCGGATCATTAAGGAACTTAAAGACAACCTTATGGGCCCAGCAGTCTAGAGACATAGCATGAGTGAAACCAATCCATCCTTGGTATGACATCAAAATCTACCATGGCTAATTCAGAAATATTCACCACTATTTCATTACTACCAATAGAAATCACAGAGTCACCTACTAAGATAGAAATAAAAAAAAGGGTTTGAAATAAACTTAAGATCAAAACCAAAATACACAGCCAAAAAATAAGGTCACATAAGAGAGAGTGGAACCCTAATCAAGTAAATAATACATATTATGAGAAAAGAGTTTCAACATATAAGTCATGACATCAGGTGATGCCTTAGACTCCTAGTATATAGTAAGACCATAAAGATGGTTTTGACTAGTGCTAGAGCTATATATGGTACCTTTTGTTGTCGGAGTTGAAGAAGAGGCAATAGGAACCTCATTTGCCTTAGAGGTAACCATACCAACTAGACAGTTTCTAAGTATATGGCCTTTCTTACCATAGTGAAGAAATTTTCCCTTCTTTCATCACAAAAACCCCAATGAAAACGACCACAAAATCTATTAGGAGGATATGATGGAGCCAACTGGCACCACTAGCCTGAGATTAGGCACCCTGTACCTGAAGATGCCACCACCATAAAAATTTCTATCACCCAATAACTTTAGGTAGGGAGCACCATCCATCGAGTAAGACCCAGAATTTCCCCATTTCTACTGGGGTCACTTACTACCATCCCTGCCACTATGTTGTTAGCCACCGACCTGCTTAAACAACCTAAACTTCTTACCCTATCTTACCCTATCGCATCCTGCTTTTTGTTTTCTTTCTCTACTTGTTGCATGTATACCACTAACCTAGAGATATCAATATCCTTGATCAACAAGGCAGCTTTACTTTCCAAAATCAAGTCTCAGGAAAAATCAAAAGTGAACTTTCTTATTCTTTCCCTCATACTAGAAAACAACTCTGGAGCATACCGTGATAACTTGTGAAACTTCAACACATACTCCTTGACTGAAACCTTACCGTACTTTAAATTAACAAACTCTTTTATTTTTACTTCCCTTAACTCCTAAGGAAAGAAGTGGTCTAGAAAAGCATTACAAAATCTTCCCACAAAGATGATTCAACATCATCACCCCTTGCCTAGTCTCATTCCTTATACCATTGGTATGCCACATCCTTCAGCTAGTAGGTGAAAAACTCCATGCCCTCAATATTCGTGGCATGCATAACTCAAAAATCTTTTTAATTTCATCCAGGAAACCTTGAGGATCCTCTTCCACCTTAATACCAATAAAGGTCAGAAGATTCAACCTCATGAACTGGCCAACCCTTGTGGCCTCAAAAGTGGAGTAACAAGAATGCCACGCTCAGAATGTGTAGCTACCAACTATGCAAACATATGAATAGATTGATAAAACTCAATGTTCATCACTTTAACCTAAGGATTTTTAGATGGACTAGAGGGAAATGGGGGAGCTCCAGGATAATTAGAAACTGGACTTCTAGATTGGGTATGGATCCCATGAGTAACCTGTGTCCCATCAGTATTGTCCCTAGTTAGAACAGTGGAGTTTTAGTGAACTTCAGATCGTTGAGGCATGATCTAAAAAACAAATAAATAGGAATTAGAGAAGAACTCAGGGCCTAAAATCTATAACTTTAAAACAAAAAACAAGAAAAAGAAATGTTCATAAATGCCTAGTAGCCTCTTCCTTATTAGTATGGAACACTACATACCCTTAAAAGAGACATTACTCAAAACGGGTTTATGGACTACTAATTGACCATGAACATAGGCCTCTGATACTAATCTGACATGACTAAAACTGGGGACTAATCGTGATGGGTGCCTAAATACCAATCAGGACCGTAGATATAATGACCCAATTTTCTAAAACTAAAACATCACATGGTGCTCATGATCCCAAAGGACCACAAGCCAATCCTCTACTGATATTTGTACCTGAACACTGCATAATATAAATAATAAGTATGGAAACTGGCCATAAGGTTCAATACATCTAAAATATTTAAAATTGAAAACTGAATATTAATACACCTATCCAAAAATCCTCTAAACTGTCTGAACTATAAAGTTGATGGTACATGTCCCCAACTAAATCCATCTACTGAAAATAAACTAAGTCTAATGTGATAATAATAAAAATAAGAGTCATCCTCGACTAAAGAGGACTCACTGCTATGTCTACTACTATTGACTGGGACTGAGCTGCTAAGAGTACTCTGGATCTTATGCCTCTAAACCTATGGTGTCAAATAAAACACCATACCACAAATGTATCAATACGAGAATATACCGGGTATGAAGATGAGGTAAGGCAAAATACAAGGGCTTATGCATGAACAATTACTTAACTGAATAATCATGAGAGTACTGAATGAGAACACATGCATGAATGCATGAACCATAACTAAAATCATAGTGACTCAAAATACTGAAACTCGGATACTACTTTACTACCATCAAAACTCACTACTAATGCCTGAGATACTGAACACTAAATTATCTGATACTGACAATAGAGTATTGAAGTTGAGATCAGTCTTATCTAGTGAGTGATCTTAAAAACTAATGATACTGAAACTGTAACTATAGAAAGTAGTCACATAACCGACATACCCCAAATCTCAACTGGTGGGGTCCAACCTATAACCCCAATTGGAAGGGTGTCAATATCGTACCATAGGTAAAGACCTCCCTGGTCAAGCCTCTCTAATGGGTGATTCTTGCAGGAAGTAAAGCCTAAGGCAATATAATAGTTAAGCCTATCTGATAGGTGACCAGTCTTTCCTGACGGGTGACTCCTGTATCCTGCATTGGCAACACAATTCTAGAATTCAGGGATAGCTCCTAACAACTCTACCTCTCTGATGGGGAGCTTCCATCCCTACCCTCTCTCGGTGCTAGCTCCTACTCCTAACTGAAAGACTCTAAATTGATTCTTAATTGAACACAAACTAAGTTGAATCTAATACTGATCATATTCTTTAATGATTTGACTAAGTTAAGCTTACTTCACTTGGTTTCGTATCTGCTGGAATACTACTGAATTTTGTTATCTGACTGAACGACACTGAGCTCAAGATAGATTACTCAAATACTACTGAGGAATGAAATAAACACTTGAATACTAATAGATATGGGCTAAGTACAAAACTGAGGCTAGATTACTAGCGGTATTGAGATTACTGATATTTCTTAAGTTCTGTATCTGTCTGAGAGTATAGAGTTCTATAACTCACTGAGTTCTGAGAGTCGTGGCTTGACTAAGATTATCGAGAAAACTGACACAGGCTCTAGGCTGCAACTAATTTGTCGGGTATAAATACCCCTAGGACTCGATAACATAAAAGTTAAACATAACCATTTTTGAATAATCAAGACTATGGACATTCATTCACCATTACAATCACTAAAGCATCTTTTCAAGTATTTAGAAATCATAAACATGTGATAGTATAGGGAAACGTGCTATTGGCTCATACTATATTCACCAAGATCTTACACCAAACACTTCGCATGTATTAAAGTCTTAGCATGTATCGAAGAGCACATAATTGGGGAATTTCGTGCTATCATACCACAATTCATTTACTAACGCTTTTCAACAAACACTTGGCATTCATGGGTTTGTACACAATTGGGGATTTCTTGTTAACATGATATAATGGCTCTAATTGCTTCACATAAGTATTTTATCAAACATATGGGGAGCATGCTTTACTTATTCAATAATTTCTACACTTAATTGACATAACACATCACTTAACAAGCAACTTGAAGAGGGTTTATCATAAACATCATATGAATATCACATACTAGGGTCAAAGCTTGAAAACCTTGTAAACAAACATGAATCACAACTCAATAATAGCATGAACATCAATTTCAACTCACGTGAATCATGAAAACTCATAAACATAAGAAGCTTTGAATTTTGAAATGGATTTTTGAGCTTCTTAGGTGAAAGGGACCCAAGAATCAACATCTGCATACCTTAGAGAAACTATTTCTTGAAAGCTCTTGGAGAGATTCTTGATATCTTGATTTCTCTTGAAGAAGAAGGAAGGGTTTTGATTTTTTAAAAACCCTAGCTCTTGTTCTTGAACAACTTTAAGAGAAAACTAGTATTTTTAGGTTAAAATGAGGCCAAATCCTGTGTTAGGGAGTATATATAGGGGTAGAAAAATGACCCTTTTCGCTTCTAGAATTAAACTGAAAAACTCCAATTTTACATACCACAATCACGCCAGCTCACTGGAAATTCGATAATCGAGAAACTGTTTGATGGCGCGATGCGGTGGAAATCGTGTTGCCACCTTGATTGCGAACTAGAAAGGCATCGCAACATAGTGGAATCGCGTTGGTGCACTGGAAATTGATAATTCTAAAATTAAGCCTTGGCGCGATGTGCCATAATCTCGGAAGCGCACTGGATTTTGATGATTGCCATTTTGGTTGGCTCCGCAATGCGCTAAACTGCCAGGTGGCACACTTTCTCACTAAAATAGCTCTAACTCTTTGTTCGAGTGTCGGATTTGGGTGAATTTGGTATCAACGGAAAGCTTATTTAATTCTCTACATGACTAAAAGTCGATATTATGGAAATTCTATACGGTTTACAATACTTCTTATTTGGGAAGACACTTCTCAAACTTTTAGGGCTGGATTAACACTTTACTGAACACACTCTAAGGCTCAGACTATGAGAGAATTTTGTGGGGTCTCACAATATCTCCCCCTTGGAAAAATTCATCCACGAATGCCTCTTGATAGGCTAAGAATCCTGATCGACTGAACTTACTCAAGGAACAGGAGCATCTAAAACATGACTATACAACTGGAACTACTGATATTCTAAACTCTCATTCTGGACATGCATATCTGATGCATAGAATACTTGACTGAAGATACTCATAAGCTAAATTTTCATAATAGACATGCATATCTGATGCATGGACTCATAACTGAGTTGATCTCATGAATGCATGACTGAATACACTAAGAAACTAAACTCTTTCTACTGAACATGCATATCTAATCCATGAATGTCTGACTGAACAAACTCTCAAAAGCATGACTGGCTATGCAATGACAACTGACGTTAACTTTATAAGGAAAGTCTGAACATGCAAATGAATGAGTCTAAGAACATAAAAGCAATGCAATATCATTGGGTACATCCCCCTTGGGAATCTATATCCCTCTAAACATACTTTGCTGAAATACTGGGGTAGTGTACAGGGAACTTACAAATTGGGTCATGATTGACCGATTGAGATCTGAAACTATTATATGACTAATGCTGACATATAAGCTCAAAATGAGAGCAAAGGATCTAACAATGAATATCATAAATATGAAGGACTTATAACATACCCGAATCTATATCAGGGAACCTTTCTTGATCATAGTGGGTCTGAAGCGCATGAAGTCTATTCTGACACTGACCACTATTAGCACTGGAAGGGGCACCCTGCTGATGATACTCTCTACCATATAAGCTATCACTCTACATTCTTGCATTCTGTGGTCTATCCTACCATACCCAAAATACACTTCACTGCCAGCTCTACACATGCCTAGGTGGCTCTTGCCACACTCTTCACAAAGCGGATTGGTACGAACACCACTAGCACTACTCTGGGCTTTGGAGCCTGGAACCCTATCATAACTAACATCCCCAAACTTTGGTGCAGGTACACTAGCAGAGGATGGAGCTGGGACTAAAAATCTTTGACTATGCTGAAAATGGCTACCACCTTAGTACCCTGCCTGAGAGAAACCATGACTACCTATTCTGGCTCTCTTAGTCACTCTCTCTCTTTCTTTCATCTTATCTACCTCAATTTGTTATGCATGCATCATCATCCTAGTAGGGGCCATATCTCTATTGAGCATACTAGACCTTCACTCCTTCAACACTAAACTGGATACACCAGTTACAAACTTACTCATACTCGCTCTAGGGTCAGCTATCAAGTTAGGAGCATACTTAGCAAACTGGTTAAACTTAAGACAATACTCTTTCACTATCATGGAGCCTTACCTTAGGTTCATGAACTCTTCTACCTTAACTTTCCTCATCTCTAGCAGGAAAAACTTATTTAAAAGGCATCCTGAAACTCCTTTCAAGTCATGGGAGTTGTATCCTCCCCTCTACCCTTCTTCCACACTACAACCCAGTCATGAACGATATCCTTCAACCTATAGGATGCTAATGCTACACTCTCCTCCTAAAAAAGAAGCATAACCTGGGTGATCTTCTTTACCTCCTCATGATAAAGTTGTGGGTCCTCACCTGCTACTGACCCATAGAACTCTGGAATGTTCATTCTTATGAAATCTCTAATTCTGGCTGTGGCTGAACCCCTATTTTGCTGAGGTGGGGCCATATCCTGACGATTACCCTAAACATTAATCACAGCTTAGGCTAGCACCTGAAAAGCTTTCTTAAACTCTGCATGTGACACATTATTATTCACAAGATCTACTGGCTGAGGTGGCTAGTCATCAACCCTATGGGCATTATCTCTACGAGAAGGCATACTATGTACATGGAAGAAAGAGGTGGATTAGACTAAGGGCAACTTGAGCTCATCCTCACTCACACGACATGAATACTAAAAAAAAGGAAACTGCTCCTAAAACAATCTTATAGCCTTTTGTACATAAATATGGTGAGCAATACAACTATGCACAAGACTCTACTAAATACAGCTTTTTAGACTCCCTAGGACACTATTGAACCTTAGGCTCTGATACCAAGTTTGTGATGACCTGATTTTCTAGAACTAGAATGTCACATAGTGCTCATGATCCTGAAGGACCACAAGCCAACCCTCTACTAATATCTGTACCGAAACACTGCATAATATAAATAATAAGTGCAGAAATTAGCCATAAGGTTCAAAATATCTAAAATACTCAAAATTGAAAACTAAATATTGATACACCTGTCTGAGAAGCATCTAAACTGTCTGAACTGTGGAGTTGATAGGACATGTCCTCAACTAACTTCGTCTACTAAAAATAAACTAAGTCTGATATGATAATAATAAAAATAAGGATCATCCTCGACTGAAGAGGACTCACTGCTATGTCATTGTTGTTGATTGGGACTGAGCTACTAAGGGTACTCTGGATCTCGTGCCTCTGAGCCTATGGTGTCAAATAAACCACCATAGCACAAATCCATCAGTATAGGAATATACCGAGTATGAAGATGAAGTAAGGCTAAATACAAGGGCTTATGCATGAACAATTACTTAACTGAATAATCATGAGAGTACTGAATGAGAACACATGCATGAATGAATGAACCATAATTGAAATCATCGTGACTCAAAATATTAAATCTCGGATACTACTTTATTGCCATCAGAACTCACTACTAATGACTGAGATACTAAATACTGAATCATATGATACTGATAACTGAGTACTAGAGTTGATATCAGTCTTATCTAGCAAGTGATCTCAAAAACTTATGATATAGAAACTGATTAACTGAATCTACTCATATCAGTGATTAAATTCTAAGCTTTCTACTCTCTACGGACTATATCGAAGATCAAAACTCTCTAATGGCTGATTCCAAAATCCACTATCAATGATAATAAATAATCATGTCCAAATCTAACAACAAGAATACTCAACTGAATCTGAGACTGAGATTAAGCCTATCTGACGGGTGATCTCTAGATCTGATAACAAGAATACTCAACTAAATATAAGACTGAGATCAGGCCTATCTGACAGGCGATCTCTAGATCTAATAACAAGAATACTAAACTGAATCTAAGACTGAGATCAAGACTATCTGACGGGTGATCTCGGGATCTAATAATAAGATTATTCAACTGAATTTGAGACTGAGATCAAGCCTATCTGATGGGTGATCTCAAGATATGATATTAACATTACTCAACTAAATATAAGACTGAGATCAAGCCTATTTGATGGGTGATATCTAGATCTGATAATGAGATTACTTAATTAAATATGAGACTGAGATCAAGCCTTTTTTATGGGTGATCTCTAGATCTGATACTGAATAACTTTATATAGGACCAAGCCTATATGACGGGTGGTCCATAAATCAATGGAACTATCTGAGTTCCTCACTAAGATACATGATTGTATCTGACAGTCCTAATTTTTGAAGATTGATACTAAAACTATAACTGTAAGAAGTAGTCACTTAACCGACATTCCACGAATCTCAAATGGTGGGGTCCAACCTGTAACCCCAGCTGGAAAGGTGTCAAAACCATGCCATAGGTAAAGACCTCCCTAGTCAAACCTCTTTAATAGGTGACCCTCATAGGAAGTCCAGCCTAAGGCAATATAATAGTCAAGCCTATCTGACGGGTGACCAGCCTTTCCATACGGGTGAATCATGGATCCTGCGCTGTCTACGCAGTTCTAGAGTTCAGGGATCGCTCCTAACAAATCTTCCTCTCTTATAGGCAGCCACCATCTCTACCCTCGCTCGGTTCTAGCTCCTACTACCAACTAAAAGACTCTAAACTGATTCTTAACTGAACACAAACTAAGCTGAATTTGATATTGATCATATTTCTTGAATGATCTGACTAAGTTAAGCTGAATTCACTTGGTTCTGTATCTTATGGAATACTACTGAATCTTATTATCTGATTGAATGACACTGAACTCGAGATAGATTACTCGAATACTATTAAGGATTGAACTGAACACTTGAATACTACTAGATCTGGGTTGAGTACAAAACTGAGGCTAGATTACTAGCGGTACTGAGATTATTGAGATTTCTGAGATTTCTTAAGTTTTGTATCTGTTTGAGAGTACAGAGTTCTATAACTCACTGAGTTCTGAGAGTCGTGGCTTGACTGAGATTATCAAGAAAATTGATACGAGCTCTAGACTTTAGCTAATTTGTCGGGTATAAATACCCTTAGGACTCAATAACATAAAATTAAAACATAACCATTCTTGAATAATCAAGACTATGGGCATTCATTCACCATCACAATCACTAAAGCATCTCTTCAAGTATTTAGAAATTATAAATATGTGATAGTATAGAGAGACATGATATTGGCTCATACTCCATTCACCAAGATCTTGCACCAAACACTTAGCATGTAAACAAACATGAATCATAACTCAATAATAGCATGAACATCAATTTCAACTCACGTGAATCATGTAAACTCATAAACATAAGAAGCTTTAAATTTTGAAAAGGATTTTTGAGCTTCTTGGGTGAAAGGGACACAAGAATCAATATCTGCATTCCTTAGAGAAACCCTTTCTTGGAAGCTCTTGGAGAGATTCTTGATTTCTTGATTTCTCTTGAAGAAGAAGGAAATGTTTTGATTTTGTAGAAACCCTAGTTCTTGTTCTTGAACAACTTTGAAAGGAAACTAGTATTTTTAGGTTAAAATGAGGCCAAATCTCGTGTTAAGGAGTATATATAGGGGTAGAAAATAACCCTTTTCTCCTCCAGAATTAAACTAAAAATTCCTTCTTTTACATGCTAGCATGACGTACCACAATCATGCCAACTCTAGAAATTAGGAAATTGGGAAACTACTTGATGGCGCGACGCGGTGGAAATCGCATTGCCACCTAGGTTGTGAACTGGAAAGGCACCACGACTCGATGGGATTGCGTTCGTGCACTGGAAATTGACAATTCTATAATCAAGCCTTGGCACGACGCGCCATAATCGCGGAGGCTCACTGGATTTTGATGATTGCCATTTTGGTTGGCTCCGCTATGCGTTAAAGTGACAGGTGGCACACTGTCTCACTTAAATAGCTCTAACTCTTTGCTCGAGTGTTAGATTTAGGCGAATTTGGTATCGATGGAAAGCTTATTCAATTCTTTACATGACAAAAAGTTTATAGTAGGGAAATTCTACATGATTTAAAATACTTCTCACTTAGGAAGATACTTCTCAACCTTTTAGGATCGTATTAACACTTTACTGAACACGCTCTAAGGCTCAAACTATGAGAGAATTTAGCGGGGGTCTTACAGTAGACCACTCCAACACCCAACCATAACCACCCTATACCTAATGTTAAATAAGTTCTAAACATATAACAAGATAGAACAATTATAGTTGAAAGACAATAAAAAAATCCATAACTACAACCAACCAAGTATCCACCAAATATCCAATCAGTGTCAACTCTAATACCAATACCAATGCCAAGGTTGACATCAATACCAATATCTCCTATGCCAAAAGTAGTCACACAAAGTCTCTATTCGATAACCAAGAATATCTAATCGGGACATACCCCCAACCATAACCATAAATAAAGTCTAAGAAACAAAAAAGTGTACAGAATTCCATATCATGAAATGTAGTCTTCCAGAGAATAGAAGCTCACTACTTCAGTCTGACACAAAGTTATCCCAGAATCCAAGTCAGTTAGCAGAAGGAGTACTATGGCTAGTTCCTGCATTGTGTGGGGATATATTACCCAAAGAAGGGTTAGTGGGTGAATGCTAGAATGTACTCAAGAATAAGGATAAATTAATACCATTACTCAAAACCAAAGTAAATAACCATATGCAATAACATACATATATACATATATACCATGCTGGGAAAAAGCACCAGGTTTAGCATGCATTTAAAGCTTTAATCATGGATGTTTATCTTGACCGTCCTAAAATTACCCATGGTATACATTGGTCATGTATTACCCCCTGATTGGACCCCAGTGTATGTAGCAACAAGAATTAAAGATATCATAGGGGTTGGGGATTCTCATGTACACTTCGTCCTCTATGATACATATATACAAGTATAACTTAGGGGATTCGCGTGTACCCCACAAATATATGGTAAACATAAGTTTCCAGTGTTCGTCCATTGGACTCACACCTTTACAGTCAGCTATCATACTCTTCTATTATTTCCCAATTAAAACATTTAGAACATAACCAAACCATAAAATCCAGGAGTTAATTACCAAGTCATTATGAAGTGGTATCATTATAATGACTAGTATGTAAGCAATGTAATTATCTAACACTTAGGGAATTCCCATGTACCCCACAAAGTATCCAATTAATCTAAAGCCATAGCCACCAAGAACTTTCCAATCTATTTAAAACCCTTTAAACCAATTTAAGTTCTATTACTATATTATACAATGCAATCTTTTAAATAAAAGTCAAACTATGTGACAAAAACATTCTCATTGGCATTTTAACAAACATGTTGAGGGCATGTAGTTTCCAAAACCAAAACAAAGAACCAATTAATTATTCTCATATAACCACATGTTTAATCACATATTATAACATGAAAACCATGGAAAGCATTATCCAACAAAGAACAACCAAAATCCCCAATATATATTTCAAAACCCAAAATATTATCATAATCATGCCATGAAAACCATTCATCAAAACATGATTTTAGTTGAACTAACAATGAGGGAGGAGTAACATTCCTTAAGCAATAAGAAAGACAGAGTGAAACCACTGATGAGAGCCTTAATTAGCCACCTTGAGGAAACACTGTCCATTTTTTAAACCAAGAGCTTGATAGAGATTCGAGAGTGTTTTAAAAGTGTTTGGGTTGGGAATAATAGGTTAATAAAGTCCCAAGAGTCTTTTAAGTTGTGGGGTCAAAATAATTTTAAGAGGGGAAATATCCCAAATACCCCAACTTAAACTATAAAAATTCCCACAGGTTGGTAAGGTTTGGACCCCTCAACCGTATCCAATCATAGGAGTAGTACCTCTAACTTATACCCTGGATAGAAAATTAGACTATAATTCTATCCAATATATGACTTTATGTCCTAACTTGTATAAACATTATATGATTGGTACCCTATAGTCATACCCTAGGCAGTACATGATCAAGAATACACACTATTTAACATATGATTGGCCTAAAACTCTCATACCATCCCTATACGACTTGTATGGAATCTTGTCATACTAAGACAAAACTTGGCCAACATCACATAGACCAACATACGACTAGGGTCCCTAGACCCGTACACATACCATAGACTAGTATGGTGAGTCGTATAATCGATCAAAGGCCCAAAACTCAAGAAATTCCCAAGGGCCAAAACCTAGGTTATTTTAGCAGCTTCACTATGCCAATTATGAAGATGGGAGGACTCAGTGCTATAGTTATGGTTATCTTGGTCATACTAAGAGATATTGGACTTCAACCAGAGTTTCCACAAAGTCTAATAAGGTTTCATTTGCTACTTATTTAGACCTACCTATAAGGGAGATACTTCTGGTATTGGTACTGGCTAGAATTATGTCTATGCACTTGGTACTCATCAAGAACTGAGGCCTCTCTTGATGTTTTGATGGGTATATTACAGCTCTTTTACTATGATGTCTATTATTTGATTGATTGAGGTTCTACCCTATATTATATCACCCATTTTGTGGTAGTGTATTTTGGTTTGTCTAGGAAGTATTTTAGACCCATTCTCTGTGTCTACTATGATGGGTGATTCCATTATTTCTAGAAAAATCTACAAAGGTTGTTTGGTGTCGATATTTCATTGAGAGTCATTGGTGGATCTGATAGAGTTGGTTATGGTGGATTTCAATGTCATCTTGGGGATGGATTGGCTTCATTCGTGCTATGCTTCTTTGGATTGTATGAATTGGAAGGTCAGCTTCCAATTTCCTAATGAGTCAGTATTAAATGTGAGGGTAGTTCCTTAGTACCCAAGGAAAGTTTATCTTTTATCTTAGAGCTCAAAATTAATTTCAAAAGGGTGTTTATACCATCTAGTTTAGGTTAAGGATTCTAAATCTTAAAGTCCTTTGCAAATTGTACTTGTAATACCCCACATTTTGGACTAGAATGAAAATTCGTCATTCCTATGCATGGATGTTTCAAAAGCCTCAAATCCTATATTAATTTAGTGTGTTAATTAATTATGTAGTGTGGGAATCTAGTTGAGCAGGAATTTAGATCATAAAGGTTCCCTAACTTAAGTACAAGTTGAAAGCTTTCCTATCGTTCAAGTTTTAGTGAGCATCAAAACTTAGGTCAACTTCAATCGACCATAACTTGTTGTATATGATG
The DNA here is from genome assembly GCF_002878395.1 of Capsicum annuum. NCBI lineage: Eukaryota > Viridiplantae > Streptophyta > Magnoliopsida > Solanales > Solanaceae > Capsicum > Capsicum annuum. Next base: position 103,134,092 of record NC_061111.1, on the reverse strand, counting down.
AACGTGGTGGTTTACTAAATATCAAATGAAATCTCTTTGAATTGTCTTTCCAACTATACTAATTTCTCCTAAATCCAATATCGGAGCAAAGAGTTATGCATATTTTACTCCAGTATATCAGGATGGAAATAGTGTGATGACATTTGTGATGCCCTATCAAGAAGGTCATCAGCCTTAGGTAGAAACCAGCTCCTAAGTGACGATATTTGTGATAGATTATCACATTTTTTATGCCCTATCATGAAGGTCGTCAGCCTTAGGAAGAAACCAACTCCTGAGTGACAACATTTGTGATAACTTATCACAAATCTGATGACAATTGTGATGACTTATCACATGTCTGATGCCCTATCACCAATGTCGTCAGCTATGATTTTTCAGCAATTGGGAAATTATTTCATAAGGTTATTTGGTCTTTTCCTTTACCTCCCACGACTTATAACCCTAAAGAGGCATAATTTTTCCCATTTTTCTTCAGTTAAGCATCTTAAAAACCCTCTCTTATACTCTCAACCACAAGATTCGGGTTTCCATCAAACTCATCTCTCAAAAGCAAGATTTAAGCCTTTTTTTTAAGATAATCAAGAATTAAGTTTTCCAATCCAAGAACTCTCCAGCAAACCATCAAGGTTTCCTTTCTAAGGTATGTGTGTGTTCATTCATGAACTCCTTTCATCCATGAAGTTCAAGAACCCTTTTTTTAAAGAAACTATATACTATGGTTTTCATGTGATGAATGGATTTTTGATCATCTTTATGTGTTGAATGATGCCAAGATAAAATCTTTATGTGTTATTATGAATCTATGACATCATATGAGTTGAAAACATGTAAATTTGATTATTTATGATGATTAATTGTATGATTTACACCTATGCCTAAGTTGTGCATGTAAGGTGTTTGATAAAATACCTAATAGACTAGAAATCATGCATTATAGCTAAATTGTGACTAAGTGAAGGATTCATCATAGGCATCTATGATTCAATGTCATCCATGTTGATAATGTGTCTTGTGAACACTGTTGGATTACTCATGAACTAGTCTTATGGAATTATGCGATGCTTACTTGCAAAATCCACTCATGTACAAGATGTAGAATACCCATGTACTTCATGAAATTTCCCAAGTTATGATATTATGGATTGTGGTAGTAATATGTAAGGAGCATGATATTGAATGCCATGCAAGTATGTACATGTTGTATGAAATTCCCTTTCATGAAATAGATTGTTGAGAAGCGTGCTTAGTATGAAATCCCTTATTTATGATATTGTGGATTATGGACTCTACTCTTATGATCAAGTCAATCATGTGTGTCAGTTTCCTTCCATCGAGTCCTAGGGGTACTTGTACCCAAAAAATATAGTTGTGTGCCTAGAGCCATGTCATGTTTTCATGATACTCTCAGTCAAGCCATGATCTATATAAATCAGTCAGTCATGTAACTCAGGAAAACTAAGTAATCTCAGTAATTTAGTATTCTCAGTAATTTTAGTACTCAATAACCTCAGTAATCACAGTAAATCTCATTAACTTCAGCACTCTTAATCAGTCCTCAGAACTCATTATATTCCATCCATCATCAGAATCTAGTAAACTCAGTTTTAGATCCACTAAACAATACCACTATTTTTAGTTCAGTTAATCAGTATCAGTTCAGCAAATTAGTTCAATTAAGTTATTTAGTTTAGCCCAGTTCTTAAGTTCAATGTCTTTTAGATAAGAGTAGGATTCACCACCGAGCGAACCTAGGTATGGGGGCTCACCCGCTAGGATAGGACTGAGATCCCTAGAATCAATCCCTAAGTTTCAAAACTACATTGCCAATGTAGGTACAAGATGTCACCCGTTAGATAGGACTGACATACTCAGGGGTCACCTGTTAGCACATTTATATGTATAGGACTGATCCCAGGAGTCACCCACTAGATTAGGACTGAATCCATAGCAAATGTCTTTACTAGTGGCATGGTACTGACATCCTTCATGTAAGGGAAGATATTAGACCCCAATCAGCTTAGCTTGGGGCATATCGGTTAGATAAACACATCCCACAGTTTTAGTTACAGATCAGGGCTTTCAGACACAGTCAACTTAGCTTAGTAGTATAGATTCAGTACTGTTAGATATAGTCAATGCTTATTATTGTAAATAGACTTCAAGATCACCCATTAGCTAGGAATGATCTCAACTATGATTAATTAGTATCAGAGTTATTAGATTTAAAGATCACCCACTAGATAGGACTGATCTCGGACTAAGTCAAATCATCCTTATTATCGGTATACTCATGATCACCCACTAGATAGGACTAATCTCAGATTTAGTTACTCTAAGTAGAAAGGAACTCAGATAGTTCCATCAGAACTTAGACTGTCAGATATAGTCACTCAGTATCAGTTATATCGATTAATCCAATCATTACAGTTATACCAGCTATATCAGTTGTCATAGCTCACGTTACCAGTATTCAGTTTGAGGACTGTTAGACACAGTCATTCAAACCAGTTCTTCATAATTTGAACTATCAAAAATAGTCAATAATCTATTCAGTACCTCAGTAATAGTAAAGTCATGTCGTTAGCATTCAGACTCAGTAGGCAGCATCATCACGAGTTTAGTTATACTTGTTTATGCATGTATGTATTATCATATTTATATTAGTTAGCATTGTCCATGCATATAACCCTTTGTATTTAGCCTACCTCACTCGAATACTCAGTACATTCAGACGTACTGATCTATTTGCACTATGGTGCTTTCTCTTGTATTACACCATAGGTTCAGAGGCACGAGATCCAGATCAGCAGAAGAATTCTAGTGTTTAGAGTTTCCAGTGTCCTTCTCATTCGAGGATGATATGATTATTGCTACATTTACTATCCAGTTGCTAGATGGAGTTAGTTGGAGACATGTTCCTTCAACTCCTTATTCAGTTCAGTTAGAGGCTTTCAAACTAGATGTCATATTAGATATTTAGATCTCATTATTTTTAGTATTTATGACTTGTTTTGGTATTGTTATACCTTTTTTAAACATTTTGTTATTAGACAATTATTTAGTTCAAACCTTATGGCCTTTCATGTTCATATTTATGTATTTTATGACATAATATGCAGTATACAAGTATAAATATCAGTCATGGGTTAGCTTGTGGTCCTTCGGGGTCATGACAATCATGTAGCATTCTGATTCAAAAAATTGGGGTGTTATAGTACTTGTGGTTCATGAATTTCCTAAAGTATTTCCTGATGATCTTCCTGGAATTCCACCCTACTGGGTAGTTTTTGGGATTGATCATCTACCGAATACTCATCCCATTTTAATTCCTCCTTATAAAATAGATCTGATTAAATTAAAGGAGCTAAAGGAGTTGTTAAAATATCTTCTTGATAAAGGGTTTATTCGTCCTAGTATTTCTCTATAGGGTGCTCTTGTGCTTTTTGTGCAAAGGAAGAATGGACTTTTTTGAATGTGTATAGACTAGCGACAGCTGAATAAGATGACAATGAAGAATAAGTACCCTCTTCATAAGATTGATGACCTTTTCTATCACCTTTAGGGTTTTAGATGCTTCTCTAAGATTGATCTCTATTCGGGCTATCATATGTTGAAAATTAGGTAGGTTGATACACCTAAGACTATTTTTTGAACCCTGTGTGGTCATTATGAGTTTTTGATTATGTTATTTGGGTTGACTAATGCTTTGGCTACGTTCATGGATCTTATAAATTAGATTTTTGGTAGTTTTTGGATTTTTTATTAGTCTTAATTGATGACATCTCGATGTATTCTAAGAGTGAGAAGGATTATACCAATCACCTCCAAATTGTATTGCAACGCCTTAAGTAGCAGAAGTTGTATGCAAAATTTTCTAAGTATGAGTTTGGCTAGATGCTGTGACTTTTCTTTGGCATGTTGTTTCTAGTAAGGGAATCAAGGTAGATCCAAAAAAAGTTAAGGTTGTTAAGAAATGTCCTAGACCCACCACTCCAACCAATATTAGGAGTTTCGTAGACTTGGTTGGGCATTATAGGAGGTTTTAGAGAGTTTCTCTTCTATTGTTACTCTGATGACTAGGTTGATTCAAAAAAAGGCTGAGTTCTTATGGTACGATATTTATGAGGGTAGTTTTGATAAGTTGAAGGATAAGTTGACGTCTGCACCAGTTTTGACCCTGCCTAAGGGTACTGATGGTTTTGTTATATTTTGTGATGTCTCCCATGTGGGACTGGTTTGTGTCTTAATGTATTATGATAAAGTTTTTACCTACTCTTCTAGCCAGCTTAAGGTTCATAAGAGTAATTATTTGACTCATAATGTAGAGTTGATGGTTGTGATTTTTGCTTTGAAAATATGATGCCATTACCTGTATATGCTGTATATGGAAATTTATTTAGACCATAAGAGCTTGCAGTATGTTTTTATGCAAAAGAAATTAAATCTTAGGTAGAGAAGATGGCTTGAATTGCTTAAGGATTATTCCATGAGTTTTCACTACTATCTAGGTAAGGCTAATATTGTTTTTTATGCTCTTAGTTGATGAACTTATCCCATGTTGATGAACAAAAAAGAGGATTAGTGAAAGATATTCATAGATTCACTAACTTAGGAGTTCATCTTTTGGAATCGTAGGATTGGAGAGTCATTATTCAAGAGGTGGTTTAATTATCTTATGGTGTTGAGGTAATGGAGAAGCAGGTTTTGTATCCCATACTTATGCAGATTAAGGATGATATCGGTCAGCAAAAGGTTATGGATTTAAAGATTGAGGGGATGGAATCTTGAGGCATCAAGGTTGGTTGTGTGTTCTTGATGTTAATAGACTATAGTAAAGAGTTTTAACTGAGGCTCAGGAGTCCATATATACAGTTCATCCGAGTTCAACTAAGATGTATCATGACATAGGGGAAATCTATTGGTGGAATAATATGAAGAGATATATGGCAAATATTTTTACCAAATATATGGTTCGTCACCAAGTTAAGGTTAAGCATTTGAGGCCTGCTGACATGTCTAAAGAGATAGAGTTGCCCATATGGAAGTAGGAAATGATCAATATGAATTTCATTACAGGTATTTGGTAGTCTTACAATCAGTATGATTATTTGGATCATTGCGAATAGGATGAGTAAGTCTGCTTACTTTTTGCTAGAAAGTGTTTAAAGTATGAATTTTATTTTCCCCTTGTCCTTTTTAGAGTTTGTCATTTGATTCTGGTGTATTCTTGCTATTCTCATGTTGAAAGTTTCCTCATCATTTGGGGACAAATGATCCTAAAGGGGGGATAGTGTAAGACCTATTAAAAACTTTGATGATTTTACTTTGACCCTCCTACATTCGTAATGTTAGTTTTTTATTTGAATTATGTTTAGGGATGTTAAAAGGGTGTTTTGTGAATGTTTTGTATTTTTTGTAAGGGGTTCGAGGTCATTTTGGGACCTCAAAATACTGAGGGTCTATGATAAGTGTTTGTCACAGAGGTTAACCTGAGTGATATCGGCACAGCATAGAGGCTATCCTTCACGATATTAGCATGTCAAGCCAATGTTTTAATTTTATCCAGATTTTTTTAACTTGGGGTAAAGGGTTTTTGGTCTTTTAACCCTTTCCAAGACTTATACACACAAAAGTGACCTTTTCTCCATTAGTTAAAATGATCAAGTTTTCCTATTCTCTAACCAAGAAATCGTAAGTGTTTTTACAAAAATCACTACTCTAGACTCCAAACTTCAAATTGACTTCAATTTCTTGTGTGTTTCATGCCTATTTCTCTTCTCTAAACTTGAATTTTACATTGTTCCATTAATTGAATGGATTTCATGTAATTTATGTTGTGGGTTTTGAAATTAGCTCGAGGGGTTTTGGTTGCTACTGATTGAATTACTTGTCCTGTGTTTTAAATTGATTATTTATGCTTTAAATTAATTTATTTGGGATAGAATTGGTACATTATTTAAATAGTAGGAATGACAGACATGGATTTACTCAAATTGGATGAATTTTGACTTGGAATTACCATTAACCTCAACCCACTTTATAATCTTATTTTGAATTTGGAAAAATTGCATGGTTTAACTTGCTTTTGAACTCAATACATTGCATTAATGCATAAATAGATGTAAGAACGGATTTGGATGGCCTTTGTGGCCATAATTTGGATTTTAAATAGAACTTTGGAGTAAATGTAGTTGTGTGAATTAGTTTGGCATAAATATATCATCTTGTAAGTGTATTAGTATGACGATACCATGTGGTAAATGCCTTAATGAATGACTCTCAGGTTAATAGTTGGAATTATGTGTAAATTGTTTAAATTTAGGGTTAAATTATATTGTGTAGATCACCATGAAGGTGTAACTCTCGGGGGACGAACACTGCAAACCATATTTTCTGGCATTAGTGGTCTATATAATCGTGTGCTTGATACACACTTGATACATATATATAGGAGATGGTTATTGCCTGTGGTGGCTTTAGTTTTCCCTTGTTTTTTCCTCAGTTCATACTACTAACATGCACGAGGGCCCTTTCATTAGGGGAGATAAACCCATATAGCCCATGGGTGCTTTTAGGACAGAGTGAGCTACACAGTCTAGGTTAATCGTTTTAAAATTCCTATATTCATGATCTTTATCCTTTCCCGACATCTTATATATATATATATATATGAATGTGTACATGTAGTTTTAACTGATTTTGGATATGGCATTATGTTATCACTTTCCTTGAGTTACATGCCAGAGCTTATCCCACTGACCATCCTAGGATGCTACGTTGTTTCATAATATATGGTTTGAAGACTTTTCTATTGCTCTTGTGCAACGTTAGGTGGATTAACATGTCTGTTGAGTTTTTATAAATTGGTGATCCTCTATGCCTTGGATGTCCTTATCATTTCATTGCTCTTTCTTTATTGACTTAGTACTTTTGGATTCTTTTTGGTCATAGTCGAGGTCATGTCCTTACTTAGTTGTTATTCTGGTTTTAGAGGCTTTATTGGACAAATGTTTGTTGGCTGTTAGTTGAATGTTAGTCTTATTTTGAGTTATCTATTCAACTTCTTATTACTGTTTAATTAGCTTCTGCATAATGATAATTTTTATTATTGTGACTTTGAGGTTAGGCTAACGGGATTGTCTCCAGCCATGGTGGGCTTGAGATACCCATCCTGGTCAGGCTCAGGGTTGGGTCGTGACACTTAATCTTGTTAAGGAAACTCTCATGTCTCTCTAAATCCTTTACAAGCTTCGCAAGAAATTCTTCCATTCTCAAACTTCTAGACTTAGTATCGTGGCTCCCTAGTGGAACATAAAGGCCACTCATCTCCTTATAACCATCCTTTCTCCTCCAACCACCATCATGCTCTATACTCTTATCCTTATACCTATCTTCATTGTAGTTTTGAATATGATTCCCTTGCCTCGAGTTATAAGTGTCTTGATTAGACCATTGCCTCTTGGCTGAAAAATCTACCTTCTCTCTATCCAAGTATTTTGGTTTTTCTTTAGAATTAGCGTTTTTATCTCTATAAACCTTACATCGTGAACCCGCTATATTTACCTTTTTTTCTCTAATAGTAGTCAATTACTTAGTAAGATAACCAATCTCACTCCTTGGTTGTGCTATATATTGATCAACTATCTCATTTAAGGATCTCTACTCATTATAAGCCCTAATAGAATAAATGTTGACTGGTCTTTTTACCTCTCGAGTATGCCACCCTTGGTTGGGTTTAGTGATCCGATCTAAGATTTCTAAAGTCTGGTCCTATCAAAAACTCATAAAAGCTTTACTTGTAATAGAATCACACAAACTTGGAATTTGCATTCAAGACTCTATATAATATATCTAGCAGGTTCCTTCTCGAGATTCTGTATTTCAAACATTCATTAATTTTTTCTTGAACTTTATCTAGGTCTTGTAAAGTTCTTATAAATGTAACTGTCTGAAATTATAGATCTCATCCTTCAACTACATCTTTCTAAAGGGCAAGAAAATTCTGTCCAAAAACTGTGTCCTTAACTCGTTCCAAGTTGTAATGGACCCATAAGGCAGCTCTCCTAACCACAAAGTCACTTTTCATATTAGAGACAATGGGAACAACCTGAGTCATATAGTTTCTTGACTTACCCAAACGAAAATTGTACAAAGTGAAAATCCCCACAGGGTTCATAAGGTGCATGTTTGCATCATCATAGTCAAACTAACAAACACTCCTTTCAAATTTAGCAACTGGATCATTGCACTCGTGATATCAAAATTTATTTCTCGGAGTAATTCTAGAGGAATGGTAAAACCTGTCTCAATTGGTTCTACATACCTAAAATCTTCTTTTGGATCATCATAATTTAGAAAGTTCTGATAAATAAGTTGTTAACCTCTATTCCTTCTAAGTCTAACTCTATTGACTGTTGCTCGACGATCTTTCTCCTCTAATCTAGCCCTCACCTCAGCACGTTAGGTAAGTGCCAACCAAGTAGTTTCTTTAGTCATTAACTAGGAAGTGGTTTCCTCCGTAGTTTCTTAAACACCATGCTGAGGTGGTTGATTCAATATAGATGGGCCACGATAAACCCTTTTGTACCGATCTCTTTTATAATACTCTTCTACTTTCTCCATCTTATGATTCTATCATAAGGTTCATTAAAACTCAGGATCAAATAGAATCTGGGGATTGCCTTGATTTTGAGTCCTTAGCATACACCAGTGTGTGCCCTAGAAATAGCAGAAAATGAAATAAAAAATGAAACCAACAACTTTAACATTCTTAATCAATCACTTCATAATTGTATTCCACGATAATAGTGTCAAAGTTTGATGCCGCCCAAGTTACACCTCCAAGAAAGTATAAAGTGGTCATTTGTCAAATATAGAACCCAACCATATCGAGGTCGATCCCATGAGTTATAGGTCATAAATTTATCATGATCTTGACGATGTAATTGGAAATTGCAAAAAGTAAAAAAGCGGGTTTTGTGAAAATAAAAGTAATGGTAACAATGTTGGGCAATTAGTCTTGTTATCAATATAATATGATTCCTAGAATGGTGTTCCCACTGACTTCATAACTACAGAGACTATTCTTGCTTGTCATACTATTTTAGTGCCTTGGATGTAAATTCTAACAAGTTAAGTATCACCTAACAATCTCTCGACTGTGGTTTGGGTGAATTTCACTCATGTCTTATAGTTCTTAGTGAGCCGCATTACTAACCCTTGTTTTATGATCTCAGATTAACCATCTCCTCTCACTCTCAAGATAATTATATGAAGGTTGATAGCTTTAAATTACTGTTGTGATCTTTTTCTTCTAATCTTTACCTCTAATTAACAAGTATAAAATATAGGCAAGGTCCTAAGAATTGAAATCATAAAGAAAGCAATCAAAGCACAGGAAATCCCTATACATGCAAGAACACCATTCCAGAATAACTTTGTACTTAGCCTCTTAACTCATCAGGGTTCCCAAAACCCTAGTTATAGGGTTTAGCTACTCATAGTTTTATGAACAAGCATAGATTCATAAATGAAAGCATAATGATGAACTTCCAAAGAATAAGAATGAAAACCAAAATCTCAAATTAATTGTTAGCCCTAAAAAATAAGAAAAATAATTTCAAGATCAATTATGTATCTTAAAACTCAAAATAATGTCGAAAGTGTATAAAGTGCATAACCTATAGTAAGAGAGTCCAAAAAACTATAAAACGCTATAGGAATATTTATAGATGCAAAATAAAATCTATCTTAAAAAGTGCAGGAAAGTTGTGTCAGTCTTAACTCATGATTAGTGTGTTGAATTATGGATTCAACCAACGAGTCATGCATAGAAATTGTGGAAATTAGAGTGCACCTTCAACCTTACAAAATCATCAACCTACGAGGCAACCTATGAGTCGTAGGTTGTACCCACACCTCGTAGGTAAGCTAGTGGAAATCAAAATTAATTATCTATATTCTAAAATCAACCCATATGGATACTCCAGGATCATAAGTACTAACAAAAAGTCATAGGTTGACTCAAGGGTAGCCTTTTCAGCAACTTTTCATTCCTTTTTCTCATTCCTTGCACTGAACCCTATTTTCCTACAAAATAACACAAAAGCACATCACATCTAAAAAGAATACATAAGTTCATGCATAATTTTGTTATTTTAAGCGACAAAAGTTCTATGAACCATGGCACATTAGGTCCTATTTTTGTGAGTCATTGAGCTGGAGGAGTGGTATACACTTAGTTACATTATGGCACTTGGATCAATTATAGTATTGTGCATTTTCTTTACATTCATTCTTGTATGTGCATTTCCTATCACCAATATATTTTTTGATTTGTACAATCATCACCCTTATGAGGGGTTGCATAGGAATAGGCTATGAGTATTATTTGTTGTGTGTTGTATGATGATTGAACCTTCTGGATTATGAGGCCCAATTTAGTATTGTTTGGCTGGGCTATCTAGTTTTTGTATTGTTTTTATTATAGTTAGTTTGTTATGGTTTAATTATTGGATTGTACTGAGATTCGAGGTATTATTCTGATTCTTTTCTCTTATGATTACTTTACTACGCATGATTATGTCATGCTTAGACATTATGGTTTTAGTCCCTGATTGTGTTAGGACCATTTCCTACTATGATTAGGAGGTCTTACGATAGTAGTATGACTACTTTAGGTTGTACCTTTGAGTTAATCCTATTTATGTATTTGCATATATATGTAGCTATAGTCTTACCATATATCCATTTTTTTCTTCATTTTGTCATGTTGTATATCAATTTCTTGGCTTTGTATACTACTATATATCCTTTTTTTACCCTTGTTGCATATTATCCAGTGATATACGGTATAGTGCTTTAGTTCTTAGGTATTGTTAGGATACAATACAATCATCCTTATAGCCTCCTTATTTTTATTATGTTTGTTTCCTAGATATTTTGGTGTGGATTATATTCCTTCTTTTATGTTATTTATATTTAATTTAGATTTGGATCTTAGTCGGCAGTTGCCTACTGCACATCATATGTTGGTACTCATACTATAATTTTGTAGCTTACATATCATAATATGGTGTCCCATCATTGTAGTGTGTGTCGTGCATAGTAGCTATGGATTAGAAATTTAGGGTGAGCTCTTTGTGTTCAAAGTACTACGATTCTCCCACTTATAATTACTAATCTCTATATTATATTCAGAGATGGGTTGTATCAGGATGTTTAATTAGTACTTCATTTTTGTATTCTTATTATACTGGAATCTGGTGTACTGATTCCACCATGTTTTAGGGTTGTCTTATATAAATTGCCTCAATGGAGTATTGGATTGACTAATTTCCAGCTAAGGTTGTATTTTTCTGAGTTTCTAGGGTTTTGACTATTACTAGTACGATTGGTCATCGTGGGAATTATTGGGTATTCTATGGTGGTGTATGTCCTCTAGCAGATATGAAGTTGATTGCTTGTACTTCCAACCGATGATTATCCTTTTTTATGATATTTTTCTTCAGCTCTATTTCGGTTTAGACTCTTACATGACCCAATAAGGATATGTTTAACTTGGATAATAAAGGCGATTTTTGTATTTGGCCTTAGTTTTGACTTATGGGATCAATTTGGATTTGATGCCTTAGAATGATTACTTAAGGGTTATGATAGATTTGTAGTGCAGGTACATATCCATCTACTATGTAGTTTTTATAGTTGAGATCTAGTGATTCAACCTTCGTGTTGGATTTCATCTTGGAGTTGTTAGCTTGGGTGCATCCTTCGTTTCCAAACTTATTTCGATTGGAATTTCATCTGTAGGCTAACCTACTTCATGTCTACCAATTTAATTTTTTTAGCTTAGATGTATCATGGTTGATATGTGTTCAAATAGTATCCTATTACACTCGATGATTGTTCTTCTACTTTTGACCTTAATTTTAAATTCTTATTGGAACGATAGATGATCTACTCATTGGGGGTAGTATAGTCAAGTTGGATTTAGCATTGCTTTATCCTCAAACAATGGGACATCTTGGAGTGGATCTTTCTATGATGAGTGTGTATGCTTTGGACTTCTGGCTATCAATTTTGAGGGTTATCCGAACCGATAGTAGCATTGGCATAGATTCCAGACCTTGGTATCTCCATTTATATGACCAAGTAATGCCTTATGGGCTTATATTTATGCTTATCGTAGGGGATGTCCATCTTCAGTTCTTTGAGGGTAGTGTGATGGAGTTGTGCAAATAGGACATGGCTAACCTTCTTTTTAGTTGGAATGGGTAGCGGGCTTAGAAAAGCAAAAGAAGGGTATATTTGGGGGTTGGAGTTGGTTGCATGATTCATGCCTTGGTTTTTCTTTGTTCTAGATGGGTTTTCACTTAGTTATGCTGGTATTAGTATGGTACCAGTGTGTTATGGTTCAGATTTGCATGCATTTGATCTTTTTTTATTTAGTTGGGAGGGCCAGTTGGTGGTTGTTTGAGAAGTGAAGAAAGAAACATGGTTCGGAATAAAGGATACCAACATCTAAATCCCTTGGAAGTTTTTTCTCTTCTTGGAGCTTATCTGGTAAGTCGTGCTCCAAGCATGTAGGCCCAGTACCTTGTCCCTTTAAGCTTTTGTGATCTTTCTATCCATTGACTTTCGAAGACGAAAGTCCTTTTAGTAGTGGATATTGTAATAACACTCTAGGTCATTTTCTTTATTTTCATGTATTTATGATGTTTCGACCATCCCTATAGGGGCTACAGGTCATTTATAATTTATCATAATTGTCGGTTCAGTTATCGGAAATTTTATTTGATTTTTAGGCTCATTTTCCTATTTTGCAGCTTTCATTGTTTAGAATATGGTCTCTGACCAAAACTCCCAGTAGACGACCTTGTATTAAAATTCCAACAGTGACATCAGCTCTGAAACATTGATTTTACGCTAGGAGGACCCTTGGTTTAGGTCCCGAGACTTTCATACTTATTTTGAGCTATTGGGCAGTTATATGAAAAATGAAATTACAAGTGTGGGCCCCAAACTTATTTGAAACATTCTCGAATGAAATTTTCAATTGTTTCATTGATCCCGCAATGTAAAATTTGGTATGGTGGCATAGTTCATTTGCGGGCACGGGGTTCCAAACAAATCCCAAGCACCCAATTGGAGTCTATTTTTAGACATAGAAATATTTGGTACCTGGAACTTGATAGGAATTCTTTATCTCTCATGGACAGGACTTTAGATCCCATGAGCCGCTTAAGCGGACCTATAGTCTGCTTAAGCAGACCCCACTTTAGAGGTACCTGCACAAAGTTGCCAGACCGCTTTAGCCATCGAGATACTGCTTCAGCAACAAGCACTTTTGCATTTGGCCCTTTAGCACCAAGGTATCCTGTTTAGTGGCACTTGAGAACTTTTAATCCCCTTTTCTCACCCAATTTCTAACATTTCTTTCACCATTTTCACACTAGTTTGAGATCTCAAAGAGAGGTAAAAGTGGGGAATTATCCATTAAAGCTAAAGTAAGCTAGTCTAACACTCCTTTGTTATTTACAATTAATTTTCCTTTAAATTTCCACCCTACTTCTTGGTAAATTCTTAGAAATTAGGTCTTAAATTCTAAAATTTTAGGGGCTAATTTGTACCCCAATTAATGCACCATTTCTGCTCAATATTTAATCACACATTCCTCGTCCTTCGAAAGTACTCGTGATGGATACAATTTTGATTATGTTTACGGACCCTTTGGGCCCGTTCTTGACCTGAATTTTTACCCAACCCTATATATAGCAATATGGGTCTCATTTTACTCTCACCAATGTGTCGCTTACTATTTTGATAGCATGGCAATATTTTTGGATTGTGGAGTAAAAGTGGATGATTTGTGGGCAATTCAAGGATTTGTGGTTCGGCATCGAGGTAGGATTTTATCTATTCTTCTTCATGAGATAGTGTATTATATATGTTACATTTTAGATAGCGATGTTGGGATGTTCTTATTCTTAGAACACCATGACTTAGCCTATGTTATGAGTTCGGGGACTAGAAGGGTCAATTGGCCCTTAAGATAAAATACATGTTATGCCTTTAAGATCCTATTTCCCTAAGTTGCTAGCTTGTTAGTCATAGTTGAGGATAATGAACCCTTAGTCTAAGATTTACTACCTAGCTTAGTGGATTATTATGGCTTCTCGGATTATGATTTTTTTGGACGTATTGTGTTGGGCCTGAGGCCGTGATTACAATATTAGTTGGACTCTAGTAAGTTATTCATCCTTGTAAAAAATATTGTTTAGCATATTGACATTTATATGTGGATAATTGCATTGGTTGGATATGTATAGCTTCTGTACTTTCATGCTCACTAAATGGTATGATTCCAAATAAAAATATGGTTTTACTACTGTTTTCCTAAGAAGGGAGTTATTCCCTCTCTCACTTTTAAAATAGATTCTGTAAGAAGAATCGTACCACTTTGATGTATGATTTATGAGCTTTGGAACTAAAAATAATATTTTAGAAATTTTATTGAGATAGATTTTGGTCCATGATTTAATTATTACTATTTACTTAGGTCAGGGAGCTTCTAATCCTTTCTACACTTTTATGATGGTTTAGTCTTCGAGTTTATCTTGGGCAGTGGATTTATAGACATATTCTTTTAGCCATGATTTGAGTCTGTGTATTTATACATGTACATCTCTTTAGTGTTGGACAGAGTAGATTGATGAAGATGATGATTATTGAACATTCTGGATCGGGCTTAGGTTGATGTATATGGGTACTCCCAAACCCCATAGAGGTCCCTTCATTTGTAAGCTATTATGCTGAAAAATAGAGGTTGTCGTAGTTTCTATCTTTGCGAGTCATCGAGCTGGAGGAGGTGTATAACTGGGTTATATTGTATTACTTGGATCGGTTATGGTATTATGGACTTCCTTTGCATTCATTCTTTCATGTGCATTACATATCACTAGTATGTTGTTGGATTCTTGTATTTATCAACCTTATGGGGGTTGCATAGGTGTGGGCTATGAGATATGTTTGCTTTGCATTGTGCCGAATTTATGTATTGTTTATCTTTGCTATCCAGTTACTATAGTATTGTTATTATGGTTAGTTTTTGACATGTTGATTATTGGACTGGTACTAAGCTTCGAGGTATGATTCTAATTCCTTTCTCTTACAGTTATTTTGTCACGCATGATTATCACATGGTTAGACATTGTGGTTTTAGGCCTTGATTATGTTAGCACTAGTTCTTACTATGATTAGGAGGCCTTAAGATGCTAGTATAATTACTTTAGGTTGTACCTTTGAGCTATTCCTATATATATATATATATATATATTGCTATATATCCCTCTCTTTCATCGCTTACTCATGTTGTATATCCCTTCATTTGCCTTTTGCACTACTATATATTCTTCTTCTACCTTTGTTGGCATATTAACCAGTGATATATAATGTAGTGCTTCAGCTCTTGAGTATGGATAGGATAGAATAGTTCATCTTTGTTACCTCATTAGTTTTATTAGGTTAGTTTTTTGTATACATGGGTATAGTTTACATTCCTGGTTGTATGTTATTTATATTTGCATTATCCTTGGAGCTCAGTCAACAATTTCCTACTGAGTACCATGTGTTGGTACTCATAGTACACTTTTGTAAACTATAGATAATAGTACAAGTTCTTGCCGATGTTATGTGCCTCGTGCGGATCATCTATGGATCAGATATTTAGGGTGATCTCATTTTGTATTCTAATTATGTTAGAAGCTCTTGGACTTATTCTACCAGGTTTTGGGGCTATCTTATGTATATTAGTCTTTTATCATAACTATTTTTCGTTTTCCCTTTATTTCTCTTGGTAATCCATTACTAGTAGTTTCGTACAACGGGTTGGCTTACCTACTGGTGGATTATAGTAGGTGTCATCATGACTTTAGAAATTGAGTCATGACAAATAAAGTGATAAAGTTTTGAAGAAGTGCAATCTTAGCTCGGGTATATTAGCCCTTTTGAGATCCTTTAATAGATTAGGGAGAGGGTCGATGAGCTAGCTTTAGCTTTGATTCTTTCTGAGGTGCATCCAATTTTCCATGTCTTGGTATTAAAGAAATATCATTCTAATGATTCTTATATGATTCAATGGGATTCAGTTGATTTGGTTCAAAATCTGACATTTGAGAAGGACCGTATATCTATTTTCAATGGCCAGACTAGGAAGTTGAGGTGTATACATATTGATTTTGTAAAGATTAAATAGAAGCACCATTCAATTAAGTATTTAACATTGGAGATAGATCCATATATGCAAAGTAATTATCCCCGGCTTTTCGGCAATTCAGGTACCTTTTTACTTTTACTTTCAAGGATGAACATATGTTTTAGTAGTGAATGATTTAACAACCTTAATTCAGGTTTTTATTCATTTTTATTATTTTATCCTTTATCCTAGTTTTCTTATGGTATTTATATTCTATTGGAGTAAGTGGCACAATTTTTGAAGTGTGTAGTTGGAAATTATGTGAGTTTGTCATTTTTAAAGGTTTTGAAGTTGATAGGGTTAACTTTTGTAATCATTTATTTGTTTTATTAACTGTTAAATTCATTTTGGGGATAGTAGTGTTGTTGATACAGGTCCCAAGTTGTTCGAATGTGTGTTGACTCATTGGTTGGAAAGTTGGTACGACATGGCATAGAGTTAACTTTGTTTAATATTCATTGATGATGACCTCCATTGGAGAATCTAATGATTCTATTGAGTCTAGAATGTTGATTTTAGTCTAGAAGCATAGTTAAACTGTGTTCATAGGGTTTCAGAAGCATTTTGAGGTCCATTGAGGAGTTTTGTACTAGTGCTTTAGCTATTGGCTATTGTCATCATGTGTAGTGAATAATATAAGTTGAGATGGTCTTCGCATTTGTGTGGGATTTGCCGTTTTGGTGAAGGTCAATTTGATTTGGTTAGGGAGAATGCCAATGTGATTCTCCTTGGTCAAATGAACAAGATATTGGTGAATACCACATATGAATACTCATCATTTTTGTGATGGGAATTGGGTTGTGTCAGTCACAGACACAACGAACACACCAATTCGTGGAAAAGAACTTGGGAAGATTTTAAAAAGTCATTTGTCGTACCCCAAATCCCATAACTCAATTTTGAAGTTCTAAAACTCATTTTCGAGAGATTCAAAAAGGAATTATTGTTTCTGCATCAGGTAAGTTTTTATATCATTTTTACACATTCCCCAATAATTATTTCATGATTTCACCTTCAAATCATGGTTTGAAACTTGAAATTTTGGGGTTTTCCCCTTAAAGTTAAAGAATAGCTTTTTGATGATTTCAATGTCAAGTTAACTTTCTTTTTGATGAGATTTCATAATTAAACTCTTTAATTATGGGTAACTTGATTTCCTAATAAATTTTAATTTCCCCTTTATATGTGTAGGATTGACTTTTTGGATCTGAAATAGAACCACAGCAATATGGGTATCATTGGGCTCATATTTATTTATAGAACTTACTGTAGTTTGATTTAAGGTGATTTGGGGTAGTTTTGGAAAAATGACAATTTTGTGGTGGTCTGTGGAACATTGTTGGGCTTCAAGGTTAGTATGGCTTAACTTCTTTGAGACTTTTATTAGGTGAGGACTTATTATGCAAAGCATGCATGGGCTGGGAGTATTAGAAATTTCTAATGAAACAAAGATGGTGTATTATGGCTTGTGTTGAATACGACCATAAATGAGTTGTTTTGTTATTGTTATGCCCGTGTAAAGGGTTGTGTTGATGAATTTTTTGGGAATCAGGAATATTGAATTTGTGTATTATATTATTGAGTTGTTTCACACATTATTTTCATGTGCCACAATTATCTTTATCATAATCATGTATACTCATTTTTACTTACTTTATAAAGTCATGAATTTGAATATTTGGTTGGAATGGAATTTTCAAAGGATTTACTTCTTGTATTGCTCCATTGAAAAAAAACCTAGCTAACAAGATTGTGGGAAAAGATCTTTCTTGTTATGTATATAGACCTTTCTAGTCTCATAGACCCAAGCTCTCAAAAAGGACTAAGAATGGGGTGCATACTTGTAGAGATTGTCCTTTTCACATCATTACATTACATCATTCGAGTAATATTTTTGAGTTTTATATGATCTATTGTATTTATTTTATACTAAACTATTGGGACTTCTGCGTGCAGAGTTATTTTAGTATTCTTTACTCATTAAAGTTATTTCTTAAACTTAGTCAGCCTATATTACCTACTGAGTACTCATGGTTGTGCTAACCCCTACTTATTTAGAACCCCAATGATTGAGATTTGGATTTTATTGTGCTCTGACCCGACCCTGGGCCTGGCCGTGGCGGGTATCTCAAGCCCACCAAGGGCCAGAGACCACCCCTTAGCTTTACCCCAAGAGCATAATAGAAGTAAACTATGAATTCAAATAAATAGTAATAAGGATAGATAAGTCATATGAGAATTCTAAGAATCCAAAACAAACAATCAACCTACACTTGTCCACAAAAACCTCTACAATAAAAATAACAACTATGTCGGGACATGCTCATGACTATGACAAAAAGAATCCTAATTGAAAAGGTAAGACAATAAAGTAACCAGTGAGATGACAGGGCCTTTCAAAAGATGGAGACTCATCGTTTCATAGCAAATCCACAGAAATACCGAATAAACTAAAGTTGCAAAGGAGCAACAGAAAACCCTTCGGACCCAACATCATGAAATGATGTAGCATCCAAGGGTGGTCAGTGAGGCGTGCACTGGCATGTAACTCAAGGAATAAGGATAAAATAGTGAAATCACTAAAATCTAGTCATAAACCACATGCACCGCATTCATATACATATATATAGGATGCCGGGATAGGGACAAGGGACATTAACATGAGAGTTAAAAGATTTATCCTGAACTGTGAAAATTGAGCCATCCTAAAGGCACCCATGGGCTATATGGGTCCAGTTTCCCCTACTAGAAGGGCCTAGTGCATGTTAGCAACACGAACCAAGGAAAAAACGAGGAAAGGCTAATGACACCAAGGTTATAGCCCTCCTAGAATGAATATAATATGTGCACCAAGAACATGGTCACTTGGACCCCCATGCTGGCAAATGTGGTTTCCAGTGTTGAACTCTTCGGGACCTACACCTTCACGAAGAGCTATGTAATTCCTTTTTAGCCTAAATTAAAACACTTTGAACATAACCCAACCATTAAACCAGGAATCATTTATTATGACATTTACCAACATGGTATTGTCATACGAATAAGCTTGCAAGCTAATATAATTATGCCAAACCAATCTTTAAAACCAAATTGACTCCCGAGTTCCATTTAAAATCCAAAACCATATTCATTCATTTATCATTTAATGTAATGCAATGGGTTAAAATTGCAAGTTAAACCATGCAATTATCCATATTTAAAATCAAGATTACAAAGTGGGTTGAGGTTAATACACTTATCAAGTAAAAATTCCATCAATTTGGTCCCCCATTCCAACCATTAAAACAATACACCGATTTAGTCTCACAAATAATAATTTAAAGCATTATAAACAATTCAAAATATGGGAAACACAATTCAAGTAATAACCATCTAAATCCCTCAACCCAATGTCAAACCCAGCAATTAAAATCACATGAATAATGATTAAATATATGTCACAATATAAAAATACAAGTTAGGGGTGAGCAACATGCCCAAAATATTGAACAATTTGAAGAGAATTTGATGTTTGGTGCTTGGATGTTGAATTCTCTGCAAAACTCTTGAGATTTTTTTAGGTTTTGAGTTTAAGATAGAAAGAATGGAATTTAATCATTGAAAACTGGAGGGAAAAAGGTCAATTTTATATTTAAAAGTCGTACAAGGGGTAAAGGGACCAAAATCCCCTCACCACAAGTGAAAAAAACAAAAAATGAATGAAATTAAAATAGGAGAATGGCATGCCCTTATCACAGAGGGTAGCCTCCGTTCCACGCCCTTATCGCAGAGGCTAACTTCCATGGTATGCCACTAGGAGTGCCAAAATGACCCGGAAACCCTTCTGAAAATTCTGAAACTCTCCCAAAACACCACTTGAACATCCCATTACACAGTTCAAGTTAAAAATTGAAATTATGCATGCAGAATGATCAAAAATAAGATGATCAAAAGTTTACAATGTCTTACATTAATCCCCCTTAGGATCATTCATCCCCGAATGATGAGCTAGGATATTTTTAGCATGAGAATAGCAAGAATGCATGGGATCCAAGGAAAAAATTAAAAATATAAAAGAGGAAAACGAGTCTCATACTTCAAGAACTTTCATCCAACACAAAGAACAAGAACGGATAATTGGCTCTCACATCTTCTTCTTTAGCTTCCCATGTAGCTTTTTCTACCTTTTGATTTCTTCAAAAAAACCTTCAGAGAAGCTATGTCCTTTGTCCTGAATCTACGTACTTGTCCATCTAATATTTCAACCGAGATCTCCTCGTAAGACAAAAATCTATAACACCAACATCCTCAACAGGTACTATCAACGAAAGGTCACCTACACACTTTTCAGCATAGAGACGTGGAAAATGAGCTGAATCAAAGCCAAACTCGCAGGAAATTCTAACTTATAAGAGACATTCTCAATTCTCCTTATAATCTAATATGGAATAGAATAATGAGGATTGAGTTTCCCCTTCTTCCCAAATCTTATGAATCCTTTCATAGGAGACTCTTTCAAGAACACCCAATCACTAACCCAAATTCTAACTCTCTTCGCCTCACATTCGTATAAAACTTTTGGCAACTTTGAGCTGTCTTAAATATTTCTCTAATCACCTTTACCTTCTCCATGGCTTGGTGAACCAAGTCAGGGCCAAAAAACCTAGTCTCAACTACCTCAAACCACCCAATAGGAGACCTGCATCTCCTACCGTAAAGAGACTCAAAAAGAACTATTTGGATACAAGAATAATAATTATTATTGTAAGAAAACTCAATAAGAGGCAAATGGCCAACCCAACGACCTTTAAAATCTATCACATAGGCCCTTAGCATATTCTCAAAAGTCCGAATAATCTATTTTTCTTGTCTATCTTTTTTAGGGTGAAAACAGATGCTAAGGTTCGCCTGAATACCCAAAACTTTCCGAAATGCTTGCCAAAAATAAGATGAAAACTGCATACCTCGATCTAAAATGATAGACATCAGCTCCCAATGCAACTTAATTATTTCCTGAATGAGCAACTTAGCATAATCCTCTCCTAACTAGTTTGTCCTCAAAGGCAAAAAATGAGCAGACTTAGTCATTTTATCCATAATGACCCAAATAGAATCATACTGATTGCGAGACCACGGATGTCCTATAATCAAATACATATTAATAATATCCCACTTCCACATGGGCAACTCTATCTCTTGGAATAAGACACTAGGTCTCAAATGTTCTACCATGACCTGCTCACAAACCATACACTTAGTCACAAAGTTTGCCACATCTCTCTTTATATTATTCTACCAGTAGATTTCCTTTAAGTTATGGTACATTTTAGTCAAACTTAGATGAACTGTGTATGTAGAATCATGACCCTCGGTTAAAAGTCTTTCCCATATCCCATCAACATCAGGAATACATAACCTTCTTTGATACCTCAAGATGCCATGTCCCCTAATCTTAAAATCCATAACCTTTGCCTAACCCACATCATCCTTAATCTATATAAGTATCAGATCTAAAGCCAGTTTCTCCTTAACGTTAGTACCAAGCAATGATTTAACCATTACCTTAACAATTACTCGTCAATCATCAGAGTCCAAGAGATAAACTCCGAAGTTAGCCAACCTATGAATGTCCCTCACTAATCCTCTTTTTCCCTCATCAATGTGATATAGGATCCCTATAGACAACCTGCTAAGAGCATCACCAGCCATATTTATTTTACCTAGATAGTAGTACAAATTTATTTCATAATCCATAAGTAGCTTAAGCTAGCACCTCTTCCTGAGATTTAATTCCTTCTACATAAACACATACTACAAGCGCTTATTGTTTGAATAAATATCTAGATGCACTCCATATAAATAATGGTGCCATATTTTTAATATAAACACCATAGCTGCCAAATCTAAATCATAAGTTGGGTAATTCCTCTCATGAACCTTAATCTTACTTGAAGCATAGGCTACAACCTTGACAAGCTACATCAAAACACATCACGATCCTACATAGGACATATTACAATAGACAACAAATCTATTAGTAGTCTCGGGTAGAATCAAAACTGGGGCAGAAGTCAACTTTCATCAAATACCATCACCATTGATCTCAAATACCATTACTTTTTGCCCACCTAAATCCCCCTTGATTTCCATCAAAGTAGGATCTAGCATTTGCTTCTCCTTTCTCTCTGCATCAAGAGATGACCGAACCACTTTTTTAACCAACACACCACTATTCTCGTAGTCCAAAAGGCAAACTCCAAGATTAACCAAGCTGTGAATATCCCTCACCAAATCTCGGCCCTTCTTATCCATATGAGCCAAACTCCTCGTGGACAAGCTGCTAAGAGCATCAGCAACAACATTAGCCTTACTTGGATGGTTGTCAAGACTCACGTGATAGTCCTTGAGATGAATAGATATTGGACAAGTGTCCAAAAACAAATCTATCCCAAACTCAATCTCCCTATCTGGAAGAACACCACGAAGATCATCCAAAAAGACCTCAGGAAACTCATTCACCATCGAAATCGAATGCAAAGAACGACCTTTCGAGTTTGAATCTTTAAAATGGAGTAGATGATAGAGACATCTTTAAACCGGAGTAGTTAAACTATTTATACTATTTAGGGTTCCATTACTATGTGATACCATGCATAGTTCAAATAAATTCCAACAATTTAACTAAAAACATTATCATAGGCATTTTATCAAATATGTTGGGGGTATAGTCTTTCCAAAGCCAAAACCAAGTACCAATTAACTATTCCTATGCAACCAAATGTTCAAACCACCATAATAGTATGAAAACCATAAGTAACAGACATGGGAAAACCATAACCAACCATTGTAACCAAAACCCCCAACATATATTTGAAAACCCAAAATCATACAACATTTATTCCATGAAAAAAATTCATAAAATATGCCTTTAGTTGTAACTAACAATGAGGGAGGAGTAACATGCCTTAGATTGAGAAGAAGATGAGAAGAAAGCACCCTTAAAATCCTCAATTGACAACCTTGAAAGAAAACCTAGTTTTTGCTTAACCCAAGAGCCTTGAGATATTTTTGAGAGAGTTTAGAGTGTTTGGTTGATTTAAAATAGGTTAATGAAAACCCAAAAAGGTGATTTAAGTCGTGGGGTCCCAAGAAGTTATATGGGGAAATATCCAGAATACCCCCAACTTAAACTGTATTAATTTCCTATAAGAGAGTATGACTCTACCATACCACCCGCACCCTATCATACTAGTGGTACCACCACTCATACCATAGGAATCCCTTGGACCCCGAACACTGACCAATATATGACCACCCAAGACAAATCATACCCAACTATACAAGTAGTACTTTTAACCCGTACCTGAGGCAGAATTAAGAGGGGTTAACACGGTCCAACATATGAGTTGGACTATGCCACTCGTACCCTATCTCATAACTCATGGTGAGACACTCGTACTCAAATCCAAGTTAAGTTACCATGTTTTAGACTAAGTAAAGGAAAACCCAACCATAGGACCCATCACCCACTATACGGCTCGTACCCACCTGATTCATACCTTATTTAGAAACTCAATTACCCATCACCACCCAATACTGGACAATATATGACTGGGTCACTTGGCCTATACCCTTACCTTAAGACTAGTATGGTGATTCGTATGATGTCCAAAAAGCCAAAACCCTAAGAAATTTATAAGGACCAAAACCTAGGGTGTATCAACTAGGATAAATGAAGCCCTTATCAAGAAGATACTTTGGCTTATACTTTAGTTCCTTTAGTTTAGCCTGAGTCATTCTATAAGAAGGAATAAAAATAGGAAAGGTCTCTGGTAGAAGATCAATCCCAAACTCTATTTCCCTATTATGAGAAATCCTAGGAAGATCATCGAGAAAAACTTTAAGAAATTCATTAACCATGGGGATAGATTGCACCAAAGGACTCTCAAAGTTAGAATCTTTAATCCAAACTAGATGATATAGACACCCCTTAGAGATCATCTTCTGAGCTCTAAGATAAGAGATAAATCTCCTTTGGGTCCTAAGGAACCCCCTTCTTATTCAATCATTGATTCATTAGAAAAATAGAAACTGGCCTTTCGGGTCCTAAAATCTGGAGAAGTATAGCACAAATGAAGCCAATCCATCCCTAAGATAACATCAAAATCTACCATATCCAGCTCTATTAAATCCACCAACGTCTTTTTATAAAGAATGGACACCACAGAACCCCTATAGATTTTTCTAGCAATAATAGACTCCCCTATTAGAGTAGGAATAGAGAACGGTTCTAAAATACTTTTACGACTAAAACCAAAGTGTACAGCCACATATGGGGTCATATAAGATAGGGTGGAACTTGAATTAAGCAAATAATAAACATCATGAGAGAAGAGCTATAACATACCAGTAATAACATCTGGGGATGACTCAAATTCTGAATGAGTAGCAAGAGAATAGAGATAATTCTGGCCAGTGGCAGTACCAAAAGTGGTGCCTTTAGGTACAGGATTTAAAGAAGTGTCAAACAGGTCCTTATTAGCTCTGGTGGCAACTTTAATAGAAGGACAATCTCGCTACATATGAATAAGATAACCATAATTATAGTATCAATTTTTCCCCTCCTCATAATATCTATGGTGAATTTTCCCACAAAAATGGCCAGGAGGATAAGGTGGGGTTGACTTAGCTCCACTAGACTAAGACTAGTCACCCTATTTCTTAGGACCACTGGTAGCCTGATAACAACGAACACCTAGAGGCTTAGGATAAGGAGCATTGGATTTGAATAAGAATTTCCTGAATTCTTCTTCTTAGTCCATTGCCTACTATCTCTCCCACTATTGTAATGATTTTTACCTTGCTTTGAATATCTAAACTTCTTATTCTTTCTCTCTCCCATCTCTGCCTACTTTTTTTTCATCCTCCACCTGCTATATATAAACCACCATCTTAGATATATCCATATCATTATTTATAACATAGTAGCCTTATACTCTAACACTAAATCATGGGATAAACTAGAAGCAAACTATCTCATCCAGAACCTCATATTAGATACCAACTCTAGAACATAATGAAACAATTGCTGAAATTTCATAGCATACTCCTTAACACTTGTCATATCCTTCTTCAAGTTCACAAAATCTTTAGACTTATCTTCTCTTAACAGCTGAGTAAAGAAGTGATCAAGAAAAGCACTTGAAAAGTCATTCCATTGACTCAGCATCATCACCCCTTATTGCTTCCCACTCCTCATACCATTAATAAGATACATCCTTAAAGTGATACCTAGCAAACTCCACACCCTTTAAATCAGTAGAATGTATAACCTTAAATACTTTCTCCATCTCATTAATGAACCTCTGAGGATTCTCCTTAACCTTAGAGCCTATAAATGTTGAGGGATTCAACCTTATAAATAGGCTAACCTGAGTAAACCCAGATAAACTAATAGTAGAACAAACATGATCAGACCAATGAGATAGTGATGCCACGAATATAGCAAGTATATGCATAGACTTACGAAACTCCACATTAGAGATATCTCTCTAAGGAGACTATCTCAAAATTCTTGATGAGGACTAGTAGAGACTAGGGGAACTCTACATGGAGTGGTACAATTAGGAGCAGGGACCCTAGACCAGATCTGAACTTTATAAATAGGGCGAGTTCTCTCCATATCTTCTTCAGGTAAGTTAGAGGTTCCAACAAAGCTTCTACGACCTTTAGATCTTTGAGGAAGTATAATTTGAAATGTGAGTAAGGTAGGAGTTAGAGAAGTTTCATGATAACTAGACTATATAGCCTAAAATAGAAAATAAGAAAGAAAAACATTCCTAAATTCCACGTAGCCTTGATACGCCTAAATTACAACTCAAGTTAGAAAGTGTAAGTAGTCATTGTCAAATATAGAACCCAACTGGGTTGGGTGTCAAATTCCTCGGGGAATATTATGTTCACTAGGTATTGTGGTTTTTACTAGACTGTGGATCAAAGGTTCCAGAATCGAGGGGAATTTCGACTAATCACTTATATTCAAATGTTTGTCACAGAAAGTAATCCAATGGTAGGTTATATTGATAATAGTAATTCAATAAGAAAATTCAAACTAGAGTTATGGTTACCAAGATGCTTAAGCAGCTAAGGTTGTGAACTATTTTAGATTCCCAATGAACAATTCTTATTGCAAGAGTAATTGAATTCTATAGTTTACCTATTTGTTTCTCAACCTAAATGAGTAACTTATTTCTTAATTCTTTCAAACTTATGAAACATAATATAAATTCAACTATAATCTCACATGGGTTGATCCAGTTAAGGCATCTACCCTCTATCCAAAGGTTAAAGCCTTTAGATTTATGTAAACCTTGTCTTTTCCCAACAAGCACTTTTCTATTTGAACAAGTGTTGTTCTTGGGCTCACATTTCAAGTTTGAAATCGAGAAAAGTCATTAAATTGAAGAAGAGTTTATGGAATATCAATTACTCATGGGAATCTACTAAATCCACAGCTACACATTTACACGCAAGAAAGAGAAAAAACCATTGTCTTATTCGTAAATTAATTCAAAGTTTACTTACAAAAGTCACAATTATTTTTCTTTAATATTCAATAGAAAATATGATAAAGGATCTAGATCCACAAATCTCCAATGAATCTTAGAGAAACACTATGTAACAATATATTTTTAGTATGGAAAACCTAATGAAAGATAAGAGGTGGATAAAAGATACCTAATAAAACCTAAGACTGGGTATTTATATGTTCCCCAGGTAAAAAAGAATTTAAAATTCAAAACTATAAAATCCGCGTCCAAAGTAACGGCTAAAGTGGTGGTCCATCGAAAGTCTGACGATTCACTAAATTTGTTATCGATGAAGGTCCTTGAAAGCCCAGTTATGCTTGAGTATGACGGACAAAGTGGTGGTCCATCGAAAGTTTGACTAAATTATTCCCATCAACTAAAGAATAGCATAAATTAAACTAGGAAAGTTCTAGGTACTATACTAACTAGGAACTACTACAATTACTCGCACACACAGTGGCAACTGAGTCAAACTCATTTTACTATTCTTAAGATATGCATCCATGTCATGCGTATTTATAGATTAATGCCCACTACAGATTCACTAACAGTTGCTCCCATATCTTAGGAGACAAAGGTAAATAGTTAAATGGAAATGGTCATAGTTTGATGCCAAAATCATTCATTATTCATATTTACATCAAGATACTAACAACAACAATAGTACTTTTATTTCATGGACCAACATCAACAACATAACAAAATTTAAAAATATTAAAAAAAAATGCAAACTTAACATAATCCTACACATGCCAATTCTCATAGATAGCACATGGTAGGGGTTCAGAATATCGACAACACAACCCCCATGGTACAAGTACACCACCCCCATAGAAAAATATATGCATTGTCCTCAAATCACTAAATTAAAGTATAAAGAAGTGGGTACACTTGTATTGCCTCTTATTTATCTGAGGCATCTATGAAATATGGTGAGGCTCCTGCATCCTCACCTAGTGAAACATTGGACCCTATGGTTGTAGGGACACTAAAAACCTCATCCTTCTGGATCAGAGGAATCATCTCTCAAACCGATGTTGAACTTTGCCCCCTTGCTGAGGCAACACTTATAGATACCTCTGCTACTTCATCTTCTTCTCTCTTCTTTCTCTTCTCTTCATCCTTCCTTGATTTCTTTTAAGCTCTTTTCAGATCATGTTGTTCCTTTTGATCCGATGTTATTTCTGCTCTTTTTCTCCTCTTTTCTTCTTTCCTTGCAGCTCACTTATCTATGTGCTGCTTTCCTTTGTCTTTCATAGGTTTTCCCATCAAATTCATAATACATTCATCAGCGTCACTCACCACTAAATCTGGGTCAAAAATAGTCTATTGTGGTTACCTTCCCTTTAACTCTATCTCCTACTTAAATTCAACCATGAGCTTTGCAAGATCAGGGAGGGATAGTGTATCTAGCCTTTTGTTTATATGGTGCTCCATGCTATCCATCCTAGATTAGATAGTCTAGAATGGATGGATTGCCTCAGCTATAATTCCATCAATAATAGGATTAAATTTTGATTCCCATTTATCTAACTATCTCTGAAACTGTTTTTGCAGCTTTACAAATTTTGCAAAATTCTCCTGCATCAACCTGTATTTGGAAAAGTCTGCTCCATCCATAGATTGTGCAAAACCCGACCCTGCAGAAGTACTTTGAGGTACACACTCGGGTGGCACATAAGTGGTGATGGGCAAAGGCATACCTGCAGGAATTTTTATATCAACGGGATCTAGCACCGACTGAGTCTGGTAAGCAGGAGGCTTGGTGACACGTATCTTGAACTTTGAGTGATCTTTCAACTTTTGAATGTCTTGTCTATGTGTAGTCGAAATTGCATTGTCAACTCTATGAATTAGGGACACACTGGCCAGTTTGCATAACTCATTGATTAAGCATGGGAACGGTAATGTACTGGTTGTTTAATGTGCCGTCATGAACATCTCATCTGTAATAATCTAGCTGAAGTCAACTTGCAGCCCTGAAACCAAGCTTGCCACCAATACGGCTCTTTTTTATCCAAGTTTCTGTTACCTTTTGTTGGCATCATCCTTAAGAGAACAACAGCCCACCAGAACTTAGCCTTGAAGCTAATAGAATATTTTGCAATACGCTCCCATTGATTAGTCAACCAAGAAAGGTTACCATCATCAGTCATTAATGAAGCCACCTAAGTCCTCTAAGTGGATGCGGTTCTCAACCTATACTTAAGATCAGGTATAGAAGGGGGAGCCTCATACTCTGGCCCAAATAGAATCCTATTTATTGTTCGGGCTGAATATCAATAGTGACTCCTCAAAAAATTACGGACTCTCTGTTCGGCAAGCTTTCAACTGACATCCCCTTTGGACAGTCATTTTCTACTAAAGCAAGATAATTGGCAAATAATTCTCTTACCCAATTCAGTTGATATGCTTATGATAGCCTACTCATCTATGCTAGTTTATAACCATTGAAACGGTGTTCCAACTTAGGATATTCATGAAGCTTCATTATCACAATTTGATGTTCCTCTGCGAATGGCCATTTTATCCCTCTTATTGTAGGTGTCAATCCATCATAGAATTTCTCTTGTGCTCCCTCTATTTGTTATCTAATCACCTCTCAAACTTGAGGATCCTTATGCTAGATAACATTAGCATCCTCAGGTTCAGTATCTACATCTGTTGCTTTCATTTGTTCTCCTATGTTAGCAACTTCAATTTCACCCTTGATAGGCTCGGGTTGATTTGTAGCAACCATTTACTCATCTGGACTTAAGCTAGTACTATTTATACTACTGTTGCTCTCCTCTTCAAATTGGAAGAGTGTGGGAGTTTCTCTTTTGCATTGCTTGGTGTTGTACGCAAGTGCAGATTTGCCTCTACCCCTTTAGGATCTTCCTCCTCTATTTGGTGTAAGCTTATGAGATATAACAGCTGAACAAGAAGTGAGGAATTAGTTCATATCACAAAAATAGCCTAACAGTGAAAAATTAGACTTGACGACTACATTGGGGGTCCATCAGGTCTGGTGGTCCATTAGGTAGGCAGTCAGGTCCTATCTAGAATACTTGTAAATTCAGAGAGTTGTAATGGTCTAGATGGTGGTCCGTCGCAAAGTTGATGGTCCACTACTTTGATCGTCGTATCTTAACTAGTGTGTGTCTTTTCTGGGGTTGTTCTTGCGACAGTCCATTTGGTGGTCCATCACAAACTTGACGGTTCACCATTTCAACCGTCATACACCCTTCTTCAGATTTGGTATTCAAGTCGATATTTTGTCGAATATTTAGCATGGAATCCTAATTTTATAGAAAAAATTGACACCAACTTCGCATTTATGCACACAAATCCACACTTTTGAGCATATGGATTACTCATACTTCACCCACATAGAGTATATTATCATTCCGGACTCAAAACAAGTTAAAGCCAAAGAAGAAAACAAGATGAACTTTTATCAACCAACCAATTATTCATTTTATGTTGTATTAGTTCAAAAAGTGAAGACATGGAGGTTTTCATACCTTGATGTTGCTGAATTTACTCCTTTACTTGCTTGCAAATATTGAGAACAAACTTAACTTAAAACTCTACAATTGCTTTCAAGAATGTTTGAGATGAAGATAAAGAAGAGAGGTGGTCACTTAAATAGGAAAAAGAAGAGTAGATAGAGAGTCCCAGGAAAAGCAAATGCCTTCAAATGCGGTTACCAAATTGATTTTAAAGGCATTTGATCTTCCTGGGACTCTCTATCAACTCCCTTTTTTCCTATTTAAGTTACCACCTCTCTTCTTTATCTCTTTAAAATCTGGAAGCAGTTGAAAGAGGCTTTCCTAGAAAGATTTTTTCCACCTTCTAGGAGGATACAGTTGAGGGATGAAATTAGTAACTTCTGACTGTCTCCCACTGAAGCTCTTCATGAGACCTAGGAGAGGTTTAAAAAGAAGCTGATGCAATGTCCAAACCATAACATGATAGATATTCATTTAATGGAGACTCTTTATCGGGCTTTGAACTCTATTACAAAGCTAGTAATGGATAATGCTACAGGAGGGTTGTTTGTTGACCTTACTTTTATAGAGGATTCGAAGATGCTTGATCAAATGACCAAGCAGAGTAGAGCTTGGCATACCAGGGATTTTATGGTAGCAAGCCCTACTGTGTCTGGTAGTATGACTGCAGAGCAATGCAAAAAGGAAGAAGAACGTGACCAGGACATGGCACACTTGAAGACACAGATGGATTTGCTGACTAAGCATCTATTGTCTGGAAAAAATAAAGAAGGTAAAAGCTATTGCATCCCAGAGAAGAGCTGACTCTGATTTGGAAGAAGAGGAAAATTATCTCAATAATCAGGGGGTTTTCGAGGCAATATCCAAGGAAATCAAGGTCATAACTATTATGATAAATTTGGTTACAAGGATAGAGATCAAGGAAACTAGAAGAGTAAAAATGATAAAAGAAGACTATATGTGCCTCCTAGAAGCAGAGATAATGCTGCAACTAGCTCTGGCAAAATGTCCATGGAGGACATGATGTAGAAATTATTAAAGAGAGTTGAGGCTACCAACTCTGGGGTGACTACTATGAAATGCGATTTGTCTTCCATGAGTCAGTTGGTAAACTCACACTCTACTTCTATCAAATAGTTGGAGCAGTAAATAAGCCAACTCTCAGCAACATTGAATCGAAGAAAAAGTGGAACTCTACTAAGTGATATAGTTTAGAATCCTCGAAATAATGGCTCTTGCATGGCAATTACCATATAGAGTGGTAAGGTATTACCAGACCCATCTGTGGACAAAGCTGTGATTGAAGACATAATTGACGAGGATATTGACCATGGAGAAAGTCTTCCAGTGGAGTTTGACAAACTGGATGATATTATTGATGATACATCATCCAACTATTAGCAGGTTGATGAGTTA
This sequence comes from Capsicum annuum, assembly GCF_002878395.1. NCBI lineage: Eukaryota > Viridiplantae > Streptophyta > Magnoliopsida > Solanales > Solanaceae > Capsicum > Capsicum annuum. Next base: position 103,102,359 of record NC_061111.1, on the reverse strand, counting down.
GAGAAGAGCAAGGGAAAGGAGGCTGAAGTGGTGGTTACTATGCTTCCAAAACCACCGCCTCCATTCCCCCATCGATTGAAGAATAGGGAAGATAACACAAATTTTGGCAAGTTTATGGCCATACTTAAGCAGTTGACAATTAATTTAATATTAGTGGAAGCATTGGAGCAAATGCCCGAGTATGCAAAGTTCATGAAAGACCTTATTACGAAGAAATGGGCAGTTAGCTATGAGCCGATGGACAATATCCATTATTGTGGTGCTATCTCTACAAGGTCTTTGGTGCAGAAGAAGCAAACTCAAGAGAATTTACCATTTCGTCCACTATTGGGACTCTTGATTTCACAAAAGCTCTATGTGATTTGGGAGCTAGTATTAATTTAATGCCACTTGTTGTGTATAAGAAATTTGGCTTGGGGGATCCGACTCCTACAAACATGAAATTAGTTATGGTGGATAGATCTGTGAAGTGGCCAATGGGAATTCTATATGATGAATTAGTTAAGTTATCTAGTTTCATATTTCCAGCTAATTTTGTTATTCTCAATTGCGAGGTTGACTTTGAGGTGCCTATAATCTTGGGTAGACCTTTCCTCATAATCGGGAATGTACTTATTGATTTGCAGAAAAATGAGCTACTCTTTAGGTTGAATGATGAAGTAGTTTGATTCGATGTATATTAGTCCATGAAACAGCATAAATACATGAGCGTTTTCTTTATTGTGGATATCTATTATGAGAAGGAGCAGAAAGTGGCTATAGAAGAAAAATTTGTTATGGAGACCTTAGCTACTGTATTGATAAATTTTGATCATGATGGTATTAAGGATTATGAGGAGACGGTGTGTGCCTTAACGGGCATGGGGTCTTATTCATATGCACCCAAGAAGTTGGACTTGGACTTGAAAAATTGCCCCAGTCCACCAGCCAAGACATCTATTGAAAAGCCACCTAGTTTGGAGTTGAAAGAGTTACCCGGTCATTTGAGGTAAGTGTTCTTGGGCAGCAAGAATACACTACCTATTATTATTGCTGCTGACTTAGGTAAGCAATAGGTGGAATCCCTTATCTCTACTCTTAAGATATATAAGAGAGCTATTGGTTGGATGATTGCAAATATTTTTGGTATTCCTCCTGGTATATGTACACGTAAAATAAAGCTAGAGGAGGATTGTGTCCCGACTATTAAGTATCAGCATCATCTAAACCCACCTAAGCAAGAGGTGGTGAATAAAAAAATCATCAAGTGGCTAGATGCAAGAGTGGCATACCCAATCTCAGATAATAAGTAGGTAAATCCTGTTCAGTGTGTGCCTAAAAAAGGGGGCATGACAGTGGTGGATAACGAGAAGAATGAGTTGATTCCACTCAGGCCTGTTATTAGATGGAGGTTGTGTATGGATTACAAAAAACTCAACTCATGGACATTGAAGGACCACTTCTCAATGCCTTTCATGGATCAGGTGCTTGATCAGTTACTGGGAAGAGGTTAGTATTATTTCTTGGATGGTTATTCTGGTTACAATCAGATTTTTATAGCCCCGAAAGATCAGGAGAAAATGACATTCACCTGCCCATATGGTACTTTTTCTTTTAAGCGGATGTCGTTTGGATTATTTAATTCACCATTACCTTTCAACGGTTCATGATGTCTATTTTCTCAGATATGGTTGAAGACACCTTGGAGGTGTTTATGGATAATTTTTTTATGGTAAGAGATTCGTTTGAGCTGTGTTTGGTAAATCTGACTAGGGCCTTGCAGCTATGTGAGGAGTTCAATCTTATGCTTAATTGGGAGAAATGTCACTTCATGGTGAAGGAGGGCATTGTTCTCGGACATAAAATTTCAGCAAAGAGGATTGAAGTTGATCGAGCTAAAGTTGAGGTTGTAGAGAAGCTTCCACCTACTATTTCAGTGAAGGGGGTGCATAATTTCCTTGGTCATGATGGCTTTTATAGGAGGTTTATAAAGGACTTCTCATAGATTGCAAACCCCCTTTGCAAACTTTTGGAGATGGAAGTCAAATTCTCCTTTGATGATAATTGCTTGAAGGTATTTGAATGCCTTAATGGAAGATGGTTGATGCTCCTACTATTGTTGCACCAGATTGGTCAAAACTGTTTGAGATCATGTGTGATGCAAGCAGCGTTGACCTTCGAGTTATGCTAGGACAAAAGAAAGATAAATTGTTTCATCCAATCTATTATTCTAGCAAAGCACTGAATGAAGCTCAAAAGAAGTACACTATCATACAACAGGAACTTCTTACAGTAGTCTATGCTTTTGAGAAGTTTTAGGCATATTTTCTAGGAACCAAGGTAGTGGTCCACACCGACCACGCAGCCTTGAGATATTTGATGGCAAAAAAGGATACAAAACCAAGGTTGATTAGATGGGTGCTTCTACTTCAAGAATTTGACTTTGAAGTCAAAGATAAAACGGGTTGCAAAAACTAAGTTGTGGATCATTTGTCCAGACTGGAAAGTGAACAAGCAGTTAGACATGAATTGTAGATAAATGATACATTTCCAGACGAGGAAATCTTCGCTGCTGTTATGGATAAAATACCTTGGTATGCTGATTTTGCAAATTATGTGGTGAGTGAGGTGATACCAGAGAATCTTTCCTTTCATCAAAGGAAAAAGTTTCTCCATGATGTGACCCATTACTTCTGGGATGAGCCGTATCTTTTTCAGCGATGTTCGGATGGTATTATTAGATGGTGCATCCTATAATTAGATATGTTGAGTATACTATGAGTGAGTTATGCTTCCCTAGTTGGAGGTCGCCATGCAAGTGATCGAACTGCAAGTAAAGTGATTTAGAGTGGCTACTATTGGCCCTCTTTTTTCAAAGATGCCTACAAGTTCCTGAAGAGGTGTGACCAATATCAAAGGCAATGGTCCATCTCAAAGCACCATGAGATGCCAATGTCAAAAATACTGAAGGTCGAATTATTTGATGTCTGGGGCATTGATTTCATGGGGATCTTCGTGAGCTCATTTGGGATGAAGTACATATTAGTGGTTGTTGACTATGTGTCAAAATGGGTTGAGGCGGTGGCTCTGGTAGATAATGAAGGAAAGAGAGTTATTGCATTCTTTAGGAAAAATTCCTCTCTCACTTTGGGGTACCACGTACTATCATCAGCGATGGAGGATCACACTTTTGCACCAAGATGTTCAGAGTTGCCTTGGCAAAATATGGAGTTAAGCAGCATAAAGTGGCTACACCAAACCACCCACAAACCAGTGGGCAAGTAGAAATCTCTAATCGGGAAATCAAAACTATACTTGCCAAGACTATAAATGCTAGCAGGAAGGATTGATCTAGGAAGTTGGACGATGCCTTATGGTCATATCTAATGGCTTTCGAGACACCAATTGGAATGTCGCCATACCAATTGGTTTATGGAACGGCATGCCATTTGCTGATTGAGCTAGAGCATAAATTTTTGTGGGCACTGAAGTGGCTTAACTTGAATTGGAGTGAGTCAGCAAATATGAGACTGGGGCATCTGAATGAGATGGACGAGTTTCATCTTGGAGCAGTCTGATCTATACAAGGAATGAATGAAGAAGTACCACGACCGTAAGATTGAAAAGCGGGATTTACAGAGAGGTGACTTGGTGCTTTTGTTTAACTCCAAACTCAAGCTATTTCCAGGTAAGTTCAAATCCCAACGGTCCAGCCCATTTAAAGTGAGTCAAGTCTACTCATCTGGAGTAGTGGAACTTGAAAATGAAAACGGAAGTGTCTTCAAGGTAAATGGACAGTGTGTGAAACTGTATATCAGTCTAATGGACCCAATAAGGAGTATTGATACTGCCTCTATCGATGACGTCTAAGTAATCGAGATAACTGAGTCGTGTCGCAACGATAACTCAAGCGCTAGTGGAAGGCAACCCACAGTGTGTTGTTGTAAAGAATTGTTTGAATTATTTTGTTGTTCTAGTGCATTTTTATGTGTTTGTAAAGTGTGTAGGATTTAAAATGCAGCAAAAAAAGGAGTAATACTATTGGGAAAAGGGGGGGACATCTAAGCTACTGGAACAAAAATGACGGTCGAATTGGTGGACCACCAGTCACCTGACAAACCACCATTTCAATCATCACAAAGAAGCTAAAAAATTCATTCACTAGAAAAAATTAACGGCCAAAGTGGTGGACCGTCACTAAATTTGTGGACCACCACACTAACCGTCAAAATCAAGTTGAGTTGCTCAAATTCTGGTAAGGTGCGATGGCCAAAGTGGTTGACCATCACAAATTTGATGGATCGTCACTTGGACCATCAAAATTAAACTGAGGTGACCATGTTCTGGTAAGGTACGATGGCCAAAGTGGTGGACTGTCATAAATTTGGTGGACCATCACTTGGACCATCGAAATGAAACTAAAGTGACCTTGTTCTGGTAAGGAGCAATGGCCCAAATGGTAGTCCATTGCATTCCCTATGGACCATCATAGTAGCCATCACTGTTACCCTAGCACTGGGTCAGGTCAGGTTAAAAATTATTCTTTATTTATGTGACCCGTATTTGACCAAATTGATTTTAAAGAGGTAAAAAAGTGATTCACTGATGCAGCAAAATCCACACCCTCTAAATCAGTAGCATGTGTAACCCTAAATATCTTCTCCATATCATTAATGAACCTCTGAGGATCCTCCTCAACCTTTGAGCCTATAAATGTCGTAGGATTCAACCTCATAAATAGGTGAACCTGAGTAACCCCAGATGAACTAATAGTAGAACAAACATGATCAGACCGATGAGACAGTGATGCCAGCAATTGATCAAGCATATGCATAGACTAACGGAACTTCACATTAGAGATATCTCTCTTAAGAGACTAAGCATAAGTGTAACTAACTATGTCGAAAATCTCAATGAGGACTAGTAGGAACGGGTGTAACCCTGCGTGGAGTGGTACAACTAGGAGCAGGGACCCTAGACCAGATCTAAACTTCATAAATAGGGTGAGTTCCCTCCATATATTCTTCAGGTAAGTTAGAGGTTCCAACAAAACTTCTACAACTTTTAGATCTTTGAGGAAGTATGATTTGAAATGCGAGTAAGCCAGGATTTAGAGAAGTTTTATGATAAATAGACTATATAGCCTTAAATAGAACATAAGAAAGGAAAACATTCCTAAACTCCATGTAGCCTTAATACACCCAAATTAAAACTCTCATTAGAAAGTGTAAGCAGTCGCTATCAAATACAGAACCCAACTGGGTGTCCAATCCTATAGGGAATACTGTGTTCACAAAGTGTTATGGTTGTTACTAGACTGTTGATCAAAGGTTCCAGAATAGAAGGGAATTTTGATTTATCAATTTTATTCAAATATTTGTCACAGAAAGTAATCCAACTGTAGGTTATATTGCTAATACTAATTCAATAAGAGAAGTCAAACTAGATTTATGGTCAAGATGCTTAAGCAACTAAGATTGTGAACTATTTTGGATTCCCAATGAACAATTCTTATTGCAAGAGTAATTGAATTATATGGTTTACCCATTAGTTTCTCAACCTAAATGAGTAACTTATTCCTTAATTCTTTACATAATATTAATTCAACTATAATCTCACATGGGTTGATCCGGTTAAGGCATCTACCCTCTATCCAAAGGTTAAAGCCTTTACATTTATGTATACTCTTCCTTTTCCTAACAAGCAATTTTCTATTTGAACAAGTCTTGTTCTTGTGCTCACTTTTCAAGTTTGCAATCAAGAAAAGTCATTAAATTGAAGAATAGTTTATACAATATCAATTACTCATGGGAATCTACTAGATCCACAACCCAAAATCAGTTTTTCACATCAAGGTTCCCATAACCCTAGTTATGGGAGCTTAGCCACATATTTCCATCCAAGAAAGAGAAGAAACCATTGTGTTATTCATAAATTAATTCAAAGTTTACTTACTAAAGTCACAATTGTTGTTCTTCAAACTTCAATAGAAAATATGATAAAGGAATCTAGATCCATAAATCTCCAATGAATCTTAGAGAAAAACTATGTAACAATGTACTTTTAGTATCGAAAACCTAATGAAAGATAAGAGATGGATAAAATATACCTAATAAAACCTAAAACTGGGTATTTATATGTTCCTCAAGTAAAAAGAATTTAAGATTCAAAACTATAAAATCCGCATCCAAAGTGACGGCTAAAAAGGCAGTCCGTCGGAAGTCTAATGGTTTACCAAATTTGCCATCGATGAAGGTACTTAAAAGCCCAGTTCTGCTTGAGTTTGATGGCCAAAGTGGTGGTCCGTCGGAAGTTTGATGGTCCTAGAGAGCCCAGTTTTGCTTGGAACTGACAGCCAAAATGGTGGTCCGTCGGAAGTTTAACGGTCCACCATAAGGGTCATCACTGATGGTCCTGGAGAACCCAGTTCCACTTGACACTGATGGCCAAAATGGTGGTCCGTTGAAAGACTGACGGTCCACCATATGGATCATCGCTGAGTCATCTGAAGACATAGGTTTTGTTTAGGCCTGAAGGTTGAGTTGGTGGTCCGTCGCAAGACTGACGGCCCACCACATAGGCGATCATTGAGTTTTTTAGGTTGCCTTGTTCTGTATAACACTGACAGCTAAACTGGTGGTCTATTGCAAGACTGACAGTCCACTATTTTAACCGTCAGAAGTATTTTTCTGCTAATTTTCTGAATCTTTTTCTTCAGCTAGCTCCTTACCCTGAAAAACTGAAACCTAGTCTTAAATGCAACCTTAGTTGCTTGAAAACATTCAATTTTCCCAAGAAAAAAGATGAAAAATATTTCATTTAAAGCCGGAACATCAAACCTCCCCTTTATAAGTGTGGTGTACTACACACCCATAAAAGGGAATCTACTCTACATTGATATATGGACCCAAAGACCCTGAACCATGCTTTGATACCAAGCTTTTCATGACCCAACCCTAGGCTTGGTTATGACAAGTATCTCAAGACCACCAAGGGCCAAAGACCACACCCTTAACCTTACCTCAAGATCATAATAGAGGTAAATAGTGAAAGTCAACCAAATAGTATTAGGATAGATAAGTCAAATAGGAATTCTAAGGATCCAAAACAAACAAACAACCCACACTTATCCAAAATATCCTATAAAATTAGAATACCAACTAAGTCAGGCATGCCTTCGACTATGACAAAAGGAATCCAAAATAAAATACCAAGACAATAAAAAAAACTAGTGAGATGACAGGGCCTCCCAAAAGAAGGAGGCTCACCACTTCACAGCATATCAATTGGAATACAGAATCACCTAACATTGTACAGCAGCAACAAAAAATCCATCTAACCCTATATCATGAAATGACGTAGCTTCCAGGGACAGTCGGTAGGGAGAGCATTGGCATGTAACACAAGGGATAGAGATAAAATAGTCCAATCACCAAAGTATAGTCATAAACCATATCCATCACATTCATATACATATATATAGGATAACAGGATGGGTACAAGGGCCATTAAACTAAGAGTTTAAAGATTTATCTTGAACTGCGTAGCTCAATCCATTCTAAAGGTAACCATGGGCTATTGGGTCCAACTCTTCTTCTAGAAGGGCTCCAATCTGTGTTATCCAATTAACAGAGGAAAATTTGAGAAAAGTCTAAATACACAAAGGCTATAGCCTTACTAAAATATATATATAATGTGTCCATCAAGCACATGGTCACATGGACCCCCAACTCCGAAAAACATGAGTTTCAGTGTTAATCCCCCTGGGACCTAGACCTTTCCAGTGAGCTAGACAATTTTCTTTAAGCCCAAATTAAAACACTTTGCACATAACTAACCATTAACCCAGGAATCATTCATTAAGGCATTTACCAACATGGTATTGTCATATCAATAAGCATGCAAGCTAATATAATTATGTCAAACCATCCCACCAACCAACACTGGTTAGTATACGACCGGATCATAACATTTGTAACCCAACATATGGTTTATACCCATGAGACATATTGGGTCCACAAATCAGAATTTTAGGAAATTTTCTAAAGTCCAGAAACCAGGGTGTTTCAGTCTCCCCCACTAAGAACATTCATCCCCATGATGGACAAGGTAGGGGTAACCACATGTTAGAGTCATTTGCATTATCAAATATATTCCCCAAAATAAAGATTCAAAGATATAAAAATTTTCTTTAACAAACTATGGAAACAAAGATATACTGAAGACACATACCCTCCACACGAATCCTAGGAGCAAAAAATAAATGTGGATATTTGGACTTCATGTCCTCTTACACTTCCCATGTAGCTTCTTCCACCTTATGGTTCTGCCAAAGAACTATAACCAAAGACACATCCTTGGTACACAACCGACGAACCTATCTATCTAAGATCTCAATCGAGACTTATTTATAAGATAAAGAATCAGTTATATCTAGTCTTTCCAAAGGAATAATCGAAGAAGGATCACAATGCGCTTCCTCAACATGGAAATATGGAAGACCGGATGAACCAAGCTCAAGCTAGAAGGAAACTCCATCTTATAAGCAATATTACCAACTTTTCACAAAATATAATAAAGACCCATATACCGGGGGCTGAGCTTCCCCTTCTTATCAAGCCGCATAACTTCTTTCATGGGACATACCTTAAGGAAACCCTAATCCCCAACCTTAATCTCTAATTCTCTATGTCTGACATCCACATAGGACTTTTGGTAACTTTGGGCAGCCTAAAGCCTATCTCGAATCATATTCACTTTCTCCATGGCCTGGTAAACCAAGTCAGGACCAAACATGTCCATCTCACCAAGCTCAAACCAACCAATAGGATACCTATACTGCCTACCATACAATGAATAAAAAGGGTCCATACCAATACTAGAATGATAGCTATTGTTGTAAGCAAACTCCACCAAAGGTAGATGCTACACCCAATTGCCACCATAATCAATCACACAGGACTGAAGCATATCCTTAAATATCTGAATAGTTCTCTCTGCTTTCCCATCTATCTGTAAATAGAATGTAGTAATCAAACTCACCTTGGTCCCCAACCCTCTCTGAAAAGATTGCTTAAAGTGAGACATAAACTATATGCCACGATAAGAAATAATCAAAATAGGCACCCCATTGTAATACCCCATATTATTCTTTAGTTTAGTTCATCTCCTAGTGCATACATAAGAAGCTTAGAACCTGAAAATTTCACTAAGTGATGGAGACTTAGTCATATATTTGACTCCTTAACTTCATAGATTTTTAAGTTGACCTTTCGGGCTCTGATACGTTGGTTTTTCAGTAGATTCATGTTCAGGGGTGTAAGGAGCATATCTCGGAGAAGTTTTAGAATTTTGGATGAGGTTTGAACCATTTTAGGATTGTATTTCCAGTGGCTCACCATGATCACACTGCATTGCGGTAAAGTGCTAAATCGCATGCATCCTTTGGATGGCAAAATTCCAGTGGCTCAATACGATAAGCTCACGTCGAGCCAAGCCCCTAAATCTCACTCGTCCTTTGGATGGAAAATTCTAGTGGCTCAACATGATAAGCTCGCATTGCACCAAACCTCTAATAGCACTCGTTCTTTGAATGGTAAATTCTTGTAGCTCAATATGATTCCACCGTGTCACGGTGAAGGTGTATTTGCCATGTTCTGGATCCATAATTCAAAATGCATGTGTCATGACCTTTACCCTAGTGTGTGAATTGCTTATTAGGTGAATAATGTTCATAGAAATCACTTAGATCAAAGTTAAGCTAAGAACTTTAGATTCGTCCAAAGTTTGGGGTTCTATTCTACAAGAGTCAACTTCGAAAGCGCGTAACTTTTAATGTATGTATAATTTTCCAGCTAAAGACCCACCAAATTGTAGATAATTTAATCATCTTTCAAACAATACCAATTTTGTCTTAATTCGATACCCAAGTTACAACATTTTTCGTATAAGGCAGTAAGCTTCCGCGATGGTACCGCATCGTGGTAAGGTGCAGAATCATAATTCGGGTTACGAATTTTTGGTTTAAATGAGTGAGGGCCAGTTGGTTCTTTTCCTACCTTAACCCAGGTAGTAAAAACAGCAGATTAGATGTCATTCTAAGCAATATATACTCATTATTCACCAAATATCTCTCTAAGAAACCCTAAAACTCAAACTTTAACTCCAAGAAATCCAAAGTTTCAGCATTCCTTTTTCAAGATAATCAAGAATTCAAGTTTCCGGATTCAAGAACTTAAAGAAAAAGCTTCAAGAACATCATTAGGAATTCAAAGTTTAAGCTTCTACATCCAAATAGTCAAATAAGGTATGTAGGATTACGAACAAGGATACTCCTTTCATCCTTGTGCCCAAAACTAGTCTTTAAAGTTGAATTTACATGATTTTCAATTTAAGGTTCATACCTAATTATCATTATTTGAAGATTATGATGTTACAAGTGATTTAAATGTTGAATTACATGTCTACTTTCACATCTTTATGCGTGTGACTTGACTTTACAGATTTAGAATTGATTTTCATTATCTTGACTAGAATTATTAAAGAATTTAAAGATTTTATTATTGAACATGAACTTTGTGATGATTGGATATAAGTTTATAGCATGGATTTTAATCCCTAAGTATAAGAATTGATATTTCAATAAGATTATGCTTTTAAGCATCCCATGATTAGTTTATATTTAGATTTTAAACAAGATTTAATCTTTTGATCCTCAGCTAAGATATGGAATCCACTTTATAATTTTGATTACAAATTTTATTATAGTTTAAAGTAAATAGATGCACAATTGGTTTTCTTTATAAGCCCTTATGCAAATTTTAAGGTGGATATTCTACAGAATGAGCATACAGATTAAAGGGAGCAGTATTTAGCACCGAGTTGGGTATAGTCATATGTCCCAAAGCTACGAGCCAATGTAGGTACAGATTACTTGGATTATTCTCATTTATATGGATGACAGATATAGATTATGATCACTTATCTTAGGTTATACTACTTGTCAAGAGTATGACACCGCTCCCTAACGTGAGGTTTTTCCATAAGGGAACTAGACTTGGACACTATGATAGCTCACATAGTGTATGTCGGTTAGAAGAACCTCCCTAACAGAAAAGAATAACAGAACTTCTTTTAGAAACTAAATTTAAAGGCTCAAGATTTTATTCAAATATTTCTTTACATAAGACATTAGCTACGAGATTTCAGCTTCCAGTTTACAGATATAAAGGTGAGTTTTTTTTTTACAATTAGCTTGTATGATTTGAAAAATAAACATAATTTCAGTTCTACTTACTCCACTATTAGAAAGAGTAAAAGTACAACTTTTAGAACTAAGTGTTATGGCTCATAAGATTTACATAGTATGCTTTATCATTCATGATTTATGATTTTCAGCTTTCAGACATTCAAGCCAATGTGAGTCATTTACACTTAGCATGCATTCTTGAAGAGTTTATACGAATATTGAGTTATTGTTTTAACTTATGCATTCACCCCCACATGATCAGTATATTCCAAAAGTACTGATCCACATATATGTCTATGTGCTACATTGTCTCATAATATAGTACCAGTTGTAGCACTCACATCATAATCTGACAGTTGCAGCTTCCAGTCAGCAGGTGATGGGTTCTTTTGATTCAAGGACTCGAGTAAAGTCTAATTTTACTAGATTTTCTTATATTCAGTCATATTGATTAAGGATAGTTGGGGTCATTTCCGGCTCCCTATAGCTAGTATTAGTAGAGGCTTCATAGACAGTTAGTAAAGTTGATGTATTTGATTCCAATTTCGTTTTGTAAAAGCAGGGTTGTAATCATTTTAATTTAGTTTTGTATTGATCAGATTCAAAAAAGATTTATCTTTCGCATATTTCATTCAAATTTATGTATTTTATTCAGTTGCTCATGGATTATGCCAGTAGAAGGGTTAGCTCGGGATCACTTGTGGTCCTAAGCACCGTGTGATGAATAGGGGTAGTGTAGGGTCGTTACACCCTTGCATCTTCACAATCTCCTAAAGATACAGTTTCGCATAATCCTTCATCGAGAAGGTAGTCCACACTGGCAAAAAGTATGCAGACTTAGTCATCCTTCCCACGATGACCCAAATCAAATTATATTGATTTTGAGACCAAGAAAGACCGATAAAGAAGTCAATATTGATCACTTCCAACTTTCATTTGGGCAAACCAATTTTTTTATACAACCTTTTTTGCCTCATGTGCTCAACCTTAGCCTATTAACACACCTCTTCATTCCACAAAATCATCTACATCCCTCTTCATTCTATTCCACTAATAGATCTCTCTGAGATCATGATACATCTTAGTCGAGCCAAGATGAACAACATAGCTGTCATGCCTCAAATTCTATTAGGGCGGACTGGTCCTCATAACCGAGGAGGCACAGTAGAACCAGCTCATAACCTTATACTTCCCATGCATACCTCTATGACAACCCAAAATTCGGATAGCATCATGTCACATATAAAAGGAAATAATCACCTGTATAAGCTTGAGCACACATATATATGTATATACAATACTTGGCCGGTGGAGCCATCACGTCTATTAACAAAACACCACCTTGACTGTACATTAGGTCTACAAAGCCTCTAGATAATACACAGAGTTTAACTAAGGTCGGGACACACACCGCCATATAACTAACTTCGATACAATACCAAAAGTGAATGGATATGACACAACTGGAGCTCACCAAAAGCAGCTGGATATCCTGGCTCCTACTTGTGCGGTGTATGAGCTGAGGTACCTGTGCCTGCAGCATGAAATGTAGGTCCCCCGTGGGGGACATTAGTACGAAATATGTACTGAGTATTTTAAGTTATAGAAAATCACATATGATATAGGAGCTCAATAGAAATCAGAAACAAGTGAATAAATAGTAATAGGAGTGGACCACACTTATTAGAACTTGTGACAACCTGTACATTGTATTTATTCAATCACTTTACCTTCGTTCTTATCATCTTTTTAATCATTATTGTACTGTACTGTGACCATTAGGCTGCCTCCACTACATATCAACTAGGATCGACCCATGATAGGCTTATGCCCCTAGGATACCACCCATAAACACATAAATAAGGATCGACCCATGAGAGGCTTATGCCCCTGGGAACCACCCGATAAGAGAGAACTTCCATCACTTAGTTCAATTAATCTTTGAGATTGTTATTTTGGTCGCCACCGCATTTTTGATATTTTGAAACAATGATACATCAATAAGAGAAATATAAATACACCATCAATGCAATAATAATGAAGTAACATCAATGAAGTATTTTGGAGTCATCAATTCCATAACAATGAAGTAGGAACTTATTGGTATATCAATGAAACATTTTGGAGTCATTAATAGCACATGGATCTTGTTTGAGTAACCGGATACCTTCTGACATTCATTAGTGCAATAAACATGTAAGATTTAGAATACAAGTAAGTATTGGAATGTCTTGACATCTTGTAGGGTGGAAACAAGTTCATTGGTAACGTAGGACATCATACAAAACCATTATGGATCACATGTTATTGAATAACTTTGGAAACTTTCTTAATAGAACAATTGTTCACTTTCATGCCAAAGATATGGTATAGAGTATGCTTTACATACCTGACTGTCAACCTTCAATACTAGTCCCAAATGGACTTCCCGTATTTTCGGATTACTTATCTACAATGAACATATATAGCAATCTAGTATTAGCAACCAAATGTCACAATTCAATTATTTGAATGCACCAAACTAGTGGTTAAGTAGTAAGCCTTAATTACACCATAAAGGGTGTCACTTTAACCCTCTTATACTCCAATTACATTCACATGCCATGCATATTCATACAATATCCTCCAATATCAAGTTTGGATTCATTTATCCTTCCAACCAATCCATTAAACCAAATTGAGACATAGAGATAAATAATCATCAATTCAATAGTATATCACCATATCCACCTTCCATAACTCAATTACCATATCCACCTTCCACAATTCAATACAACCAAACCAAGCAAAATAGTCCATAACCCTATTTCCATCACCTTTCAATAACAACCAATACATATAATCCTCTATCACGCATATACATATGGAAAAGAACAAAGGCAAACAATATTCATACCTTAGAATTCACCTCTTGATTATGCAATCCTGTTTCCACAAATAATAGGTGCCGTTAGAAGCTTTCGAGATGACAAACGCAGTTATCGGATTACTTTGGAATTTCTACGGTTGAATCAAAAGTAATTTAAAGGTCAAATTTGGCTAGGGATTGTTCTTTCTCAATGATTGATGATAAAAATGAGTTTTTGAACTCATATACATGTATATATACACATATTCCCGTCCATAATATAATAAGAAATGACCAAAATGTCTTTAAAATTTAAATAATGTCAAATTTGTCCTTTGGTGCACTATTTTGATAAGCTAAAGTAGATCGACCATAACTCTTTGCTCCGATATCGTATTTGGGTGAAATTGGTATCGTTGGAAGGATAATTCAAAGGTATTTCATTTCATATAAATTAGGTCACCCAGTTCGTCCTGTACAAGGAGTTATGGTCGTTTGAAATTGACCCTAAGAATTTATTTTGATAGGCTGAAGTAAAACGAGTATAACTACTTACTCAGACGTTGGATTTGGATGAAACTAATTGCATTGGAAAGAAGACTCAAATATCTTTCTTCTCATAGGTCGCAGCTCTCCCAGTTCATTATATTAAGGTTGTTATGATCGTTCAAAGTTGACACAAAAATTCGGCTGGCCTCAGTAGTTTGTGTGCAGGAAGTTTTCCTGCACATTTACTATTCCCAAATATCCCGGCCACCGTTTTATAGTTTCGAACGTGCTCAATTATATCCGAAACCTATCCGGTTTTGGAAATCTTTATATCATTGGAAATCTTATTCAATAACCTTCGTATGGAACTATCCACGGGCAAATTCTGTATAAAAAAAATAAAAAAAATAATTCCATATAAATAAGATCAATACACGTACATGAATACGCCAATACACGTACTTGAATACGGGGTGTTACAATAGCACTACTCATGCGCCTCAGCCAAAATTCTTTGTCCCAACCCATCGACATCAGGAACACAAAACCTCACTTGGTACCATAAAGTACCATCACTACTAATCTCAAACACCATTACCTTTTGCCCACCAACGTCACTCTTAATTTTCATCAAGATAGGATCCAACACTTTCTTCTCCTTAATCTCTTCACCAAGAGATGATCAAACCACCACACCACCATCCTTGGAGTCTAAGAGGCAAAGTCCGAGATTAGCCAAGTGGTGAATATACTTTACCAATTCTCGATTTTCTTCCTCTACATGATCCAAACTCCCCATGGATAACCTACTAAAAGCATTAGCAACCACATTAGCCTTACCTGGGTGATAGTGAAGACTCATATCGTAATCCTTAAAAAGCTCAAGCCATCTCCTCTGCCTGAGGTTAATCTCTTTCTGGGTGAACACATACTGTATACTCTTATGATCAAAAAAGATATCCACGTGAACACCATACAAACAACGCCGCCATATTTTTAAAGCAAACACAACCGCCAACAGCTCCAAATCATGAGTAGGATAATTCTTCTCACGTACCTTCAACTTCCCGAAAGCATAGGCAATCACCTTCCCTTGTTACATCAACACACAACCAAGCCCTACCCAAGATGCATCGCAATAAACCATGAACCCATCATTGCTTTCAGACAAAGTTAGAATTACAGCCGAAGTTAACTTATCCTTCAACTTCTCAAAACTCCCTTCACAAGAATCTGACCTAGAAAACTTAATCTTCTTCTGAGTTAACTTAGTCAAAGGAGAAGCTATCGACGAAAATATTTCCACAAACCATTTGTAATACCCAACTAAACCCAAGGAGTCGTGAGTCTAAGCCACCTCTTCACCACAACAACCATTTGTGTATCCATCGTGATCCCCTCACTAGAAATAATGTGACCCAAGAAAGTCACAGCGTTCATCTAGAACTCATACTTAGACAACTTGGCATATGATTGTTAATCCTTTAAGGTCTGCAACACCACACGAAGGTGATTAGCATGATCCACCTCACTCTTAAAATAAACTAGAATATCATTAATGAACACAATAATGAAAAGATCCAAATACTGACAAAAACGTTTGTTCATCAGATCCATAAATGTCGTTGGAGTATTAGTCAACCCAAATGACATTACCAAAAACACAAAGTTCCCATACCGAGTTGGAAAAGTCATTTTAGGGGTGTCCACCTCCTTAATCTTTAACTGATGGTATCCAGACCGAAGATCTATCTTAGAAAAAAACTTGGCACCATTTAACTGTTCAAACAGATCATCTATCCTTGGAAGAGGATACTTGTTCTTGACTGTCACCTTGTTCAGCTGCCTATAGTCAATGCACATCTAAAGGGAACCATCCTTCTTGCGCACAAACAACATTGGTGCACCTCAAAGAGATACACTAAGATGAATAAACCCCTTATCCAGAAGATCCTTAAGTTTCTCCTTGAGTTTTCTCAACTCAGTCCGGGCCATTCTTTATGGAGGAATAGAAATTGGAAGAGTGTCTAGAATTAGTTCAATACCAAAATCTATTTCCCTATCTGGAGGAACACAAGGAAAATCATTCGGAAAGACCTCTGGAAACTCATTAGCCACTGGAACTGATTGAAAAGAAGGACCTTCTAAGTTAGAATCTTTAACTCGAACTATGTGATAAAGACAACCCTTTGAGATCAACCTCTAAGCTCTACGATAAGAAATAAACCTCCCCCTAGGAAGTAAAGAAACACTCTCCCATTCTATAACCGGCTCACCAGGGAACCTAAAGATAACCCTACGGGTCCGACAATCCAAAGACACATAAAAAGAATGTAACCAGTCCATCCCCAGAATAACATCAAAATCCACCATATCCAACTCAAACAGATCCACCAAAGTCTTTTTTCTACCAACATGTACCACACACCCCCTATAAACCCTCTTACCAATAACCGAGCCACCTACTAGGGTAGAAACAGAAAAAGGACCTAAAATAACTTTTGGATTAAAACTAAAAAATACAGCCACATAAGGAGTAACATAGGAGAAAGTGGACTCTGAATTAAGGAAACAATATACATCACGGAAGAAAAACTGTAATGTACCAATAACGACATATGGTGATGCCTCAAATTCCTATCGGGATGCCAAAGCTTACAACCTATTCTGGCCAACACTAAAACCAGGAGTTGTACCAAAAGCAGATGCAACACCACCAGGTGTAAGAGCAGAAGATGAAGCCACGGGAATCTTATTCGCTCTCGTAGCAACCTTATTAATCGGATAATTCCTGAGCCAATGGCCTTCCTTGACACACTTGAAGCATATGTCCTTTCCTTCATCGTAATAATCTCGATAAGGACGACCATAGAACAGATAAAAAGGATATGAAGAAACTGACTGACCTTTACTTTCTTGAAATTGGGCACCCTATACCCAAAAATTATCACCAGCATAATGATATTTGTCACCCATCTAATAAGGAGCACTCGTAGAAAAGTAGGAACTAGAACTCACCTACTTCTTCTTCCATTTGCCACTATCTCGACCATGCTGAGACCAAGCACCTTCCTGGTGAGAAAACCTGCTCTTCTTACCCTGCCTATCTCCAAACTCCACTTGCGTCCTCTTCTCATCCTCTATCTATTGTATATGAACAGTCAACCTAGACATCTCTATATACTTAATCAACAAAGTAGTCTTGCTCTCAAAAATCAGATCCTGATTCAATCCAAAAGCGAACTTCCTCATTTTAGCCCGCATGTTAGCCACCAAATCAGGAGCATACATTGACAATTGATGAAGCTTCAAAGCATATTCGTTAATAGATATTCTCCCCTTCTTGAGGTTCACAAACTCATCCATCTTTGCTTTCCTCAACTCATGGGGAAAGAAATGATCCAGAAAAGCACCAGAGAAGGCATCCTATAAAAATGACTCCTCCACATCTTCTTTATCCCTATCCCACTCTTCATAGCACTGATATGCAAGATCTTTGAGCTGATAAGCTGCAAAGTTTACCCCTTCCACATTAGTAGCGTGCATCACGTGAAATATCTTCTCCATTTCATCTAAGAAGCTTGTGAATTCTTCTCCACCTTTACTCCAAAAAAAAGTGAGAGGACTCATCTTCATAAATTGGCCTACCCTTGTGGCCTCAACAGACAAAGCACCAGACATATCCCGCACAGCCTGAGCAGCAACCAGTATTGCAATAGCATGAATAGACTTGAAAAATTCTACATTAGTCACCTCGCCTTGAGGAGGAATAGTAGCAATCGATGGAACTCCAGAACTATCAGGGATAGGACTATGAGATCGAAGATAAACCCCAGAAGTAGGATACATCCCTCTAGCATTACCCCCAGATAGGATAGAAGTATTTCCTTGTGTTCCAAATCTATGACGCATGATCTGAAAGATGAACAAACAAGGATTAGAGAAGATTTCAGGAATGAGAATTCAAGCTTGAAAATAGAATACCAAGAAAGTGAGACATTCCTAAATGCCTTGTAGGCTTTCCCTTATAAGTGTGGTGCGCTACACACCACTAAAAGGGACTCTACTTGACAAGACTTTGTGCACTCCCAATTGACCATGAACCTAGGCTCTAATACCAACTTGACATGACCCTACCTGGGCCTTTTTGTAATGGGAGTTCCAAGTCCGACCAGGACCTGTAACCACTCCCATTACTTAACCCAACCTCCAACCACCTGCCCCGAGTTGGATAAATTCTGAGCATATAATAAAGTAGTGTAATAGCTCACATAAAGACTATGGGAATAGATCATAACCGTGACCGACCTAACCGAGTCCAACCATAACCATAATCCAACCATACCAAATCACTTCAAACAAGGCCATAAATTGGACCATAACAAAAGACATTCCAAAACATAATATAATTAATCGCAAGATGTAACACGTTGGAACAACCAATTATATTGTCCAATGATGTCAGTCCACCGAATTATTCTAATGCCAAGGCTGACATTAATACCGATCCTGCCCATTCCAACCCATAGAAGTACCACAAAGCCTCTATCCAAAAGAGTAATGAAACTCGGTTGTGACATGCCCCCAACTATAGCTAAAACCAATGTCCAAAATAAAACAAAAATGCCTAGAAATATCCATAACATTAAATGGAGCCTTCCAAAAGGATGGAAGCTCACCACTTTAGTCCAAATATTATTCCCGAGTCAATCACTATATAGGAAATATAGAACGACTGGTTCCTGCATAGTATGGATATACAGCCACCAGTAGATGGGGTTAGCGAGTGACCGCTAGCAAGATCTCAGGGTAAGGATAAAATCATGCCATTTATAAAACCAAGTAAAATCATCCATATGCATGTAACCAAACATATATATACATATAACCATGCCAGGAAAAAGGGATCGGGTTTAGCATACCTTTAAAACCTTTACCTAGGTTGTATTGGTTCGCAGTTCTAAACCACCCATGGGCTATATAGGTTTAGATCCCCTTGCTGAAAGGGCCTCAATGCGAGTAGCCACGTAACCAGGAAAGTATCTCATGGGATGACTAGTACATCCCCCAAATATAGTGTAACTTTATGCCCACGGTCACCAAGACCAACCTCATATCAACAAATATGAGTTTCCAGTTTAGGTCCCCCCGGGACCTCCACCTTCCACGGCATTGCTACATATCCCGCTATTATTGCCTAATTAAAACCTGTTTCCAAATAACCACGGGGAGGGGTAAAATATTCAAATTGCATAGAAATACATTTTTCATATATTTCATCAAGATTCAGGTCGTTATATTATCCACCACAAATAATCTAGTTCATCATTGAACTAAAGGTAAGAGAAATACCTAAATCAGCAAAATGCTGGGGATAAGAACTATATATATATTAGACTGGACCTTCCATATAGCCTCACCTAAAAGTCGATGCCTCCACTGGACCTTTACCACAGGAATAACTCTAGAGCGCAACCGCCTAACATCCCTAGCCAAGTTGGAGATCGGCTCCTCAACAAAAGACAACCTCTCATCTAACTGAACCAACTCCCAAAGAATAATATAAGATTTATCCATAATGTAATGGTGAAGTATGAAAATATGAAAAACTCGATATACAGATGATAAGTCTGGGGCAAAGCTAACTCATAAGTCACATCACCAATAGTCTGAAGAATCTAAATAGGCCAGTATACCTAGGGCTAAGCTTTCCCCTCTTTTCGAATCTCATCACACCCTTCATGGGCGAAACTTGAAGGAAAACACAATCACCAATTCCAAGTCTCAAGGCATGAAATCGACGATCTGCAGCACTTCTATTTACTCTGAGCCACTCTAAGTCTATCCTAAATTATCCGGACTCTATCCAAAGACTCATGAAGCAAGTATGTACCTCGAGTTATAACCTCATAAACCTCAAACCAACCCATTGGAAAGTGACAACTCCTACCATGTAAAGCCTCAAAAGAAACCATATCGATACTAGAATGGTAGCTACTATTACATGCAAACTCTGCCAAGGCTAAATGTTGCTCCCACTAACCACCAAAATCTATCACACAAGTGTGGAGCATATCCTCTAAAACCTAGATAGTCCGCTCTAACTGACCATCAGTCTAGGGTTGAAATACAATACTAAGATAAACTCGAGTACCCAACTAATCTAGAAAAGTCTTCCAAAAGTGAGATGTGAACAGAAAACCTCGATCTAAAATGATAGGCATTGGCATACCATGAGGACTTATAATCTAACAAACATAGATACAGGCCAGCCTCTCAACATTGAAAGAGACCTGTACTATAATGATATGAGCAGACTTGGCCAATCGATCCAAGATAACCCAAACACTATCAAATCCATGAGAAATGTGAGGAAATCCAATCAAAAAGTCCATAGTAATCCATTCCCATTTCCACTCAGGAATGGGTAACCTCTGAAGTAATCCATCAGGTCTCAAATGCTCAGCATTCACCTATTAGAAATAAAGGTAACGAGCTACAAAATATGCTAGATCCTTTCTCATAACACCCCACCAGTAATATTGACTTAAGTCACGATACATCTTAATTACTATTGGATGAATGGAATACCTTG
This sequence comes from Capsicum annuum, assembly GCF_002878395.1. NCBI lineage: Eukaryota > Viridiplantae > Streptophyta > Magnoliopsida > Solanales > Solanaceae > Capsicum > Capsicum annuum. The sequence goes on along the minus strand of NC_061111.1, from coordinate 103,081,200 downwards.
AACAATGAGCCTATTCCAAAATCAATCCAGTCACCCACTCTTGGCACACAAACTCGGCCTCCAATCCTTACAATACCATCTAAGTCAAGTGAGGCTTCCTTAGCCTCACTACTCAATACCTTATCCCAAATCAACCTCAATCCAATATGATCAAACTGATGATCTTGAATCTGCTCTATTAAAGAAGATCTAACCTCGATAAATGCCAAAACACGCCCAGGTATTGAAATATTAGGCCTAACCATCTGGTTAGATAAATATTGGACCTCTAAGGCCAAGAGCCTCTCCGAGGTCAACAGATATGCCAAGCTATCAATGCTAGTTGACTTTTTGCTAAAAGCATCTGCAACCATATTAGCCTTGCCCGAATGATAGAGAATAGTCAAGTTATAATCCTTAAGCAACTCAAACCAACGGCGCTGCCTCATATTAAGATCTCGCTGGGTGAAGAAATACTAAAGGCTACAACGATTTGAGAAAATCTCACAACAAACTCCATACAAGTAGTGCCTCCAACACTTTAAAGCAAAATCAATCACGCACAACTCCAAATCATGGGTTGGGTAATTCTTCTCACGGGGCTTCAACTAACGAGAAGCATATTTAATCACCTTACCCTTCTCCATCAACACAACACCTAACCTAACATATAAAGCATCACAAAAAATGATAAAAACCCCCGCCCTCCTTGGGCAAAGTCAAGATGGGAGCTGAAGTCAACAAATCCTTGAGTTTTTGAAAGCTTGCCTCACAAGAATTGGACCACTAAAAGGAAATATTGTTCTCAGTCAACTTAGTCAACAAAACTGCATTGGATGAAAAACCCTTAATAAAATATCGATAATAACCTACCAGTCCAACAAAACTATGAATCTCGATGGGTGAAGTAGGCCTATCCCAATCACGAACTATTGTACCCTTAGGTAGATCAACCATAATAACCTTTTTAATCACCACACGACCCATAAAAGAAAGAGAGTTCAACAAAAACTCACACTTAGAGTACTTGGCATACAACTTCTCATCCCTCAATCTCTAAAGCACAATCCGTAAATGCTCCTCATGATAAGCCTCACTCTTGGAATAAACCAAGATATCATCTATAAATACAATAATAAAGAAGTTGAGATATGATTGAAATACTCGGTTCATCAACTCCATGAATGTTGTAAGGGCATTGGTCAACCCAAAAGACATGACCGAGAACTCATAATGACCATATTGAGTCCAAAAAGTTTTCTTTGGGATATCCACAGCTCTAATCCTTAAATGGTGATACCCGAACCTCAATCAATCTTCAAAAACAATGCGGTACCTGGAAGCTGATCGAATAAATCATCAATACAAGGAAGATTTCAATACTTATTTTTAACCATCACCTAATTCAGCTGTCGGTAATCAATACATATACACATAGACCCATTCTTCTTCTTCACAAACAAGACAGGCACAACCCAAAGTGATATACTAGGTCGGGTAAATCCCTTATCCAATAACTCCTGCAACTAATCCTATAATTTCTTCAACTCGGTTGGGGCTATCCTATAAGGAAGAATAGAGATAGGCTTGGTGATCAGCTCAACATCAATGGCAAAATCAATATCATGATCTGGCGGCATACTAGGCAAATCTATAGGAAACACATCTACAAACTTATGGACAATACAAAAAGACTCCAAGAAAAGAGGTAACGCAACATTAGTATCATGAATATGAACCAAGTAAGACAAATATCCTATCTCAACCAATCGATGAGTTTGAACATAAGATATAACTCTTTAGGACCTGAATGAAGCACTCTTTTAAGTTATCATTGGCATACCCGACAAAGCAAAAGTCACAGTCTTAGCATAATAATCTAGGACAATATAGTAAGGAGCAAAATAATTTATACCAAAGATGTATTGAAATTAACCATATCAAACATATGCAAATTTACCCAGGTCCCATGCCTAGAAAAAGTCACAATATAAGATTGATATAATTAATCCACCACTAAAGGATCTCCTAGAGGGGTAGATACACCAATAGGTATGGCAAGAGGCTTACTAACAGAATCAAAACCCAAAGCACAATATAAAGATACATAGAAGAAAGTCAATCCCAAATCAAATAACATAAATGCAGATCTAAAATAAATGAGAATGATACGATCATAGCATCAGAAGTCTTTATCTCTAGTCTGGAGGGTATAACACAGCACTATCCATGACCACCAACTGGTGGAGTGAATCCATGACCACTACATGAGCTCCACTACCTCTGCCCCTCGCGCCTCTAGTAGAACCCCTACCTTTCATAGTTGAAATAGGAGTAGCTCTAAAAATACAATGGGGATACTCCTTGGCCAATATAGCCAGTCTCATCACATACATAGAAAACCCTAAACTTGTCCTGATGATGCACCCTCTTAGCACCTCCCTGAGACGTTTGAGGAATAGATCCATGCATTCTTGACTGACCCCCTATACTCTAAAATGATGCCCCTAACACTATCACTTGTGTTGTGGCTCGCTAAAAAATAGGAGGTATAGCAAGTATAGCTGGTTGAGATCCCACCTGGTGAGGTAACATAAATGAAGGCTGAACTCTTAACCTCAAAATACCATACTCATATGTAGGTGCTAAAGGAATAGCACTCGGAGTCTAAGAAGTACCAAAAGTAGAAGTAGGTGAAACTAGATAATCCGCACTCATGACTAGAGAAACACTATCAGCATACTCTGGAACAGGCAGAGGTATAATACTCAGAATTGGAGGGAATACTAAATGAACTCAAAGAAGCACCCTCCAAATGAGTCAACAAAAAACCCAACAATTCCTCCAAGACTGAGGTAGAAAAACTCAGTAGAACCAAAGTAGGACCCATACCTCCAATATACTCAACAAGAGGCTCAGGGGAAAGTCCCCTAGCACTAATCCTAGATGGGGCAGATCCATGTGCCCGTCCACTTCCTTGAACTCGTCCATGAATCGATACTCTCTCTCTAGATGAAAGCTCGACATCTCTGACCTCATGAGCTGCACAAAAAAGAGTAAAATATGAATCAGAACATAAGGTACAAAATAAATTCGCATGATAAGGAACAAAATAAGGGAAATTCCTAGAGACATCTTATAGGATCTCAAAGATAGATAAGGACGTCTACATTCTAATCTGTAAAACTCTATTAGATATTTCATTCTTACAACATTGAGACCAATGAATGTGTCTCTAATACAAATTTGGCATGACCCAAAATCTAAGGGTCATGATGGCACTTGTCGTAGTGCCTTGACAAGTAAGCCTATCATTCAAACTAGTACACAAGGTAAAAAAAAATGATAATGACCCTAAGGAAAGGTTCTAAATCAAAGTCAAACCATACAATTATAACAAATACGGAAAGAACCATAATCAATAATATTAAATCCCAAAACCTGGTGTCACAGTTTAAGAACTACTAATACAATTGATGAATCAAATACATAAGGAAATCCAACAAGAACCACTCTGTCTCTGAATACTAAATACTAGTAAAGACATAATCTATACAGAAAGATAGAAGTGGACTCTAGATGCATGAAAATCCAATCGCTACCTTGGATAATAGTGAAGGTTCCTAAATTAATCATTGTATGGCATACTCAAACTAGGACCTACACCAAAAGAGCATAGTAGGAGTGTGTACGGTTTATTGGTACTTATTAGGTATCATAGGCCAATCGAGCAAAGTAGAAAATAAAGTATACAAAATACACCGTAAGGGTATGTCACCTGCAATCAAAAAATGTCCCACAATACTAGCCCACACCACTTGCACTAACACATCTATGATATCTATATATAACGCAACAAAATACTAGAAAGGAATACAAGTATATATTTATACCACATATAAGCAAAGAAAAGGGAACAACATATATGGGAGCATCAAGTACAAGTAAGGAAAGATAGAATAATGGACAGGTAACAAGTAAAAACAGAATATACAATCACATCACAAGAATAATAAAGTAAATACAATAAGAATGGTGATGATGATGATGTAATGCATGAGGTTGTCGCACAACCTCCGAGATTATCGCACAGCCTTCGAGATCGCCGGACAGTCTTCACATACATCTACGGAGCTAAATCTTTAGAACATAGGACCCATGAGGGTTTCATCAATCCTTATACAACTCAATATCTATGGCCATCTTCCCCACTTCCCTCAGAGAAAGTCTGTAAAAACTAATATTTTTAGTGTTTCCAGAATTTTCTAGTATTTCCAGTGTTTCTTGTATTTCTAATATTTCCAGAGCACATACATGAGATAAAACACAAATCAAGTACAACATACAACAAAAACAAGTATATAGAGCATACAACAAACAAGTAAAATAATGTGTGTGATGACATGAGAATAATTATGCAATGTTTACAACCAATCGACGATGAGAATATCCAATAGCTCATCAATATACCAATATATGAGCCCAGATATCCGTATAATACATTCAACCATCTATGAAAACCAACATAATTCATATGTCAATAGAGTATGAACACATCAACATATGCAATTAATACCACAGTAGGCTTTTCGTCCAGCATAATACCATTAATTTCATGTATATAGGCTATCAACATCACATAGGACCCCACAGATCACACATAGCACTCTCAAAACCACCAAATACATGACATATAGGCCCTCGCACGGGCACAATACAATAAGATAGCTATTTTTCATGATTAATTCTCATACCCTTAACATGTTTTTGTATCAAAATTAACTACCCAATGTTGACACCTAATTTTTTTACCTCTATGACTAAATTTAATTTTTGAGTTTCTTCACTTTTAAATAAAATTACAACATTTATTTTATTCGAATAACAAAACTTTTTAAAAATATTTATATAGGTAATTTTATCACTTTATGTAACGATTATATAATTTTTGTATTTATGAGATTGTATAACTTTGTTACTTAAAAAGTTATTTCATGAAACATTAAATTTTTAATCAAGGGCTATCTTGAAAATTAATTTAAATGGGTAAAGTAATTTTTTTCTTAAAAAGTAATTTATTTGGAAAATATTTTTTAGGTTTTACTTAACCAAGAAGCTTAAGATTAAATTAGTTAGTTAATTTATTTCAAATTTTGATTTAATTTAATTTATTTAGTTTAACATTAATTATAATCACCTTGGTCACAATTGCAATGCAATTAGTCAATTGTTTTTCAATATGGTTAAAATTTAAATAAAATTGACTAAGTATTAATTTATAGGCTATTTAATAAATGGCCAAAAATCTTCCAAAATCTAATTGGGGTTATTTTTTAAATAACCCCGAAACCAGCCAACCCAGCAGCCCCTTTCCCCCTTTTTGCATTGGGCCACTAGCCCAAAAAAAAAACCAACAACCCATTTTTTTCAAGACCCCCACCAGCCCACCTCAACCGACCCAGCCCATAACTCTTTAAACTCTTCTCCTAACAACTTCAGTGTAAAAAAACAGCTAATAACAACTTCAAATAATATCAATGATTACAACCCGGCAACTCAACTCCCGCAAACCGACCTGTTTGATAACCCAACAGCAACATCATCGAACAATAACCCAGCTGACAATGTTACTAATAACTACATCAACTTGTATCAGCAACAATAATAATAGCCATAATTTTAATGCAACAACAGTAAAGCAAGTCAACAACGACAGCTATTAATCCAAATTTTCCTCAAAACTATTTAATTTCATATGAATGCGAACGATCACGATTAATTCATGTTTGAATTTGATATTTTTGTCCTCAATTTCTTATTTCTCCTCCCCCCCCCCCCCCAAATTAGTCTAAAACCTCCTATAAATATCCATTGAATAACAAAAGGGAGAGGGGAAATTTCTAAGGAAAAAAATAAGGATTTGGGAGGCGCGTGCTTCTAATCCTACATAACCAAAAGATTCTCAAAGAAACATACTCAAAAATTCAATTTTGATGAAAATTAAACTCCGAAGATTCAAAATCTAAACTCCGGTGGTGGAAGTCCATCGTCAAGTCTCGTTGTCCTAAGTTCGTTGCTCTAAAAGAGGTGAACACTTCATCTCTCTTGAATTTTTTTTGTTTGTTTTGTGTTTGTGAAAAAAATATGTAAAGTTTAATGTTGTTACGTATTTCATTGATATGATATTTCTTTCATATTGTTTGGTCTTGTTTGAAATTATATGTGGTATTCTTGACTGATCTATAAAGATTTGAGATTAAGATTCAAAACTCGTTCGTAAAGAGAATAATTTAGGACATATTTGATTGTATTTTTTCTTCTCCGAGTTGATAAAATTTTGAAGCCAGTGTACAGCAATTTAATTACTTGACTGTGAACAGTAGTTGATGTTGGTAATTTATATGGTGGTCGACTGTGTTGGACTGAAAATTCTTAATGACTTTTGCTTCATTCTCGATATTGAGTGAGGTTCGTTCAAGGTTGTGTGAAGGCAAAGTTTTTTAGATTAGAAAATTTTGATGGGTCTAGAAATCCTTTCTTTCATTTGAAAACTTATTGTGAAAATTTGATTGGTGTGGGTAAGAATGAAGGAATACGGGTCAAGCTATTTAGTCAAAGTTTGAATGGAAAGGCTTTAGAATGGTATGCTAAACAAGATGTGACTAAATAGTGAACCTGGGATGACCTGTAAATGCTTTTGTGGATCACTACAAGTTTCATGCCAATATTATTCCTAATAGAATCTCTATCACAAAGCTAAGATAGAAATCAAATGAGAGTTTTTGAGAATATGCCATATGCTGGAGAGAAGAAGCAACCAAGGTACATCCCTATATGGAAGAAGCTGAAATGATCAGTTACTTCATCCATGCACTAAATCCAGAATATTTTGATCGCATGATAAAAATGGTTGGAAAAACATTCATTAAAATTATCAAGACTAGAGAAATGATTGAAGATAGCCCCAAGATAGGAAGGATAATAAATTTGACAAAACTGCAATCTACTCACAAGGGCTTCCAGACTAGTTCTTTGGGAAATAGAAGGAAAAAAAGAAGAAAGTAATGGGAGTGTCAATTAAAGAAATTTCTTCCAACTACAAGCAACCTCCTTGATACCAACCCAATGCTCGACATGCTCACTATCCAGTGTTTAATGAAAAAGTGACATATCATGCTCAACCTCTACCACAAAACTAGCAAAATAATGCTCCTAGTGTCATCATGAAAGAAAGCCTCCCAGAATTTTCACGCCATTGGCAGAATATCTTACCCATATTTTTGAAAGGTTGAAAGAAGAAAACTACTTTATCCCGTGAAAACAAAGTTTGTGAACACTTCTGTTAATTGGTATGATCCAAACAAGTGATGTGCTTACCACTCTGGAGTTGTTGGACATAATACAAAAAAATGTACTACTCTCAAGCATAAAATTTAGGATTTGATTGACAACAAGATGATAATGCTTGAAGAAGCTCCAGCTAATGTTAACAACAATCCATTGCCCAATCACAAGAAGTAGTCATTAGCACCATCAATAAGAAGAAGCATGAATTTTACTTAAAAGGCACACTTTTGGCGTCCTTCTATTCTATATTTGGAAGTTTTCATTTTCTTTTCTTGTAATTGTACTTTCACATTTTATTTTCTTGTAATTGTATTCTGTTGATTTGTTTACTGTAATCGCACTTTATGATTTAATTTCCTTGAAATCACACCTTTTTAGTTGTAATAAAATACATTCAACCTGATTTTCCTTGTGGAATACGTAGGCAGCGTATGTCAGCTTTGGACAACCCCTTAAAATATTTTTCTTTTCGGTAAGAACTACGTTTGACCTGAATTCCTATGAATGGGATACGTAAGTGGCCTATGTTGGCTTCGGTCAATCCCTTAGAAGAATCATCTTTTCATTTTATGTTGGAACAACCTTCCCCATCTCAATGATATATGTAGGTGCCACACTAGCTCCGTCATATTTCCAGTAACATTTTTATAGAAACTAGGGCAAAATTTTTTAGAAGACCTCAAAAATTCATCAAAGGATCCTTTCCCAAGCTAAATGAAAATGAAATTGGAGCATATAACTAAGGAAAAAAAATTTCAGAAGATCTCAAGAATTTCACAAAAACTTGACATTGGCTACAAAATTAAAAATCAGACACTGCTGAAACCGGGGCATAATTTTTGAAGTTTCCTATGCTTTAAATACTCTATGTCAGAAACAACTCAAGTATTTTGCATTTTAGACCAGGGCAGAATTTTTGAGAAAATCTCAAAAGTTCCATACTAAATAATGTCATAATAAAGTTTGAGAGATTCTAAACTGAGGCAGAATTTTTGAGTGAGATCCTCAATAATTCCACAATGACTGCACTCCAAGCCTACAACTCGATGATCAACATGGTGCATTAGAAAATCAAGGCAATACCAACACAGTCAGTCTCTCAAAACTAAGAAACTCTCTTTGGATGCAGGAATAGTAAATTCACAAAGTTGACAACGCTAAGCATGACACAGGGCATTATCAGACCCACTGTGGCCTTGTCATAATAAATTGGATAACTTTTCTCCCCCATCTTTCTCTTGATTTATGTTTCTATTACTTTGTTATTATTTCTAACACTTTCTCTGATTTTATAGGAAAATGGTTGGGCATAACAACGAAGATATGGAAATATTATCTAAACTACTATCTCTAAGTCATTATGAGTCAAACAACTTCAACTTTATCTTTAAACCCTATCTTTTACTACGGTCCTGACTTAGTTATGACAAATTTTTGTGTTATTAATGTGTGTTGTTTAAGTTATACTGGTGGCATTATGCAAGACTGCCTCTAAGAAATAATGCAAAGTATCCTCTTAAAGTTTGAGGATTTAATCCAGAAGCTCAGGACATTCTTGATTGTAAGGATGCAGTTCAATGAATCAACTTCTATCTTTTCTTATTACATTTGGGTCATCCACCATTTCAAAACAACATATCTCATTGGGTATTCCACTCTTTCAAAAGGACATATTTCATTTGGGTCCTCCACCCTTTCAATAAGACACATCTAATTTGGGTCATCCGTCCTTTCAAAAGGACACATCTTATTTTGGTCATCTACCCTTTCTAAAGGACTTATCTTATAATTTTAGAGCATACACCCTTTCAAAAGGACACTTTTTACTTGGTTCAACCACCTTTTCTAAAGGAAATATCTTATTATATTTGGGTCGTTACCCCATTCAAAGTGACATGATACATGTTACATTGGTTAACTTACTTTCAATGAGACACATTGGGTCGTCACCCCATTCAAAGTGGCATGTTACAATCTAGATAGGTCGTCCATCTTTCAATGAGAGAGTTTGACCATCATCCCGTTCAAAGTGATATATTATATTCAAGATAGGTCATGCGCCTTTCAATGAGACACATAGGGTCGACACCCCGTTCAAAGTGGCATTTTATATTCAAGATAGGTCGTCTGTCTTTCAATGAGATATGTTGGATCGTCACCCCATTCAATGTGACATGTTATATTCAAGATAGATTGTCCATCTTTCAATAAGACACGTTTGATCATCACCTCATTCAAAGTGGCATGTTACATTTATATTGGGTCGTTCGCCTCTCAATGAGAAATGTTGGATCGTTATTTCGTTTGAAGTAGCATGTTACATTTAAGATTGGTTCATTAACTATCTGAGCATAGTATGTTCAAACAGGTTTGCACTAATTTATGTTTGTGTGATACTACATTTTTAACTAACCATTTGTTTGAGTTATTGTCGAGAGCATCTAAAATGATAAAATTCTCAAATCAAAACCACAGGTGCGGATAACTCCAAAAAAGTACGCAACACAACGTGAAACTTTTTCTTTCCAGTGAACTGGGACATAGTCTAAAGAGGAATATCAAACTCTTCGGATGTAAGCTGAGGAACGACTTCCACCACCATCAAACCACACCTCTATTAGAAGGCATGTGGGATATTTCGAGATATTCTGGTTTCAGTTTCACTTTCGGGATACTTCTAAACTCGTACTAGAAGTAGCCTTCTTTTTCCTTCAAATTCGAGTGATAACACACTCAGAGTTTTGGAAATTATGTCCAGGTAAATTCTTGCCTATGGATCATAAGGATCTCGCATTCATGGTTAAGAGGTTACAAGCCTCTTTTCCATAATCTTAAATAACTTATCACTCATTCCGAGCCAAATATCATCTAAAATAAAAGACTATTTTTATACCGATTGGGTTGAACTACTAGTAGTCTAATTTTCTGAATCATTGAGATATGTAGGTTGGGCTCCGTATTGAAAACATGACTGCATTCCAAACTTGCCCCAATCCTTTTATTCCTCAGCTTTTTGGTTTCACCAAAATTCAAAAGCTGAAATAGCTTGTGATTTTTGTGAAAATCGTGCTTCAAAATCCAATGTTATGAACTACAAGTGGACTGAATTCTCATGTAACCTAAAATATGTAGGAAACCCGATACCAAAAACCAGCCATAACTCTCTAAAACTCGTGCGAAAACCAACTCCTTTTGAGAAATGAATTTGTCGTCGGAAAAAAATTAGGAACATCAAACTCCCTTTATCCAGGATTACTTGCATCTACCCTACCCAAAGGGAGGGGGCAATTGTTGACACCTAATTTTTTCCCTCTATGACTAAATTTAATTTTTGAGTTCTTCAATTTTAAATAAAATTACAACATTTATTTTATCTGGATAACAAAACTTTTTGAAAATATTTATCTAGGTAATTTTGTCAGTTTATGTAATGATTATATAATTTTGTATTTACGAGATTGTATAACTTTGTTACTTAAAAATTTATTTCATGAAAAAATAAATTTTAATCGAGGGTTATCTTGAAAATTGATTTAAATGGGCAAAGTTTTGATTTAAATATAATTTTTTCTTAAAAAGTAATTTATTATGAAAATATTTATTTGGTTTTACTGAACTAAGAAGCTTAACATTAAATTAGTTGTTAATTTATTTCAAGTTTTGATTCAATTTGGCCATCTTATTTAGTTTAACCTTAATTAAAATATTTTTGAAATAACCCCAAAACCAGCCAACCCAGTAGCCCATTTCCCTATTTCTTCATTGGACCACCAACTCAAAAAAAGAACAGCAATCCATTTTCTTTTCAAGTCCCCCACCATCCCACCTGAACTGACCCCGCCCCTAACTCTTTAAACTCTTCTCCTAACAACTTTAGCCTAAAACAATAGCCAACAACAACTTCAAACAATATCAACGATTATAATCCGGTGACTCAACTCCCGTAAATCGACCCATTTGACAACCTAACAACAACATCACCGAACAATAACCCAACTGATAACGTTATCAACAACTACAATGATCCGTATCAGCAATAACAATAGCAGCCACAATTTCAATGCAACAATAGTAAAGCAAGTCAACAACGATATCTATTAATCTAATTTTTCCTAAAAAATCGTTCGATTTTATATAAACACGGACGGTCAAGATTAATTAGTGTTTGAATTTGAAATTTTTCATCCTCAATTTCTTTTTTCCCCCCCCCCCCCCCCCACCCACCAAATCATTCCAAAACCTCCTATAAATACCTATTGAAGAACAAATAGGAGAGGGCAAATTTTTGGGGAAAAAATTGAGGATTCAGGAGGCGCATGCTTCTAATCCTACGTAACCAAAAAATCTCGAAGAAACATACTCAAAAACTCAATTCTAATAAAAATTAAACTCCAAAGATTTGAAATCTAAAATCCGGTAGTGGAAATCCGTCGTCAATTCTCGTTGTCCTAAGTTCGTTACTCTAAAAAGATGAACACTTCATCTCTCTTGAATTTTTTTTGTTTTTTTTGTTTCTGAAAAAAAATGTAAAGTTCAATGTTGTTATGTATTTCATTGATATGACATTTCTTTCATATGGTTTGATTTTGTTTGAAATTATATGTGGTATTCTTGACTGATCTGTAAAGATTTGGGATTAAGATTCAAAACTCATTCGTAAAGAGAATGATTTGGGACATATTTGATTGTGTTTTTTTCTCCGAGTTGATAAAATTTTTAATCATGTGTCCAGCAATTTAATTATTTGACTATGAACATTAGTTGATATTGGTGATTAATATGGTGGTCGACTGTGTTAGATTGAAAATTCTTAACAATTTTTTCTTCGTTCTCGATATTGAGTAAGGTTCATTCAAGGTTGTGTGAAGACAAAGTTTTCGAGATTTCTTTTAATCCCCATAAAATAAAATGTTAGATCGAAATAGCACTTTATGACAGCCTGTCCTCATCCTAATAGTTTGTCTTTGGTTTTGATATTGTGTCGTCTTGTACGATCATACATGCTGAATCTTGAATTTTGATCTTTTTATTTGAAAGTTATCGCGTCAAATTTAGTTGTTTAATGAAGGTTTAACATGAATCAATCTTTCCCATAACTATGTATGAACAACTATTGATTTACCGGGATGCTATTTTTGTTTTAAGAATTCAAGGTAATTAAGGTCGGCAAATTCCAAGATTCATGCCTCAACGTTTTTTTTTCTCTCATTGTCCATGTTGCTTCTCATGCCTTATAGGTTGGATAATTATGTTTAGAATTTGTAGGTTACTATATGCATGAGTTGTTCATGTTATATGATATATATGAATTATGGTATGGTTTTATGTTATTGATGTTTTCTCTCGTGGGAGGCTTGGATTTAATATTTTAATTTTCACTTACACTTGTTTCTTTAAACTTCAACCAGTAAAACCATTTTAGATGGTTGATGTACCATATCATATGAATTACCCAGTAAAATAACTTTGGCAACCTTTTTATGGTTGTTTTTCCTTCATTTACACGAAATCCATGGTTGCCTTGTGTTGTGATTTCCTTCCTTCTTTGTAATAACTTAAGTTAATATCTTGGGTGCTATCTTGATGAGTGCAAGCATCTGTCTAATTCGTTTTTTTTAAACTAATGTTTTCCTCTTCTTTATGACATCATAGAGTAAATAATTATATGTATTTCTCCCCTTTTTAAGTCATGTGTTAAGAACGTTTGAATAGCTACTAATCTTTTTTTCTTTCTTATTTATGTGATTCTCATGATTATTAGTGAGTCTAACTGGACTATTTCGACCCCTGTATTTCCTCGAGATTAAAACTATTCTTATTCAAGTCAAAATTCTTCATCAAAATCTGTGCAAGGGCTGATATACATTCGTATATAGTAGATATACACTAGAATAGTTATAGTTGTACACTATCATGCATGTACACGAAATCAGAAAATTGCATGCCATAAACTCAAATATGGGTGACTTTAGATATTTGACCCCAATAAGAAATGTCTTTAAAAAATAACCTTCCATAATTTTTAAATATAGTACAAGTATCATTTTGCCCTTCTAAACCTCAAATATATTTTTAAAACCTTCCATACTTATTTGTCTCTCAAATTTTATTTTTTATTATTTTCACTTTTATTTTTTTCCTTAATTTTATTATTAAATTTTTTATTATTTTCACTTTTTTTTTAATTTTATTATTCAATTTTTTAGTATTTTCACTTTATATTTTTTCTTTAATTTTATTTTCATGTTTTAATTCATTTGTCTCAACCTTTGTTTTTTTCTCTTTTTTCTTTTTTATCAAGCATTATCTATTTTTTTATTCGTTAATTCATTTGTCTTTAACCTTTATTTTTCTTTTAATTTTGGTTTTTATCAATTCTCTTTTTTTCCCCCTTGTTTTTCTCAAATTTTATTTTTATCTTTTCCTCTCATTTTTTATTTTCTCAATTTTTTTACTTCTTCGCTTTTTTATTAATCTTTATTTTTTTCTTGACTTTTTTTCTCACTCTTTTTTTTATTTTTCTATTTTTTTTGATCGTTTTTTTCTTTTTTTTTTTTTTTTTTTTTTTCTCTTTTTTTTTTTTCTTTATTTTTTTAATTCTTCACTTTTTCTTGATCTTTATTTTTTTCTTTCCTTTTTCAATCTTTTTTATTTCTCTATTTTGTTTAATCTCTTTTTTCTTTTTTCTCAACTTCTATTATGTTTTTCTAATAAATAAAAAATTGGATAATCCATCAGGGTATCTTCTTTTTTTGACAACAAAGCAAATTTAAGGGCATGAATTGTTGTTATGAAGTTCTTTAAAATTTCTTGAGATAATCGTGTCTCTAAGGCGAGAATTGTAGAATATCTCGTAAATGAAGGCATGATGTGGTAGTGTCAACTCTTATCCGTGGGGCATAGTTTATTATTTGAAAGTCCTTGAACTAAGTCTTACCTCTAAGGAAAGAGTTGTAGAACATTTCATAAATGAAGACATAACGTGGTAGTGTCAACTCTTGCCTGTGGGACATAATTTGTAGTTTGAAAGTCTATGAGCTAAGTCTTACCTCTAAGGCAAGAGTTGTAGAATATCTCATAAATAAAGACATAACATGGTAGTGTCAACTCTTGCCCATAGGGCATAATTTATAGTTTGAAAGTCCTTGAGCTAAGTCTTGCCTCTACGGTAATAGTTGTAGAACATCTCATAAATGAAAGCATAACGTGGTAGAGTCAAATCTTTCCCACGGGGCATAATTTGTAGTTTGAAAGTCCTTGAGCTAATTAAATTTTGCCTCTAAGGCAATAGTTGTAGAACATCTCATAAATGAAAACATAATGTGATAAAGTCAACTATTTCCTGTGGGGCATAATTTGTAGTTTGAAAGTCCTTAAGCCAAGTTTTTCCTCTAAGGCAATAGTTGTAGAACATCTCATAAATAAAAATATAACGTGGTAGAGTTGACTCTTGCCCATGGGGCATAATTTGTAGTTTGAAAGTCCTTGAGCTAATTATGTTTTGCCTCTAAGGCAATAGTTGCAGAATATCTCATAAATGAAAACATAACATGGTAAAGTCAACTCTTGCCCATAGGGCATAATTTGTAGTTTGAAAGTCCTTGAGCCAAGTTTTGCCTCTAAGGCAATAGTTGTAGAATATCTCATAAATGAAAATATGACGTGGTAGAGTTAACTTTTGCCCGTGGGGCATAATTTGTAGTTTAAAAGTTTTTGAGTCAAGTCTTGCCTCTAATGCAAGAGTTGTCGAATA
Organism: Capsicum annuum; assembly: GCF_002878395.1. NCBI lineage: Eukaryota > Viridiplantae > Streptophyta > Magnoliopsida > Solanales > Solanaceae > Capsicum > Capsicum annuum. Next base: position 103,066,121 of record NC_061111.1, on the reverse strand, counting down.
TTGCATAAATAAAATAAAATGCGGTAGAGTCAACTCTTTCCCGTAGGGCATAATTTGTTGTTTGAAAGTCTTTGAGCTAAGTCTTGCCTCTTAGGCAATAGCTGTAGAACATCTTATAAATGAAAATATAACGTGGTAGAATCAACCCTTGTCTTTGGGGCATAATTTGTTATTTGAAATTTCTTGAGCTAAGTCTTGACTCTAAGACAATAGTTGTAGAACATCTCATAAATGAAAACATAACGTGGTAGAGTCAACTCTTGCCCGTGGGGCATAATTTGTTGTTTGAAAGTCCCTGAGCTAAGTCTTGTCTTTAAGATAATAGTTGTAGAACGTCTCATAAATCAAAATACAATGTGGTAGTGCCGACTCTTGCCCATGAAACATAGCTTGTTGTTTGAAAGTCCTTGAGCTAAGTCTTGCCTCTAAGGCAATAGTTGTAGAACATCTCATAAATAAAAACATAACATGGTAGAGTCAACTCTTGCCCGTGGAGTGTAATTTTTTGTTTAAAAGTCCCTGAGCTAAGTCTTTCATCTAAGGTAAGAGTTATAAAACATCTCATAAATCAAAATACAATGTAGTAATGTCGACTCTTGCCCATGAAACATAACCTGCTGTTTGAAAGTCATAAATCTTACCTCTACAATGTAGTAGTGTCAACTCTTGCCCATGAAACATAGCTTATTGTTCAAAAGTCGTAAGTCTTGCCTTTATAATGTGATAGTGTCAACTCTTGTTCATGAGATGCAACTTGAATGGAAGAAATCGAAGAAAAGACAAAAATAATAAAAATTACGAAAAAAGAAGAAAATGAAGAAAAATATTAAAAAATAAAAATCAAAGAAAATTTAGAAGTTTATAGAGAATAGGAAAAAATAAAGGATGATAAAAAAATATTAAATAAAAATAAAGGTCGAGAAAAATTTAAAAAGAAAAAAATCAAAGAAAAATAAAAAAAA